>NC_056737.1:718099749-718419749 GCF_019279795.1 Protopterus annectens
TCTTTCCACTTCTCTGGTTCCTGGAAAAGGAGCGCTGAGGCTTGGAAAAAAGTAGGCCAACGGCAGACCAGGTTTTTAAATCTTGTTCGCACCTGGCTAATGTGTTCTTCACTTTAAAACCAAACAAAGCTGACTGTTCGATAGGGGCATTTAAAAAGGAAGACTTGAAGGAGTCCGTGAAGTCACAAATGCACATCCAGGCGTGGCATCTCATAACTACGCCTGCACCCACAGCTCTAACCGCCCCATTTGTTGCGTGGGACAGCAACCTCATGGAAGAGTTGGAAATAGACTCTAGGGTGGCAAGTTGGGAAGCAACTTTATCACGTGCCCAGTCCAAAACTCGACTCGCGAGGGTTCCAGACAGTTCAGTGATGAGACCTCTTTGGAGTCTCGCAAAATGCGTCAAAATATTCAGAGACCTGACAGCAAACATCGCTGAAGCAAAAACTCTCTTCCCTAATCCGTCCACCGCCCGGGACTCTCTGTTGGGCGGGTGGATAGCAGGACTTTACTCCGCAAGGTCCTTTTTCATGGTAGCTGCCGCTGCCACCATAGCCTCTACTAGTAAGCCTCTAGACCAATGGGGCTGATCCTCTGGCGGGGACAGTATCTTGTCTAATCTCTGGGGAATGGCCTCAATGGTATCAGAATTCTTCCATGCCCGCTGTACGATGAGCCTGACTAACTCATCGGCAGGGGGTTCACCCAAGAAGTAGTGGGCAGACAGCGGAAGGCCTGCAGGAATACGGATTCCTCAGAGGAAGGGTTTGAGGATTTCCAGTCACCCCTCTGCCTCAAAATTTCCAGGATGTCTCCAAAGGAGACATCGTCAGGTGGTGACCATGGGGACCCTTCCCCATATCATAGTCCGTATCTTCAGTGAGGAACTCCTCCAGTGAATCCATGCTTTTCCTCTTACAAATCCATTTCCGAGGGGATTCTTCAGTGAGAGCATCTGAAGAAGACTAAAAGGGGGTTACCCTGTACAGGGGTCTCCTGAGGCTTGCGCTCTCTGTGTCCTGAGGGGTGGCCTGAGATAGCTGCAGCTCAGAAGGAGCAGGTGGAAAGTCCGAGACAGGAAAATTGCTTACCGAAGCAAGCACCCTCTCCATCATCTGGAGGGCAGGCCCACCTGAAGAGGAATGGGAGCCCAGAACTGAAGTCGCACCCCCCTCCATGCGGCCTGCTCCTGGGGACGGAGCCTCAAGCAGAACTAGGGCAGGAGTCACCCTCGGAACCGAAGACGGAGCCGGTGAAACAACCGGAGCCGTACCTGGAACCAAGGGTTCCACCCCCCAAGCATGAGACTGAGGAAGGGTTGGGTTTCAAAAGAACTGACACCCAAAGGGGCCTCGGAGCCTCAGATAAGTTCACTGTCAGCACCGAGGAAAGGAGTCCTCCTACAGACATCAGAGCTATGGGCCTCGGAACCGAAGGGTCGAAGGGAGGAGAATACGTGGGAGTCGCAAAAGCAATGGACCCAAATCCCAGAGTGGGGTGGATTCTAGGAAAATTTGTAATCCCCCTGGCTGCCAGCAGCTGATCAAAGAGGTGCACCACATCCAACTCAGACAGGCTCCTGGTGGATCTTGCTGCCAACACCTGAGGGGGAGTCAGGTCAGTCCAAAAAGGGGCTAAAGGCTTGTCCGGCAAACGGACCCAACAATGGGGAGTACTGGCTCCATGGTGTAGTAAAAATCGGCACCGAGGATTCCAGTTTTGAAACAGGTAAAAAAGGGATTATCAGTGTTGAGAACGGGCTCGAAGCCGAAGTAATAGCCGGAGTGGAAGTCATTATTGGCTCCGAAAAGGTCGTCTGTACCGATCTCAGAACAGAGATGGGAGAAGTCTGTGCCGAGGTAATGGCAGGCAATACAGCCGGAGCCAAAATCACAGTAGGAACCGTAACAGGCGGCGCTGATGAGGAAGTCATGGCAATCTCTGTAGGGGCCACTGGAGCCGAGGTGGTCGGAACAGAGGAGGCCATCCTATGCTCTATGGAAGTCTTATGTTCCTTATGTTTATGAGGCTTGCCCCATCACCGGCCAGTGAATAGGGTCGTTTTTTTTTGTCCATAGATGGAGAGGTTAAGACCTCCGATGCAGAAATAGCCTCAGAAAAAGGAGAAGGAAACAGGCCTTTGAGAATTAGTTTTATTCCGTCTTTCATTCAGCATCGGCTAACAAACTGGCACAAATGTCACAGGGAGGTTTCACAGATAAGTGTGGAATCCCCAAACAATATACACATTCCTCATGTAGATCACTATTGGGGAGTATACCAGTGCAGAAGAAGCAATGCTTAAGCCCCAAAGTCTCTTTCTTTTCAGATATATCACAAGAAAAGTTGTTTCAGGTTTCAACTTTGTTACTTAAAAGTTAACTTGTGAGTGTTTCTGCCATTTCACACTGAGCTAATTGGAGGAAGTCGGAGAAAGGGCTCTGAGCCAACTAATCTGTGATATATAACATTTAAGTATCCTGTTTTTTTGCTTATTTCTGAGTTATTTATAGCACTTTTATTATCTGCATATACTTTGCTAGCTAGTTTCACTGTGTGTGAGGTATTAACTAGAAGTTTTCTACAATTGTTAAGCATCTGGTTGAATTTGTTTGTTCTGATTTTTATTTCCCACCCTCTATCCCTACTGGTATCCTGTTTTTATACTTGATGGCTTTGCAGTTGCCCACCCCTACTGTAAATTTGATCTGGGACACTCCTCCCAGTCTAGTGTCATTACCACATTCTACCTAATCCAGAGAGAACATTTGAGAAGGCCAACCCAGTTAGTTTCCGTTCCTCCTTTCCCCTTTACCAAAAAAAAAAAAAAAAATTCTAAGCTTGTTTCCTGTAAGTCGTCTAGTCCAGATACAGATTTGCTGTATCCAGGACTGTTTGTAAGCTTATGAGCCACCAAGACTTTCTGTGTTGGAGGGAAGCCTTCTAGCTTAATGTTGTTTCTTAGAACTAGCCAGTTTTCTAGCTTCAGCACTCAAATCTGTTTCCTTGAGCTCAGCAATTGTTCAGAACTCATTTTAAGCACTAAATAAGCTACAAATTACTACAGCACTCGACGTTCCTCACTTTTCTAGAGGAAAAAGTTTTTAGTACTTAATAAATGAGCACCTATCCAGGCATGTCTAAGGGTGTTTTCTCCTGTCTACCTGATGAATCTGGGCATCTTGGGGCAATGCAGCAATTGCCTCATGTACAGAGACAACCCTCTCCTCCTACCACCCAACACTACAACCTGTGAGAGATGCACTTACATAGCCAAACTGGAAGCAAAGCTCTCTTCGCCCAAGACTGGACTAACACTTGCACCACACCACACTCCATCACATAGTCCCGAGAAACCTACACCACCAAAACACACACACACCTACATTCGTGGCAGCTCTCCAAACCCCCCCCCCCCCCAAAAAAAAAAAAAAAAAAAAAAACCCAAAAAAAAACCCCTCAAGCAACAGGGACCTCCAAAGCAGAAATGCAAGCAACCTCCAACCCCCAACACAACCCAAATGACACATAGCCCACAAACTCAGTGTGCCACTCAACCACAGCCCATAAGGCATAAAGTACAGTTTTGTACCTACCATAAATGTAGATGTTCGAGTTTTCACCCTGCTGCAGTCATCACACTTGGGTTATCCTGTCGTCAGGTGGTCCCCCAGTCAGCCTGAGTTCCAAAGTCTTGGTTCGGCGTCGGTTGCTGTTGCTTCTTCCCTGACGTCAGTGCACCAGGGGTATATAAGAGGCATCTGACGCCATTTTCCTCAGGCACAAACAAATACACCACAGAGGTTGTATAGGATAGAGTGGTATAGATAAGTTCAGCTAGTTCAGAGGGGATGGAGGGAGGGTAACCTGGATTGCAGCAGGGTGAACACTCGAACATCTACATTTATGGTAGGTACAAAACTGCACTATGTTCATCGTGTTACCCTGCTACAGTCATCACACTTGGGTTGAATCCCAAAGCTAAGGATGGGTGGTGGAGTTAAACAGGGTTAGAAGAAGCCAATAGGCCCTGCAGAACTGCAGTGGCAAAACCAGCTCTAGTCTTAGAATATAGAGGTAAGTGATGGTGTTTGGTGAAGGTGTGCACTGAACTCCAAGTTGCAGCTTCCAGAATATCCTTGGTTGGCACTCCCCTGAGAAAGGCTGCTGATGTAGCTGTAGCCGTGGTGGAGTGGGACCTAATGTTAGCAGGTACCGGTTTCCCATGATGCGTGTAGCAGAAACGTATGCAATGCCCTATCCATTTAGAAATGGTCTGTTTTGAGCTTTTCCTTGTGATCCTGCAAAGAGTTAGTCAGATTTTCTGAAAGCCTTAGTTTTATCCAAGTAGTAACGTAATTGTCTGTCAATGTCCAAAGAGAGCAGGAGTCTTTCTCCTTTGTTCTGGGGATTTGGGAAGAAGGTGGGCAAATGAATGGTTTGGTTTAGGGCCACACTGGATACCACCTTTGGCATAAAGGAAGGGTTAGTTCATAGAGAGATTCTGTCTTGATGAAAAATGAGGAAAGGCTCCACTGCCATTAGTGCCTGTAGCTCTGAGACTCTTCTGGCTGAGGTCATTGCTAGTAGCACGGCAGTTTTCCATGAAAGAAATTTTAAATCAGCTGAAAAAGCTGGTTCAAAGGGCGGCCGTGTAAGCTTTTCCAGAACAAAGTTGAGATCCCAAGTAGGTGTTGGTGCTCTCCTGGGCGGTCTTATGTTCTTAGCCCCTCTGAGGTACTGTCTTAGGAGTGGATGTGAGAATAAAGGAGGATCCGTGTTGTAATGAGCTGAGGCGTGGATCTTAACAGATGAAAAGGAAAGTCCTTTGTGCAACATCTCAGTTAAATATTGTAGAATATGAGGAATGTTTGGATCAAAGGGATTTTGACTTGTGTGAATAGGTTTTCCTGGTGTTGGGCCTCCTGGCCTCCAGAATGACATCCATAACAGCTTTGGATAGAGGTGTTAGCTGGTTGTTTAGGTAATTTGCCATGCAGCCAGGTTTAAAGTCTTGAGCTGGCTGTGTAGAATCTGACTGTCTTGCTGGGAGAACAGGTGAGGAATTTGTGGTAAAATCTATGGTGGGCCGTGGGCCATGTTCCTTAGAATTGGATACTAATGCTGGCGTGGCCAGTCTGGTGCAATGAGTATCATTTGTGACCTGTCTAATCTGACTTTCAGCAGTACCTTTGCTAGAAGAGGCAGTGGAGGAAAGGCATACACTGTTAATGTTTTCCAACTGAATGAGAGGGCATCCACTTTCCAAGCTTGTGGATGGAATGTCCTTGTGCAAAAATTTTTGAAGTTGGTAGTTTTGGGGGCTGGCAAACAGATCTATGTCTGGGCGTCCCCATTTTTGAGCTATCATTGCAAATACTTGTGGATCTAGTTTCCACTCGTGCGTATCCATGATGATTCTGCTTAGGTCGTCTGCCAATGTGTTTTTCTTTCCTGGCAGGAATTGTGCTTGTAATTGAACCTGGTAAGACAGTGCTGTGTTCCACAAGGTCATTGCTTGCCTGCACAGAGGGTAGGAATGTGTGCCCCCTTGCGTGTTTATGTACCACATTACTGTGGTATTGTCCATCTTTATTATTAGTTGTCCTGGGTGTAAGAGGTCCGTGAAAGCTGTTAGGGCATGCTGTACTGCTAGCATTTCTTTTTGAATGATATGCAGATGCCTTTGATCTGTAGTCCATTTGCCTGAATGCACTGTCCTGCCATGTGTGCTCCCCAGACATAGTCCGATGCATCTGTTGCCATAGTTTGCCTGGCTGTGGGTAAGGTGAAAGGCTGACCCTTGTTGAGGTGACATGCCTGTGCCCACCACAGAAACTCCTGCTGAAGGCAGGGAATGAGTGGTATCATTGTTTCCAAGCTGTGGCTGTGCTGAGTCCATACGCTTTTCAGATACCATTGTAATTTCCTCATATGCAGTTTTGCAAATGTAGTATGCAAGATGCCATGAATCCCAAGGCCTAAAGAATTTTTCTTGCAGGGAGTTGGGTCTTTGTTGCTATTATTTTGAAATACTGAGTCAGCTGTTGTTGCTTGTCTGGCGTGAGATAAGCCACCTGGGCCGTTGTATTCAAGCTGGCACCCAGGAATATTATGTTTTGTGAGGGCACTAGTTTTGATTTCTTTTCATTTACTGTGTACCCTAGGCAACCTAGAAGGTGTTCGACAAATGCCAGATGCTTTAAAAGAATGTCCTTGATTTCTGCTTGACTAAGGCAGTCGTCCAGGTATGGGTATATTTGAATTCCTCTTTGTATGCAGTATGCAATTATTGGTGCCAGGCATTTTGTGAAGACCCTGGGCGCAGTAGATAAGCCAAAGGGCAGTGCAGAGAATTGATAATGCATTGAACGTGCAATGAAGCGGAGGTATCTTCTGCAATTTTGTCTGATAGGGACATGCAGGTATGCCTCCTTGAGGTCCAACGTTACTAGCCAGGCATTCTTGCCCAGCATGGGAAGAAGCTGCTGAAGTGTTAGCATCTTGAATTTTGGTACTTGCAGAAAGGTGTTCAGAATGGGTCTCCATGCTTTGTCTTTTCTTGGGACTAGAAAGGGTCTTGAGTAAAATCCTTGTCCTTGCTCCTGTGTAGGTACCTGTTGAATGGCTCTCATGTCCATGAGAGCTGTAATTTGTTTTTGTGCCTCTGCCCATTGATTTGGTGGCAGGTTTGGCATTCCTTTTATCCTTGGCAAGGTATGAAAGTGGAATCTGTATCCCTGTGAGATAATGTTTAGGACCCATTTGTCTTTTGTTATGATTTCCAGTTGTCAGCAAAAAATGCTAATTTTCCTCCCAAGGGAGCTGCCAGGAGAGATTTGCTAGGTAGTTTGTGGACTGAGTCATTGTGTTTGTCTTCTGCTAGCTTGGGGCCTGTCTTCTCCTCCTTTCTGGGTAGCAGTACCCCATTAGCGAGGTTTGTAAGGGCCTTGTGACTGGCCTCTGCCCCTAGGGTGTCTGTATTTGCCCCTCGGTGATCTGTCAGAAGCTGGAAAGGAACAGTATTTTGTTGGCCAATTTCTGCTGAAACGAGGAGGTTGTACCTGTAAAAAATCCTTGACAGTCTGCACAGACTTTGCCTTATCCTCCATTTTCCTTAAAACCTCTTCTGCTTTGACACCAAATAATACATCCTGCTGTAAAGGTGCATCCAATAATTTTGCTTTAACATGATCAGGTAGGGTTTTTGTTCTTTTAACCAAGCATGTCTATGTATGACAGACCCAGTGACAGCTGCTCTACAGGAAGCTTCCAATGAATCAAATCCACATTGTAAAGTATGTTTGCCCACCTGTTCAGCTGCATGCAACAGATCCTGCATTTCCTTGAATTCAGACTGTTCAGTATGCGTGCTCATTTTTTGGTTTAATTGAGACATTAGGAATTGCTGATATTTCAGCATGTGAAACTGACAATTTAATGCTCTCAGAGCCAGAGTTGCTGAGGTGTATATTTTCTTTCCCCATCTATCTAGGGCTCTGGAATCTCTTTCAGAGGGCACAGGATTTTTAGCCATAGAAGCTTTAGCCCCCTTTGGACCCTGGGAAATTGTTTCTGGGTCAGCCACAGGGCTTTTATAAAGGAATTAGTGTGAATCAGGTACTCTGTAGTATCTGTCTGGTTTGGCTGGAGCAGGAGGTAGAGAGTCTGGATTTAGACTAGACTCCAAGTAAACATCATCCACAATATCTAAAACTGGAGGGATAGCAAGTGGTCTGTGCTGGGGTAGTAAAAGGAACTCTCGAGCCTTTTCTTAGAATCAGAGTAGTCCTGGCCTTCCCAGTGGAAATGTTCCCTCATGGTATGAAAAGTTCCCCCCAAGGAAGTAGTCTTCAGGGGGAGATGCTGAGAGAATAGAGTCTTCAACATCAGAGTCCTCATAAGGGGGAATAGTGTAATCTTGTTCCTCGGAAGAATCTGAGGAAATTGAAACCTGGTCAGAGGAAGCATAATCCTCCTCTTGTCTTGGTCTTTTATCTGGAGGGGGATGGGAACCCCTGATTAGGGTAATCAAATCTTCAGCCATCTTAAGCATCTGTTTCTTAGGCATGGGGCCTTGAACTGCAGACTGATGTACAGTTTTTTTTGTTTTAAAGGAGTTTTAAGCTTAGCATAAGATTTAATGGCGAGTGTAGTTGGTCTGAAGACACCTTCTACAACTGAAGGTGTTTCCACTGCACCGAGGTCACCTTCTGCTCTGGTGTCAGAAGGGCCTAATAAGGATGGCTGCGTCGGCCTAATACACTCCGTTTGAGAATCCGCAGCTGTCTGGGGTTCCAATTCTGCGGTCGCCAGGGGCTGCATAGGCGCTTCACTGAAAACCGGAGAACCGGCGACAGGCCCAGCAGAGGCCTCAGAGTCTGGCTTGTTCCTCGGCTTCCTGTCCTTATCTTTGCGGTTTTTTATGCATGCCAGTCATCGGCTGCTCCGACGGCATGATATAATTAAATTTCCTACCAAAGTAATGTCGAGAGAAGTCAAAACGGAGTTTGATAGTTCGTTTATTAAACCTAGTACAAAAACGACAACCTGTGACGTTGTGGTCTGGGCCTAGGCAAGGAATACAATAAGAATGGAAGTCCTTAAGAGGTATTTGCTTCTGACAAGAAATGCAATTGTTAACTTTTTCTGACATCGGGATGAGGCAAGAAAAGGTTCTCCAACGGGGTACTTAGCTTTATTGAAGACTTCGGACTGAAATTCAAATCGAAAATCTCAGGTGTCGGCCGACCGGCACTTGCGAACTGCTTCTGCTTCAGGCACCGCGCGGCAAGAAAGACTGAAGAAAATGGCGGCGGATGCCTCTTGTATACCCCTGGCGCACTGACGTCAAGGACGAAGCGACAGCAACTGACGCCGGACCAAGACTTTGGAACTCAGGCCGACTGCGGGGCAGCCTGATGGCAGGATAACCCAAGTGTGATGACTGCAGCAGGGTAACATGATGAACATCAACGTACCCAACATTCTAGACATAGGTGACTCTATAGTCAGGCACACTGATGTTCCACTCACCAGCCTAAACAAAGAGAAAGTTACTGTTAGCTGCCTGTCAGGTGCCAGGATCTGCCACATAATGCATGCACTCAGGTCACTCTACAACAAGTACAAATATGACTCTGTCATTGTCCATGTTGGTGTGAATGACTTTAGATGTACCTCCCTGGACTACATGAAGAGAGACATGGAGGAGCTGTCCGATCTTGTAGTCTAGGCAGGTATGACCCTTGCCCAGAGTAGAATCCTGCCATCACCTATAATGATACCACAGTACATGGACAAAATGATTGACTTCAACAACTGGCTAAGCTTCTGGTGTCATTCTAAGTGGATCCAGTATCCGTCTGCCTGGGATGACATGATCGACAAACCACAATACTTTGCCAGAGATGGCCTGCACCTGTCGCCCTTGGAATTCCGGATACTGGCCAAGGCTCTTGCCAACCCTATAGTGCCTTTTTTAGGCAAGATTCAGATAACAAATTCACAACCGTAACAGATACAAGCATGCAAAATCTGAGGCTAATGATACTTAATGCTAGAAGTCTAAACCTCAGAAAGCACTCACTCGAGACACTCCTTAAAATGGAGAACATCGACATCTGTGCAGTGACAGAGACCTGGTTCAAGGCTGCAGAGAGCACCCCTGCATTGCCATGCTATAATTCATACCACACCTTTCGGCCAACTATCCTAGACTGAAGCACTAAAGGCAGAGGCGTGTCCACATTCATTAAGGATATTCACAACTCCAGGCTAGTTGCACAGTATAATTGCATACGAGATTATCCAAGTGCAACTAACTCTGGGCAAGACTGCAATCCAAATTGTAGCTTGCTACAGATACCCCATCATGCCCCAGGATTCCCACTCCTCATTTCTTGATACAATAGAAAATATTAGGGTACAACATAACACCCTAATAATGGGCGATTTCAACTACCCAACCATTAACTGGGAAAACTACTCGCGTACCAACTGTGGTGCTTAACGTTTTCTGGAATTCATAAATTTCAATGCCTTGGATCAACTTATCTATACCCCCACCAGGGGCAGCAATATCCTAGAAAATAAAGTTTTGTACCCATCATAAATGTAGATGTTCGAGTGTATATACGGCTGCAGTCATCACACTTGGGTTATCCTGCCGTCAGGCGGTCCTGCAGTCGGCAGAATCCCAAAATCTTGGTCCAGCGTCGGTTGTCGTCGCTTCTTCCCTGACGTCAGTGCGACAGGGGTATAAAAGAGGCAGCAGACGCCATTTTCTTCAGTTTTTCTTGCTCCAGATGCCAGATGCCCCCAACTAGGAAGGCAATCCAAATAAGTATGCAAAAATACCTTAGTAGATAAATAGTACTAGCTGTTAGCAAATGCACCATATAGACATGCATCCAACTGACTGATGTACATGGAGTTATAAGTAACACCCTGGTATGTAGAGGGGATGGTGGGAGGGTAACCTGGACTGCAGCAATATATACACTCGAACATCTGCATTCATGGTAGGTACAAAACTGTACTACGTCCATCGTGTTATACTGCTGCAGTCATCACACTTGGGTTGAATCCCAAAGCTATGGATGGGTGGCTGGTACTAAACTGGGTTAGGCGAAGCTAGGATGCCCTGCAGAACTGCAGTGGCAAAACCAGCTCTGTTTTTTGAGTATAATGGAAGGTGGTAGTGCTTGGTAAAGGTGTGCACTGAACTCCCAAGTAGCTCCCTCCAGAATATCCTTGGTTGGAACCCCCCTGAGAAAGTTCTGCTGAGGTTGCTGTAGCCCTGGTAGAATGGGACCTAATATTAACAGGCACTGCTTTCCCATGGTGCGAGTAGCAAAAGCGGATACAATGTGCTATCCATTTGGAGATGTCTGTTTTGAAATGGCCTTTCCTTGTGAACCTGCAGCATAGGATACAAAGAGTTGGTCAGTTTTTCTGAAGGTCTTTGTCTTATCCAAATAGTAACGTAGCTGTCTGTGAATGTCCAAAGAGTGAAGGAGTTTTTCTCCTTTATTCTGGGGGTTTGGATAAAAGGTGGGTAAATGAATGGTCTGATTCAAAGCCATATTGGATACTACCTTTGGCATAAAGGTAGGGCTAGTTCGTAAAGAGACTCTGTCCTGATGGAAAATGATGAAAGGTTCCACTGCCATGAGTGTCTGTAGTTCTGAGACCCTGCGTGCTGAGGTGGTAGCCAGCAACAGAGCTGTTTTCCATGACAATAATTATAGTTCTGCTGAGAAGGCTGGTTCGAAAGGAGGCAGTGTTAATTCTTCTAAAACGAAGTTGAGGTCCCAAGATGGCGTTGGGGGTTTTCTGGGGGGGTCTTATATTCTTAGCCCCTCTGAGAAACTGCCTTAGTAAAGTATGTGAGAATATGGGAGGATCCGTATTATATTGAGCTGAAATGGCTGAAGCATGGATCTTAATGGATGAGAAAGAAAGGCATTTGTGTAGCATCTCAGTTAAGTATTGCAGTATTTGAGGAATGTTTGGTATCCCAGGATTTTGGCCTTTAGCCTGGTGCCATGCACAAAATCTTTTCCATTTGTCTGAGTAAGTTTTTCTGGTGCTGGGCCTCCTGGCCTCCAAAATGACATTCAGGACATCCTGCGAGAGAAGTGTTGATTGATAATTCAAGGTATTCTCCATGCAGCTAAATTTAAAGTCTGAGCTGACTGTGAAGGATCTGAGAAATTTGCAGAGTCAACAGAAGTGGGAATTGAGGTAAGATCCATGGAGGGCTGTGAGTCAAGTTCCTTAGTAATGGGTACCAGTGCTGATGTGGCCAGTCCGGAGCAACAAGGATCATTCGTGGTCTCTCTGATCTGACTTTCAGTAATACCTTGGTCAATAGAGGTAGTGGTGGGAAGGCATAGACTGTCAATGCTGTCCAACTGAATGATAGGGCATCCACTTTCCAGGCTAGGGAATGATAAGTCCTTGTGCAAAATTTCTGTAGTTGGCAATTGTTGGGGGAGACCAATAGATCTATGTCTGGGCGTCCCCACCTTTGAGTTATCATTGAAAATACTTGTGGGTGCAGTCTCCACTCGTGCGGATCTGCCATATTTCTGCTTAATTCGTCTGCCAATATGTTTTCCTTTCCTGGCAGGAATTGTGCTTGCAGTTGTACTTGGTAAGTCAATGCTGTGTTCCACAAGGTCATTGCCTGTCTGCATAAAGGGTAGGAGTGTGTTCCTCCCTGTTTGTTTATGTATCACATAACTGTGGTGTTCTGTCCTTTTTAGTAGTTGTCCTGGATGCAAGAGGTCCTTGAAGGCTGTCAGTGCATTCTGCACAGCTAGCATCTCCTTTTGGTTGATGTGTAGATGCATTTGTTTTGCAGACCACTTGCCCTGTATGCACTTGTCCTGCCATGTGTGCTCCCCAGGCGAAGTCTGAAGAATCTGTTGTCATAGTTTGGTTTGCTGGAGGTAAGATAAAAGGAAGACCCTTGTTTATTTGACATGCTTGAGCCCACCATAGGAACTCTTTTTGAAGGCAAGGAATGAGAGGTATACTTGTTTTGGGGCTGTGCCTGTGTTGAGTCCATGCACTTTTCAGGTACCATTGTAATTTCCTCATATGCAGCTTTGCATATGGAACTAGTTGAATGCAGGATGCCATGAACCTCAATGCCTGCAGGATTTTCCTTGCAGTGAGCTGGGTAAAAGTTGCCATCTTTTTGAAGTACTGAATCAGTTGTTTTTGCTTGTCTGGCGTGAGGTAAGCCATCTGGGCCGTTGTATTTAAGCTGGCACCCAGGAATATTATCTCTTGTGAGGGTATTAGCTTTGACTTCTTTTTATTTACTGTGTACCCAACTTAGCAGCTTTGTTACAAATGCCAGATGCTGTAATAGAATGTCCTTGCTGTTCGCTTGGATCAGGCAGTCGTGCAGATATGGATAAATTTGTATTCCTCGTTGTCTGCAGTATGCAATTACTGATGCCAGGCATTTCATAAATACTCTGGGAGCAGTAGATAAGCCAAAGGGCAATGCAGAGAATTGATAATGCGTTGTACCTGCCAAAAATCTGAGGTATCTTCTGCAATCTTGTCTGATGGGGACATGCAGGTATGCCTCTTTGAGGTCCAACGTTACCAGCCAAGACTCCTTGCCCAGCATGGGAAGAAGCTGCTGTAGTGTGAGCATTTTGAATTTGGGTACCTCCAGGTATGCGTTTAGAATTGAGAGGTCTAAAATGGGTCTCCAGGCTTTGTCTTTTCTTGGTACTAGAAATAGTCCTGAGTAAAAACCTTGACCTTGTTCCTTTGTAGTACCTTTTGAATTGCTTTCATATCCATGAGAGCTGAAATTTGCATTTGTGCCTCTGCCCATTGGTTTGGAGGCAGATTTGGCATGCCTCTCATCCGTGGTAAAGTATGAAAATGAAATCTGTAGCCTCGGGTAACAATATCCAGAACCCATTTGTCCTTTGTTATGGTGCACCAATTTTGTGGAAATAGAGCCAGTCTTCCTCCCAAAGGTGCTGCCAGGGCAATTTTGCTTGGCAGGCGAAGAGGGAAGTCATTGTGTTTGTTTCCTGAAGGGTTGAGATCTTTCATCTCCACCTCTGAGTTGTTGCATGCCATTGTCTAGGCCTGAAACAACCTTGTGATTGTCCTCTGTCCCTTGGGCGTCTGTACCTACCCCTTTGGGGTCTGTCTGATGCAGGAAAGGAGCAGGGACCAGTTTTTTGATGGCCAGTTTCTGCTGAAACGAGGAGGTTGTACCTGTAAAAAATCTTTGACTGTCTGCATAGATTTTGCTGTTTCTTCCATTTTCTTTAAGACTTCCTCTGCTTTGACACCAAATAACACATCTTTCTGCAATGGAGCATCCAATAACTTTGCTTTGACATGTTCTGGTAAGGCTTGCTCCTTTATCCAAGCATGTCTACGAATTACAGTTCCTGTGACAACTGCTCTACATGAGGCTTCCAATGAATCAAAACCACACTGTAAGGTATGCTTTCCCACCTGTTCTGCTGCATGCAGCAAATCATGCATCTCTTTGAAATCAGGTTGATCTGTCTGAGGGATCATTTTCTGCTTTAACTGTGTAATCAAGTACTGCTGGTATTTTAGCATGTGGAATTGGCAGTTTAAGGCCCTCATGGCCAAAGTGGCAGACGTATACACTTTCTTCCCCCATCTTTCTAATGCTCTGGAATCTCTTTCAGAAGGTAGTGGATTCTTAGCAGTAGAGGCCTTAACCCCTTTGGGACCCTGGGAAATGGTTTTGGGGTCTGCAACAGGGCTTTTATATAGAAACATATGAGAATCAGGAACTCGGTAGTATCTGTCTGGTTTAGCTGGTGCAGGAGGTAAGGAGTCTGGGTTTAGACTAGATTCGGTGTAGACATCATCCAAAATGTCTAAAACTGGAGGAATTGCAAGGGGTCTATGCTGTGGAAGAAGAAACTCACTGAGTCTTTTTTTAGAGTCAGAGTAATCTTGGCCTTCCCATTGGAAGTGTTCCCTCATGGTGTGTAAAGTTTCCCCAAAAGAGTAGTCTTCAGGGGGGGAGACAGAGGGAATAGACTCTTCAGCATCTGAGTCTTCATAAGGAGGGAAGGAATAATCCTGGTCCTCAGAGTTAGCTGAGGAAATGGATGCTTGGTCAGAGGAAGGATAATCTTCCTCCAGTCTAGGCCTTTTGTCAGGAGGGGGTTGGGAACCCCTGATAAGGGTAATTAAATCCTAAGCCATCTTGAGCATCTGTTTTTTAGGCATAGGGGTCTGTGGGGGGGGGGGGGTCTGTGGACCCGGTTTCCTAACTTTTAAGGGGGGCTTTAAGTTTAGCATAAGACTAAATAGAAATAGCTGTTGGTTTGAAGACACCTTCAGAAACCGAAGGCCTGTCCAAAATCTCCGGATCACCGTCAGGATTGGCGTCCGAGGGGTGAGATGGAACTGGCTCCTGAGGCCCAGCTGATTCGGTCTGGGAGGCTGTCAGAATTTCTAAATCAGCGGTAGTCAGGGGCTGCGTAGGCACCTCGCTGAAAACCGGAGAACCGGTGGCAGGCCTTGCTGAGGCCTCGGTATCTGGTCTTGGCCTTGGTTGCCTGTCCTCATCCTTGCGTTTTTTAGTCATTGCTGATGTCGGTTGCTCCAAAGACATGCTATAGTTAAATTTTTCGCCAAAATAATGTCGGGCGAATTATGCCCGACGCTTGAATATACGTTTGTTGAACCTAGCACAAAAACGACAACCAGAGACGTCGTGGTCTGGGCCTAGGCAAGGAATACAATGAGAATGAAAATCCTTATGAGGTATTTTCTTCCCACAAGAAATGCAATTATTAACTTTGTTTGACATCGGTATGAGGCAAGAAAAGTTTCCCCAACGGGGTACTTAGCTTTAGAGAAGACTTTGGGCTGAAAGTTGATTCGAAAATCTCAGGAGCTAGCCGACCGGCACTTGCGAACTGCTTCTGCTTCGGGCACCATGCGGCAAGAAAGACTGAAGAAAATGATGTCGGCTGCCTCTTTTATACCCCTGTCGCACTGACATCAGGGAAGAAGCGACGACAACCGACGCCGAACCAAGACTTTGGGATTCGGCCGACTGCGGGACTGCCTGACGGCAGGATAACCCAAATGTGATGACTGCAGCAGTATAACACGATGAACATCTGGTCATTACCAAAATGGGCAACCGGGTGCTGCACACCAGAGGTCAATTCCTCGTTGGTAAGAGCCAACCACAAGCAAATCACCCTAGACATCCACATCCCACCCCCCATTAGGGGAACCACCGTAAAAAATTTCTCCAAAGCTAAGTGGCAAACTTTACGACACCCATGCTGACAGACAATAGAGGTACGACTGCTGAATCCTATACAATTACACTTTATAAGCACTTAAACGAGTGCATGGATCATGCAATCTCTAACAGAACCAAGATGCTATCCTCCAAAAAAAGGAAGCCAATCTGGTGGTCCCCTGCCATAAATAAACTCTACAACAAAAGAAATAAACTGCTGCAAAAAAAGAGTACAATCTCATGATTGCATAAACACTGTGGTCAGCCTCAGTAAGAATCTGAGATCCTTCATAAAACCCTCCAAAGCTAGTTATGAAAACAAAATCGCCACCGATTCTAAAGACAACCACAAAGCATTCTATAGCTATGTCAAGAATCTCAATGGCAACACTCAGATCTGCTCTGAGTTACAGCACAATGGCACTAAATACACAGAACCAACTGATATTGCCAAAATCCTGGCAGATAGGTTCAGTGCTAACTTTACCCCTCTCTCATACCCTAAAAGGCCCATCTCTATACCGGAAGAATGCAAAGTTCCTGTAATCACGGCTACACTGGTAAAAAACACACTCTCCAAAGCCAAGAACACAGCATCCATGGGACCCGACAACATCCCAGGTTGCATTCTATATGAACTGCAGAAAAACTAGCACCCCACCTAAGTACCATGTTCAATCATAGTCTCACCTCAAGCTTTGTGCCCACTGAATGGTGCACAGCAACGGTTATCCCACTCCAGAAAGGGAGAGCCATCACGGACCCCGGGAACTACCACCCCATTATTAGCCTGGTCTGCAAGGCTATGGAACGTATCATCATGGAACTTATAAACAATGACATTGGTAATCTCCAACTCTGGACCCTATGCAGTTCGGGTTTGTAAAAGGCAGATCATGTCTCGTAAACCTGATAGACTTCTTTGAAGCAGTCACCAAAGCCGTAGATGAGGGTAAGGTGGGTTCACACAGCCTATATAGATCTCGCCAAGGCTTTCGACATCATCCCCTGGAATTATAAACTCACTAAACTAGGTATAAATCCCTATGCCACAAGATGGGTTGCTAACTAGCTCACTGACAGAACCCACACTGTGAAAGTAGCAGACTCCAAATCCAACTTCAGACCAGTGACAAGTGGAGTACCACAGGGTTCAGTCCTAGGTCCTCTCCTGTTTGGTATCTACTGCTCTGAAGTACAGGCCAACACAGAAGGTCTTTGGCTAACAAAGTTCACAGATGACTGCAAACTAGAAGCCATAATCAAAACTCCTAATGATGTGGCCATCCTACAAAAGAGCCTCACTGAGACAGATGCCTGGTGTCAAAGCCATGGCCTAAGGCTCAATGCCAAAAAGTGCATTTTCATCCCTTTTTGTAAAAACTCAGTACCCATGAACTACCACATAGGCGGTAGTCTACTTAACATCGAAAGTGTGATGAGACCTTGGGGCACAAGTGGACAGTAGTCTCTCCTTTGATAATCACATTGCCACAGTAGTCAGGAAATCCTTCTACGTGGCACACCTCATCAAAAAATGTTTCTCAATCAGGAAAAAAGAGGTCATTGTTTCCCTCTACTCATCACTCATTAGATCCATTATAGAGTACAACGCCCCTTTTGTTATGTACCTTACAAGACATCTACAACAACTGGAAAGGCCACAAAAATACTTCACAAAGAGGATTACCGGCCTCTAACACATGCCCTACACAGACCGTCTCAAAAAACTCCAGCTTTACTCTGTTGCATATCACCTGCTCAGAGGTGACCTTTGCCTAACATACAAAGCTAGGTCAAACCCAAAGCTGTTGGACATGCTCCACTTAAATAAATCCCAATCCCACCGAGCTACACGCTCTAGGGACCTAAACCTGGTCACCACAATAAACAGGAAGTACAGTTGTGTACCTACCATAAATGTAGATGTTCGAGTGCATTCACTGTTGCAGTCATTACAATTGGGTTATCCTGCTGGCAGGCTACCCGCAGTCGGTCTAAGTCCGGCGTCAGTTGCTGTCGCCTCCTCCCTGACGTCAGTGCGCCAAAGGTATAAAAGATGCAGCCGACGCCATTTTCTTCAGTTATTCTTACCCCAGATGTCAGGTGCCTCTAAAATGGTAGGCTAAATTATGCCAATAAGCATGCATGCACAAAAAACAACTTTTCCTTCATCTACAAGCAAATACACCACATAGGTTGAATAGAAAAGAGAAGTACAGTTAAGTCCCAGCAAAGGAAAAGGGGATGGTGGGAGGGTAACCTGGACTGCAACAGTGAATACACTCGAACATCTGCATTTATGGTAGGTGCACAATTGTACTATGTTCATCGCGTTTCACTGTTAAAGTCATTACAACTGGGTTGAATCCCAAAGCTAAGGTTGGGAGGCTGGTGCTAAATAGGATCAGGTGAGGCTATCAGGCCCTGCAGAACTGCAGTGGCAAATCCTGCCCTGGATTTAGAGTAGAGAGTTAATGGATAGTGCTTTGTAAAAGTATGCACTGAACTCCAGGTTGCAGCCTCTAAGATGTCTTTGTTTGGTACTCCTCTGAGGAAGGCTGCTGAAGTGGCTGCTGCTCTGGTTGAATGTGGCCTAATACCCATAGGCACTGATTTGCCATGCTATGAATAGCAGAAATGAATGCAGTGGCCTATCCACTTTGAAATAGTCTGCTTGGAGATAGGCTTTCCTTGTGATCCTGCAGCATATGCCACTAGAAGTTGTTCAGTCTTTCTGAAAGCTTTGGTTCTGTCCAAGTAGAAGCGTAGCTGCCTGTGAATGTCCAAAGAATGCAGAATTCTCTCACCCTTATTCTGTGCGTTTGGATAAAAGGTAGGCAAATGAATTGTTTGGTTAAGGGCCACACTGGACACTACCTTGGGCATAAATATAGGGTTTGTCCGCAGAGAAACCCTGTCCGGATGGAAAATGATAAAAGGTTCCACAGCCATGAGTGGCTGTAACTCAGACTCTGCTAGCATTGGTTATTGCTAGGAGCAGAGCTGTTTTCCAGGATAACAATTTTATATCAGCTGCAGAGGCTGGTTCAAACGGAGGCAGTGTGAGTTTTTCCAAGACAAAGTTGAGGTCCCATGCAGGTATTGGTGCTCTCCTTGGAGGTCTTATGTTTTGGGCCCCACTGAGGTACTGCCTTAGTAATGGATGAGAAAAACGTAGGTGGTTCTGTATTGTAATGCGCTGAAATGGCAGAGGCATGAATTTTAATTGATGAAAAGGAAAGGTCTTTATCGAGCATCTCAGTTAAGTATTGCAAAATCTGAGGAATATTTGGAACAATCGTGTCAAAACCTTGTGCCTGCTTCCAAGCACAGAATCTCTCTCATTTTTCTGCATAAGATTTTCTGGTGCTAGGCCTCCTGGCCTCCAAAATAACATCCATCACTGCTTTAGATAGAGGTGTGCCTTGACTGGCTACATTATCCGCCATGGTGCCAGGTTTAAGGTCCCGAGTTGGCTGTGCAGTATCTGACTGTCTTGTTGGGTCAATAAGTGAGGAATTTGAGGTAATGTCCAAGCTGGGCATTGAGACAAGCTCTTTAGGATTGGGTACCAATGCTGGCGGTGCCAGTCTGGGACAATCCATCATTTTTGGTTTCTCTTGTCTGACCTTGAGGAGTACCTTGGGGAGGAGAGGCAGAGGAGGAAAGGCATATACTGTTAGGTCTTTACAGCTGAAAGATAGAGCATCCACTTTCCATGCTTGCTTGTGATAAGTCCTTGTGCAGAATTTCTGTAGCTGGCAGTTGTGAGGGGAGGCAAAAAGGTCTACGTCCGGGCATTCCCAGTTCTTTGTTATCATGCTGAAGACTTGTGGATCCAATTTCCACTCGTGGGAATCCATTAGGTTTCTGCTTAGTTCATCTGCCAGAGTATTTGTCCTTCCTGGTAGGAACTGTGCTTGCAGATGTACTTGGTAAGACAATGATGTGTCCCACAAGTTCATGGCTAGCCTGCAGAGGGGGTAGGAATGTGTGCCTCCCTGCTTGTTTATGCCCCACATGACTGTAGTATTGTCTGTCCTTATCAGTAGTTATCCTGGATGAAGTAAATCCTTGAAGGCTGTCGGGGCATTCTAAACAGCTAGTATCTCTTTTTGATTGATATGTAGATGCATTTGACTTGCAGACCATGTGCCCTGAATACATCTTCCATGGCATACAGGCCCCCCAGGCATAATCTGATGCATCTGTTGTCAATGGCTGCCTGGCTGCGGGTAAGGTGAATGGCTGTCCCGTGTTGTGGTGACAGGCTTTTGCCCACCATCGAAACTCCTGTTGCAGGCAGGGAATGAGCGTAATTATTGTTTCCAGGCTGTGGCAATGTTGAGTCCAAACACTTTTTAGACACCATTGAAGTTTCCTCATATGCAGTCTTGCATATGGAATTAGCAGAATGCAGGATGCCATGAAGCCCAAAGCCTGCAGAATTTTTCTTGTAGATAACTGGGTCTATGTTGCCAACATTCTGAAATAAGTAGTCAGTTGTCTGTGTCTGGCGTGAGATAAGCCATCTGGGCAGTTGTACTTAAGCTTGCACCCAGGAATATTATCTCTTGAGAGGGAACGAGTTTTGATTTATTTTCATTTACTGTGTACCCAAGACCTGTTAGTAACCTTTTTACAAACGCCAGATGCTTTAGTAGAATGTCCCTTCTTCTCTGCTTGAATAAGGCAGTCGTCCAAGTATGGATATATTTGTATTCCTCTGTCTGCAAAATGCAATTACTGGTACCAGGCACTTTGTAAAGACCCTGGGTGCAGTAAATAAGCCAAAGGGCAGTGCAGAGAATTGGTAATGCATTGAGCCAGCTATAAATCTGAGGTATCTTCTGCATGATTGTCTGATTGGGACATGCAGGTATGCCTCTTTTAGGTCTAAAGTCACAAGCCAAGCCCTCTTGCCCAGCATGGGCAGAAGCTGCTGCAGAGTTAACATTTTGAATTTTGGAATATCCAGGAATGCGTTTAGGACAGACAAGTCCACTATTGGTTTCCAGGTTTTGTCCTTTCTGGGCACCAAGAATAGCCTTGAGCAGAATCCTAGTCCCTGCTCTAGCTGAATAGCTCTCATGTCCATGAGGGATGAAACTTGTTTTTGTGCCTCTGCCCATTGATTACGTGGCAGGTCTGGCATACAGTTTGGCCTTGGCAGGGTGTGAAAGTGGAACCTGTAGCCTTGTGAAATATTTAGGACCCATTTATCCTGGGTGATCATGTGCCAGTTTTGTGAAAAAAGTGCCAGTTTTCCCCCCAAAAGGGCTGCCACAAGATAAGTGCTTGATGCTGGCAGGGGAGTCATTGAGACTGTTTCCTGTATGGCTGTGATTTTTTCCTCTCCGCTTTTGGAGGTAGAAGCACCCCATTGTTTAAGCCTGTATGAGCCTTGGGGCTGTGATCTGCCTCTAGGGCGTCTGTATCTGCCTCTTTGTGGCCTGTCTGACACTGGAAAGGACCAATTCCTGCTAAATCTGGGAGGCTGTACCTGCAAGAAATCCTTGACTGTTTGCATAGATTTAGCTTTGTCCTCCATTTTCTTCAACACCTCTTCTGCTTTACACCAAACAAAGTATCATGCTGTAATGGAACATCTAATTGTTTTGCTTTAACATGATCAGTCAGATTCTGTTCTTTTAACCAAGCATGCCTCCTAATGACAGAACCTGTAACAGCGGCGCTGCAGCAGGCCTCTAGAGAATCAAAACCACATTGCAAAGTATGCTTTCCCACTTGTTCAGCTGCATGCAATAAATCCTGCATTTCTTTGTTTTCTGCACATTCTGAATTTGTCAACATTTTCTGTTTAAGCAGTGACATAAGATATTGTTGATATTTAAGCATATGAAATTGGCAATTTAAAGCTCTTACAGCCAAGGTAGCAGAAGTATAAATCTTTTTCCCCCATCTGTCCAAGGCCCTAGAATCCCTATCAGAGGGGATAGTTTTTTTTGCAGTGGAAGCCTTGACCCCTTTGGGACCCTGAGAGAGAGTTTCTGGGTCAGCAGCAGGGTTTTTATAAAGAAATTTATGTGAATCAGGAACCCTGTAGTATCTGTCTGGCTTAACAGGAGCTGGTGGTAAAGAGTCTGGAGACGGACTGGACTCTGAAAATACACCATCTACAATGTCTAAAACAGGTGGGATAGCAAGGGGCCTGTGCTGAGGTAATAAAAGGAAGTCTCTGAGCCTTTTTTGGATTCTGAGTAATCTTGGCTCTCCCAGTGGAAATGCTCCCTCATAGTATGCAGTGTCTCCCCAAAAGAATAATCCTCAGGAGGAGAGGCTGAAGGGATAGATTCTTTAGCATCAGAATCCCCATAGGGAAGAAAAGAATATTCCTGTTCAGAAGAGGAATCAGAGGAAATGGAAACCTGATCTGAATATTCATATTCTATCTCTTGCCTAGGCCTCTTATCAGGAGGGGGATGGGAATCCTTGATCAAAGTAATTAGGTCTTCGGCCATTTTAAGCATCTGTTTTTTAGGCATGGTGGCCTGTCCAGGAGAATGCTGTACTTGTTTATTTGTCTTTAGAGCTGCTTTAGTCTTTGCTTTTGAAGCTGAAGTAGATTTCACATACAACTGTGTAGGCCTGAAAACACCCTCAGAAGCCGATGCCTGCTCAGCGGTTCAGGACCCATCTGAGGGGAATACTTTCAGAGTGTCCAATACCTTGAGTTTCCAGCGGCCTAGTCAGCTTCACGTGGGAGTTGGAAGTGGCCTGTGGCTCTGAGGTAGCGGGCGTCAGGGGCTGCGAAAGCAACTCACTGAGAACCAGCGAACTGGCGACAGGCCTAGCGGAAGCCTCGTCGGTTTTGGACCTCAGATGTCTATCCTTTTCTTTGCGCTTTTTATAAACTCCGGTAGTCGGCTGTTCCGACGGCATTATATAATTGAATCTTCTGCCAAAGTAATGAAATGCAAAATCGTACAGACGTTTAATAGTGCGTTGGTTAAATCTAGCACAAAACCGACAACTAGCAACGTTGTGGTCAGGGCCTAGGCAAGGAATACAGTAAGAATGAAAATCCTTATGAGGTATTTGCTTCCCACAAGAAATACAATTATTAACTTTTTCTGACATCGGCCTGGAGCAAGAAAAAAGTTTCCCCAATGGGGTACTTCGCTTTAATGAAGACTTCGGATCTGAAAATAGAATTTGAAAAATCTCAGAAGTCGGCCAACCAGCACTTTCGAACTGCTTTTGCTTCGGGCACCGCGCTGCAAGAAAGACTGAAGAAAATGGCGTCGGCCGCATCTTTTATACCCCTGAAGCACTGATGTCAGGGAGGAGGGGACAGCAACAGACGCCGATTCTAGACTTTGGAATTCGGGCCGACTGCGGGTAGCCTGCCAGCAGGATAACCCAATTGTAATGACTGCAACAGTGAAACACGATGAACATCATGCTGGAGGGATAGATTCCTCTCCTAGAGACTTCCCATACTCTGGAACAAACTACCTATCTGTATCAAACAAAGCTCCTCATTAGCACTCAAGAAAAATCTTGATGATTGGATGGGAGATAGGAAATTCACACTGGGGATCGCTTCTGTGGCTCTGCTTGACAGGGGGCACAGAAAAATAATTTTCTTGGGTGGCAAAAGCCAGGGTATCGTTTGGCTAGGCTTATATAGGCCCTAGGGCCAATAGCCTAGTACCTACCTATGAACCATTAACCAGAATAAGAAAGGGAAGGAAAGAGAGAGAGAGGAAACACCAATGGTATTCAGAATTCCACAAGGGTAAAAAGGGCGTTTACCAATGATGGTACAAAAAGGGGATACCCATGGGTAGAGCTGATAAATATATCAACAATAGAAGAGGAAAAAAGTCACAAAATACTATAACTTTTGAAAAAAACAATGCTTAGCTGGAGAGCATGGTGAAATGCTGCTATATGGCTGCGCGGCAAACAAGATCGGAGGTAACTGGGAGAAGGGCATTGTGGGTAAGCAGCTTAGCTCGAGAGATGTTTGGTTTACGCGAGCTTGATATTAGGCCGACTCGGTTCCGAGGGCTCAGAACCGAACCCATCAGTGATGAATAGGAATAAGATTAACAACTTCAGATAAATGGTTTTGCATGACAAAAACTTAAATCTACCTTGGCCACTGGTTCAAAAGGAGGTTGAGTCAGAGCTTGTAGGAGAACATTCAACTCCCATGATGGAGAAGGATCTTTAATGGTAGGCTGAAGTAAGAAGGTACCGTTAAGAATGGCTTTACATAATCTAAGAGAAGCCAAAGATGACAGGTTGTGTCCTGTATGAAAATATGAGATAGCTGCAAGTTGAATCTTCACAGTTGAATAACTGGCACCATTGTTAAAAATGGAAGGGAAGAATTCCAGAGTAGCAGAAATGGGTGCTGAAAAGGAATCGACATGTCTCTGTGCTGCCCAAAGGTAGAATCTTTTCCATTTACTCTTCTACACCTTTTTAGTAGAATCGTTCCAAGAAAATGTAAAAGTGTTTAACTGGGGATGAAAACCTGGACCGTCTAGTCATCACTGAAGTGGAGAAAAGTACAGTTTTGTACCTACCATAAATGTAGATGTCCGATAGATATGCAACTGCAGTCATAACATATGGGTTGTCCTGCCTCAGGCAGCCCTCGGTCGGCCGGATTCAAAAGTCTGGGTCCGGCGTTGGCTGGTGTCACCTCCTCTCCGATGTCAGAACGGCTGGAGTATAAAGGCATTGGCCGACGCCATCTTCTTCAGTGTTTCTTGCCCCAGATGCCAGGTGCCCTCCTAGGAAGGCTAAATTTGGTGAATGGGTAAATAATTCCAGACATGCACAACAGTAATAAACAGATACACCATAGGAGATACCCCCAGCTAATAGGGATAGGGGTAGTGGACCCATAAAGAAAGTTGCAGAGGGGTAGGAGGGTGGGAAAATCCGACTGCAGTTGCATATCTATCGGACATCTACATTTATGGTAGGTACAAAACTGTACTATGTCCTTCAAGAATGCAACTGCAGTCATAACATATGGGTTGAATACCATAGCCAAGTTGGGGGTGGTTGGAACTAAAAAAGTGATGGTGTAGCTAAAATGCCCTGCAGGACTGCAGAAGCAAAGCCTGCTCAGGATCTGGAGTATAAAGGCAGGTTGTAGTGCTTGGTAAATGTATGCACGGAGCTCCATGTAGCAGCCTCTAGAATGTCCTTTGTACCCACTCCTCTTAGGAAAGCTGTGGAAGTGGCTATAGCTCTGGTGGAGTGTGGCCTAATATTGGCTGGCACACCTTTCCCATGAAAAGAATAGCAGAATCTGATGCAGTGTCCAATCCATTTGGAAATTGTTTGGAGATTGCTTTTCCTTGTACTCCAGCAGCATAGGCTACAAACAGTTGGTCAGACTGTCTGGTGGCCTTAGTTCTGTCCAAGTAGTAGCGTAGTTGCCTGTGTATGTCCAAAGTATGCAGCAGTGCTTCCCCCCTGTTTTGAGGATTGGGGAAGAAAGTAGGCAGGTGAATGGCTTGATTTAGAGACACCCTAGAAATTACTTTTGGCAGGAATGAAGGACTGGTTCTTAGAGAGACTCTGTCCTGATGAAAAATGAGAAAAGGAGGTACTGCCATGAGTGCCTGTATCTCCAAGACTCTTCTTGCTGATGTGATTGCCAATAGGAAAACAGTTTTCCATGAGAGAAATTGCATTTCTGAAGTTGCTGCTGGTTCAAAGGGAGGAAGAGTTAACTTTTCCAAGACGAAATTGAGGTCCCATGCAGGTACTGGCGGTTTCCTGGGAGGTTTGATATTCTTTATCCCTCTTAGGAACTCTCTTAGCAAAGGATGTGAAAACACAGGTGGATCACAATTGTATTTTGCTGAGATTGCTGAGGCATGAATCTTTATGGAAGAATATGAGAGACGAGTATGGAACATTTCTGCCAAGTATACACAATGCTGTTGTATCCTGACCCGTTAGCATTCCAGATGATGAATCTCTTCCACTTGGCTGAATAGGTTTTTCTGGTGGAAGGTCTGCGTGCTTCCAGTAAGATCTCTTGAACTTTTTTGGAAAGAGATATCGGAAGGAGTTATGGTAACCTCCAGGCTGTCAGATGCAATGTTTTCAGGTTTTGATGAACAGTCCTGTAATTGTGTTGTGTTAGAAGCAGAGGCCATAGGGGCAGAGGCCACGGTTTGGTCCGTGTTATGCTCTACAGCAATGGGTTACCAGTGCTGCCTTGGCCAGTCTGGAGCTATCAAAATGCCTGTTGGTTGTTCTGCTTTGATCTTCAGTATCACCTTGGTCAGCAGTGGTAGAGGAGGGAATGCATAAATTGTTAGGGAATTCCAGCTGAAGGAGAGGGCATCCGTTTTCCAGGCTAGAGGATGGTGGGTCCTTGTACAGAACTTTCCAGATGATGATTCATGTGAGAAGCAAAGAGATCTATGTCCGGTCTTCCCCTTGTCCTTGTTATTTGTGAGAAAATGTGAGGATGCAGCATCCATTCGTGTGGATCCAAGAAATTTCTGCTCAGCTTGTCCGCCAGTACATTGTCCTTGCCTGGCACAAACTGGGATTGCAAATGTATCTTCAGACTTAAAGATTTTTCCCAGAGAATCATTGTTAGTCTGCAGAGGGGATAAGAATGAGTGCCTCCCTGCTTGTTTATATACCACATAACAGTGGAGTTGTCTGTCCTTATTAGCAAATGTCCTTGTTGAAGTGATTTTTCTAAAGTCTCGATTGCATGCATCACTGCCAACATCTCTTTTTGGTTTATGTGCAGATGCCTTTCCCTTGGTGTCCATTGACCTTGAATGCATCTGCCCTCCATGTGCGCCCCCCATCCATGGTCTGAGGCGTCTGTTGTAATCACTTGACCTGCTTGAGGTTTGTTGAAAGACATGCCTTTGTTTAACTGACTTGTTTGAGCCCACCACAAAAATTCTCTTTGCAGACATGGAATTAGTGGGATTACGTCCTCTAGGCTTTGGCTGTGTTGGGACCATAAGCTTTTTAAGTACCGTTGCAGCTTTCTCATATGAAGTCTTGCCAAAGGTATCAGAAGAATGCAAGATGCCATGAACCCCAGGGCCTGCAGGATTTTCCTTGCAGTCAGCTGGGAGAGCTTTGCTAGGCCTTTGAAGTACTCTGGTAACTGCTGTTGTTCTTCCTCTGTGAGATAAGCCATTTGTGTTTTTGTGTCCAGCTTGGCTCCTAGGAAGATAATCTGTTGGGATGGCAGAAGTCTTGATTTCTGAATGTTGACTGTGTATCCCAAGGCCTGTAGTAATTGGATGACATAGTCCAAGTTTGCTATCAAGGTTCGTTTGTTGTCTGCTTGTATGAGGCAGTCGTCCAGGTAGGGGTATATTTGAATCCCCCGAAGTCTGCAGTGTGCCACTACTGATGCCAGGCATTTCGTGAACACTCTGGGCGCAGTAGATAAGCCAAACGGCAATGCTGAGAATTGATAATGCTCTGTCCCTGCAAGAAATCTGAGGTATCTTCTGCAGCTTTGTCTGATTGGGACATGCAGGTATGCCTCCTTGAGGTCCAGAGTGACCAGCCAAGACCCCTTGCCCAGCATGGGAAGGAGTTGCTGCAACATCAGCATTTTGAACTTTGGCACAATGAGATAAGTATTTAGAGTAGACAAGTCCAGTATAGGCCTCCATTTGTTTTCCTTTCTTGGAACAAGGAACAGTCTTGAATAAAATCCCTGGCCTTGTTCCTGTGGAGGGACCTTTTCTATTGCTTTTATATTTAACAGCTGTGAAACTTGAATGAGTGCCTCTGCCCTTTGATGAAGTGGCAGGTTTGGCATGCCTTGTCTTATTGATAAAGTATGGAAGTGGAATCTGTAACCTTTGTCTATTAAATCCAGAATCCAGTTGTCCTTGGTTAAGATATGCCAGTTTTTTGAGAATAAGGATAATTTTCCGCCCAAAGGTGCTTCTCTTTGAGCCTTTGTAGGCGGTATGAAAGGCAAGTCATTGTGGTTGTCCTTGTGGTGCAGCTGGACTGCCTGCGCCACTTCTTTGATTTGGTGGTTGCCATTGGCGGCCCCTGTAGGAGCCTCGGTATTGCCCTCTACCTCGGGCATGCCTGTTTTTTTCCCCTTTGAAACTTGTCAGTGACTGGAAAGGACCAATTCTTTGAAGGCCAATTCCTGCTGAATCTGGGTGGCTGAACCTGGAGGAAATCTTTGACTGTCTGTACTGATTTAGCTTTTTCCTCAATGGATTTCAACACATCTTGTGCATTAGCACCAAAAAGCTTCTGTTTTTCCAGAGGTGCATCAAGTAACTTTACTTTACCATGGTCTGGCAGTGGCTGTTCTTTTAACTAAGCATGTCTACGTATAACAGCCCCAGTCATAGCTGCCCTACATGAAGCCTCCAATGCATCATAACCACACTGAAGAAAATGATTGCTAACCTGCTGAGTGTTATGTACTAGATCCTGTAATGCCTTTCTATCAATAGGCTCAGGAGAGGCTAGCTTTTTCTGTAAATCATCCAGTAAAAAATCCTGGTACTGAAACATATGAAAAAGGCAGTTAAGTGACCTCATGGCCAGGGTGGTAGAGGTATATACTTTTTTACCCCATCTCTCCAGGGACCTTGCTTCCCTATCCGCTGGCAGTGGATTCTTGGCTGTGGAAGTAGCCACTCCCTTGGGGCCCTGTGAAATAGTTTATAGATCCACAGAATGGGCCTTAAAGAGATGTTTGTGGGTGTCAGGGACCCTATAATATCTGTCTGGCTTGACAGGAGCTGGAGGGAGAGAATCAGGGTTAGCACTGGAGTCGGAGAAAACATCATCCAGGACATCCATAACTGGGGGGATAGCTAAATGTCTGTGCTGGGGTAGCTTGAGGAAAGTACGTAGCCTTTTCCTGGAATCAGAAAATTCCTGACCCTGCCATTTAAAATGCTCCCTCAGAGTGTAGGACTTCACCGAACGAAAAATCCTCTGGAGGAGAGGCAGAGGGAATTGATTCCTCAGCATCAGAGTCCTCATAGGCCTGGAAGGATTCTTCTTGGGTATCTGAATGCTCAGAATCCCCAGAGGCTTCATCTGAAGAGATGTGGTCGGCCTGCTCAGTTCTGGGCCTTTTCTCTGCAGGCTGAGAACCTCTGTCTGGATGAGGCTGAGACCCCCTGATAAGAGAAATAAGATCTGCAGCAAGAGACATGATCTGTTTATCAGAAGGGGCCTGGGCAGTAGGTTTAGGATGGGCCTTGGCCTGGCTGGCGGCCTTAGCACGTGCAAAGGCCTTGATGGACATGGATACCGGAGGCCTAGCTGCCCCACGTGCAGGAGTAACCTTGTCCACAGGAATGGTGTCGGGTAGATCCAGAACTTCGGTTTCTGGAGGAAAATCATCAACCGGCACCGGTGTAGACTCCGAGACCGAAGGACGTGTTAACGCTGTGTCGTCGGCCTGGAGCGGTTGAATTACCACTTCCGAAGGGACCGAAGCACTCGTGGAGGGTTTAGGAGGAGTATCGGTGGAGGACGCGGGCCGAGGATGTCGGTCCCGGTCCTTTCGTTTTTTGGTAGATTGAGTTGTCGGTTGTTCCGACGGCATGATATAAGCGAAAGATTTGCCAAAAAAGTCTTCGGCAAATTCTGCCCGGTGCCTGAGAGTGCGCTTATTAAAGCAAGCACAGGCAGCACAGGCCGAGACGTCATGGTCTGGGCCCAGGCAAGGGAGGCAATAAGAATGGAAGTCCTTATGAGGTATTTGTTTACCACAAGACAAACAATTATTAACTTTCTCAATTTGTTCTGACATCGGCTGAGGCAAGAAAAAATGTTCCCCAGCGGGGTACTTAGCTTTTAGATGACTTCGGTACTGAAAACACAGGAGCTGACCAACCGGCACTTGCGAACTGCTTCTGCTTCGGGCACCGCGCGGCAAGAAAGACTGAAGAAGATGGCGTCGGCCGATGCCTTTATACTCCAGCCGTTCTGACGTCGGAGAGGAGGCGACACCAGCCGACGCCGGACCCTGACTTTGGAATCCGGCCGACCGAGGGCTGCCTGAGGCAGGACAACCCATATGTTATGACTGCAGTTGCATTCTTGAAGGACATCCATGCAT
Source organism: Protopterus annectens (assembly GCF_019279795.1). Lineage (NCBI taxonomy): Eukaryota > Metazoa > Chordata > Ceratodontiformes > Protopteridae > Protopterus > Protopterus annectens. Next base: position 718,129,647 of record NC_056737.1, read on the forward strand.
GCATGTCAGTTTGAGGGTCTGAATGTCTGGATAATTCATTCCTGATGGGCGACAAGAGAATATCCTGGGTTGGGTCCAACACCCAAGGAGGGTGTACAAGACAAGGCCACAGAAAGGGGAACCACAATTGTCGAGGCTAGAAAGGATGATTACTTGCACTTCTGGTACAATACTATCTGAAAGAATTTGGGATCAGTGAACAGGAGGAAACGCGTATAGGAGTCCTGGGAGGCTATTCATGGACGAGAGAGTGTCTCAGTAACTCCCATTCTAGGGGATCAGGGTGAAGTACCTGCTGCATTTGGAGTTGACTGGGTGGGCAAAGAGATCACAGCATGGTTGATCCCACTGACGAAAAATTGTTTCCACCACCACAAGACTGAGAGACAACTTGTGAGGTAGTAATATGGATCTGCTCGATTTGTCCACTAGAAAATTGGACTTCCCCGGAATGTGTGTTGCCAGGAGAAAGCAGCCAGAAGAGGTTGCCCAATGCCAAACTTTCATCGCTGCGCCACACAGGGGGTAGGACTTGGTTCCCCCTGTTTGCTGATGTACCAGACAACTGACATTCCCTGTCTGGATAGCAATCATCCTCGGAGGAAGAACATCTTGAAAGGCCTGCAACACTAATATTTATTTTTTATTATTTATTTTTATTTAACATTTGTTTACCAGGATGATCCGGCTGGACAGCTAGTGTCAGCTGTCAGCAGAGTCCTGGGGAGAAAAGCTCCAGAAAAATATTACATAATAATATGAGCAATGTATACAATGTCAATCAAGTTACAGTTATAAAAAGGTTAACAAGCTAATAATACAGAGATAAATTCAAGTACTAAGGATGGAAAGATTAACATGCTAATAATAGAGATACCTCCAGTATTTATAGATAAATAAAAATTTTAGTACAGTACAGGCATGCAGACTATATTACAGTATGTACAAAGAGAGAATGTAATACAGTAAAAGCAAGTGGAGTACACTCTTTCAGGTGGATGGGAGTTCAGGGAGGTCCTTAGCAGGCACACAAATGGTTGGTATATAGGTAGGGTTTTAATTGGGTTTTGAAGGTGGTTGCACATTTTTGTAGCCTGAGGTCAGGCAGCAGGGTATTCCAGATTTTTGCAACTTGGTTAGTGAAGAGAGATTTGCCTGAGCTTTTTTCATTGGATATTTTCTATTAGAGCTTTGTTTGTAGATCGCAACTGCCTAGTAGCATTACAAAAGGTTATGAGGCTGATCGGGGCAGGAGTTTTTTCAGGATAGTATAGGATGTCATGTGCCAGATAGAGCTGGTGGTATTGTAGTAAATTTGGGAATTATAACCAGTGTAGTTTATTTACAGATTGGCAGTGGTGGGAGCGTGATCTGGCATTGGCAGCAAATCAGGCATTTTGTTATAGCGGGTGGAGAATTCATTGAAATCTGTTTTATTTAGGTTTAACACTAGACATGTATGCAGTACAGTCACTAGCAGATGGGTTCTGGCTATGGCGATTCTAGCTTCAGAAGTTAGTTATTGTTTACATCGATAGAGGATGTCAAGTTTTTTGTGGACTCTGGAAACAGTGAGGGATACAGGTTTGCTGTATTTTAGTTATTTGTCAGTGGTTAATCCTAATAGCTTAACTTCAGGGATTGGGGTGATAAGAGTCTTGTTAACCGACGATATGGACAAGGTAGTGTCCTGGGCTTTTGTAGAGTGGAACAACGTAAGTTGTGTTTTCTTTGGGTTTAACATTAACTGTGAATTGTTTATCCAATATTCAATTTCAGTGAAGGATTTTTTTTTTTGTTGGAGAAGTTGTATGATGGGTGCGGAGCAGATCAGAGTAGTATCATCGGCTTACTGGACTAGTTTGGCAGTTGTAGTAGCGGAGTGGAGATGAGTTATGAAGAGGTTGAACAGGTGGGGGCTGAGCATGGACCCTTGGGGTACACCTACTGTGACTGGGAGTGGGGGGGATAGGGAATCAAGTCATTTAACTGATTGAAGGCGGTTGTCTAGGTAAGCTTTTAAACCAGTGCAGGCTGGGGCTGTCAAGGTTGAGATCCGAGAGGCAGGTTAGGAGTTTATTATGGGAAACTGTATTGAAAGCTTTGGATAAGTCTAGAAAGGTGGCAGAGACAGGATTACCTAGGTTCCTGTATGTTTTATGATATTGGTGAAATTGATAAGGGCTGCTGTGGTGTTATGGGATGGGCGGAAGCCATGTTGTGAGTTGGATAGAAGGTCATTAGAGATGAGGTGGGTGAGGAGTTGTTGATGAATGCATCTTTCTTGGATTTTGGATAGTGGTGAGAGGGTGGTGATGGGTCGGTAGTTGGAGAGATAGGTGGATGGTCCCGCCTTTGTGGAGGGGGATAATAAAAGAGGTTTTCCACAAAGGTTGGGACGGTTTGCTCAGTGACAGATCTATTTATTAGTGGTGTGATGGAGTAGGATATCACCCTAGATGCTAGTTGGAGGTATTGGGCAGGAAGATTGTCGGCAGTAAGTGTGGCTGGTTTAAGTTTTGCTAAAGGTTTTTGGATGGTATATGCTGGTACCGGTTTACCTGAGAAAGGGGTAGGGCAAGTCTGGTGTTTAGGAGGTTGGGGGAGGTTATTGGGGTTTGTATTGTTTAGTAGTTTGATTATAGAAGTAAAGTAGTCACTGAAGCTGGAAGCTATGTATATATGTATGTTCGAACAGGTCTATATTAGGTGGGGGAGTTATTTTACCAGGTTTGAGGATGTTGTTCACAGCGGGCCAGAATTTTTGTGGGGTGTTGCTATGCCTCCTTTGTAGGGAGGTATAGTGATTCTGCTTGCCAGTCTTAACCTGTTTCTTAGCTTTGTTTCCAAGTTCGAGGTATGCTTGCCTAGTTGTGAGTGTTTTGTGTTGGCAACAAGCTTTCTTTTAGTAAAGCCCTTGTGGTGCTCTGTAGCCATGGGGCAGGGATGCTGCATATTCTAATTGTTTTGATTGAGGCTAGCTGATTTAGAATGTCTAGAAATGTGGATTTGAAGTATTGTACGGCACTGTCAAGTGGGAGAGTTTTTATGAGAAACCAGTTGAAGCATTCTAAGGCTGTTAGGAAATGGTCTGTGGGGAAGTTTTCACTGACATGGGTTTCTAGTAGGGAGGGGGAGTCATCTGATTTCAGTTTATGCCTGAGGATGAAAGTGGGATTGTGGTCACTCAGAGTTGGGCAGTGTTCCACAATCAGGGGCAGTGTTGGGCTGATTAGTGAGGATCCAGTCTAGTATGGATTCCCTTTTTGAGGACTTGTTGATGCATGTAGGTGATTGAATGAGTTGGGTGAAGGTATATAGGTTTATGTGATTGGTGGGCGTAGGGGAGTGGATAGCGTTCCAGTCGATATTAACATCGCCTACGACTATGGTTTTTTGGGGGAGGGTGTGTGAGTCCCAGTAGAGTATTGATTCTAATGTGCTTAGGTTGTCACCTCGGGGTATATAGATCCAGAGTATATTTAGGTGTTTGTACTGGTTTAAGAAAAGCCTGGCATATAGAGTTTTTGCGTTTTGGAGTTAGGTGGTTCTAGTTGGAGTAGCAGAAGTTTTAAGTTGATTTTGTGAACTAGGATTACACCTCCACCTTTTTTGTGGAGTCTATCTGCACTTAAAATGTTATAGCTGGGAGTGGTTTATGCTGCTATCCTTGATATGTGGTTTTAGCCATGTCTCAGATATGAGCATTATGTCAGGGTTGTACAGGGTGATGGCCAAGTCAAACAGATCTCATTTCCAGGATACTGATGTAAAGACTGGCCTTCTGATTCAACCAAATGCCCCCTACACCATAGTTGGGAGGCATCTGTGGTCACTGTGGTTATGGGAGGTGAAAGGGATAAACGGGAGGCCGTCATAAATTTCACTTGTGTTGACCACCAAGAAACATGTGCTTTGCAAACTCCTGTAATACACAACAGAGCAGAGATAGGATGAGTTCTGATAGGCCACTGCACTGCCAGTGTCCACTGAAGTACTCTCATGCAATATCTCGCAATTGGTATTAGAGTAATGGAAGTTGCCATGGATCCTAGTTGTTGTAAAATCATCCTGGCTAGTGGGGGAAGGATGAGACATTAACAGGGATGCTTGGTCCTGTAATGTCCTTGATTGAATGAGACTTGCTACAGATGAACACCAAAAAACTCCAGGACTTGACAGGAGAAGAGTTGAGATTTGGTATCACTGTAATGCCCAGTTGGAGACATACAGTTGATATAAAAAGTTTACACACCCCTGTTAAAATGCCAGGTTTTTGAGATGCAAAAAAAATGAGACCACAATAAATAATTTCAAAACTTTTCCCACCTTTAATGTGACCTATAACCTGCACAATTCAATTGAAAAACAAACAAATCTGTTAGGGGGAAAAATATAAAAAATAAAAAACATACAATACACTGGTTGCATAAGTGTGCACACCCTTAAATGAATACTTCGTTGTGTGTGCACACCCTTAAACTAATACTTTGTTGGAGCACCTTTTGATTTAATTACAACATTCAGTCTTTTTGTGTACACACCTGTCATCAATTAGAGACTCTGATTAACCCCAAATAAATTTCAACTGTCCTAGTAGGACTTTCCTGACATTTACTCAGCCACCTGCTACAGCAAAAGCAATGGTTCACAGAGACCTTACAAAGCATCAAAGGGATCTCATTGCTGAAAGGTATCCATCAGAAGAAGGTTACAAAAAAAATTCCACAGCATTGGATACATCATGGAACACCGTGAAGACCATCATCATAAAGTAGAGAAAATATGGGACAACAGTGACGTTGCAAAGAACTGCATGTCCCTCTAAAATTGATGAGAAGACGAGACGAAAACTGGTCAAGGAGGCTGTCAAGAGACCTATAGCAAGACTGAAGAAGCTGCAGGAGTTTCTGGCAAGTACTGGTTGTGTACTACATGTGACAACAATCTCCCGTATTCTCCTTATGTCTAGTCTACGGGGTAGGGTTGCAAGACAGAAGCCTTTTCTTACACAAAAAAAAACATCCAGGCCTGGCTAAAATTTGCCAAACAATACATCAAGTCTCCCAAAAGCATGTGAGAAAATGTGTTATGGTTTGATGAGACCAAGGTTGAACTTTTTGGCTGCAATTCTAAAAGGTACGTGTGGAGCAAAAACAGCACTTTGCATCACTAAAAGAACACCATCCCCATGGTGAAACATGGTGGTGGCAGTCTCCTGCTTTCGGGTTGATTTTCTTCGGCTGGAACTGGAGCTTTAGTCAAGGTGGAGGGAATTATAAACAGTTCCAAATACCAGTCACTTTTGGCCCAAAACCTCAGATGTCTGCTAGAAAGCTGAACATGAAGAGGAATTTCACCTTTCAACATGACAATGACCCCAAGCATACATGCAAATCAACAAAAGAATGGCTTCACCAGATGAAAATTATTGGAATGGCCCAGCTAGAGCCTAGACCTAAATCCAATAGAAAATCTGTGGGGTGACCTGAAGAGGGCTGTGCATAAGCGATGCCCTTGCAATCTGACAGATTTTGAGTGTTTTTGCAAGGAAGAGTGAGCAGACATTGCCAAGTCAAGCTGTGCCATGCTGACAGACTCTTACCCAAGAAGACTAAATGTTTAATTAAATCAAAAGGTGCTCCAACAAAGTATTAGTTTAAGGGTGTGCACACTTATGCAACCAGCGTATTGTACGTTTTTTATTTTTTATATTTTTCCCCTAACAGATTTGTTTGTTTTTCAATTGAATTGTACAGGTTATAGGTTACATTAAAGATGGAAAAAATTTTGAAATGATTTATTGTGGTCTCATTTTTTTATATCACAAAAACTTGGCATTTATTAACAGGGGTGTGTAAACCTTTTAAATCCACTGGAGCTGGAGCAAGTAGTCCCTGGCTTGAATCAGATGATGACTGGTGGGATCAGAAAAGAGACTGTCATTGAGATATGGAAACACCAGGAATACTAGCAACTTCAAGTAAGCTGTGACCACTGCAATGCACTTGGTGAGCACCCTGGGAGGATATGTTAAGACCAAAGGGCAAAACTGAATTAATAATGACTGGCTCCCAGGCAGAAGCAACAGGATCTCCTGAAAGTACAGCTGTGTACACTTACCATAAATGTAGATGTTAGAGTGTATTCACTGTTGCAGTCAGTACATTTGGGTAGTTTACTGGCAGGTTGCCCTCAGTCGGCCTGAATTCCAAAATCTTGGGTCCTTAGTCGGTTGCTGTCTCTTCTTCCATGACGTCAGGTCGTCAGGGGTATAAAACATGCAGCCGACGCCATTTTCTTTCGTTTTTCTTGCCCCCGATGTCAGGTGCGCCCAAAAAGGTAGCCAATATATATATATAGATATATGCATCAATTTAAACTTTACCTTCCTCTACAAGCAAATACACCACATAGATTGTAGAAGACAGAGAAGGAAAAATAAACTCCAGAATGACAGGGGGATGGCGGGTGGGTTACCTGGACTGCAACAGTGAATACACTCGTACATCTATATTTACGGTAAGTGTACACAACTCTATGTCCTTCGTGTTTCACTGTTGCAGTCATTACATTTGGGTAGAATCCCAAAGCTAAAGTTGGGAGGCTGGAGCTAAACAGCATTAGGAGCGGCTATAAGGCCCTGCAGAACTGCAGTGGCAAAGCCTGCCCTGGATTTGGAGTAGAGACACAAATGGTAATGCTCTGTAAATGTGTGAACAGAACTCCAAGTAGCAGCCTCTAGAATCTCTTTGGTTGGTACTCCCCTGAGAAAGGCTGCTGAAGTAGCTGCAGCTCTGATGGAATGAGACCTAATGCTCTTGCGCACATGTTTACCATGGTATAAATAGCAGAAACGGATGCGGTGGCTTATCCACTTTGAAATTATCCGCTTTGAAATAGTCTTGCCTTCTGATCCTGTAGCATATGTCACTAGTAATTGCTCAGTTTTTCTTAAAGTTTTAGTCCTGCTCAAATAGAATCTTAGCTGTCTGTGTACGTCCAAGGAATGCAGAATTCTCTCCCCCTTGTTCTGCGGATTTGGATAAAAGGTTGGCAGATGAATTGTTTGGTGAAGAGCCACACTGGAAACCACCTTAGGCATAAAAGTAGGATTTGTCCTCAGAGACACCCTGTCTGGGCAAAATATGATAAAAGGCTCTATAGCCATGAGGGCCTGTAGCTCTGAAACTCTTCTTGCTGAAGGAATTGCTAGTAGCACAGCTGTTTTCCATGATAAGAACTTTATATCAGCGGCAGCAGCTGGTTCAAATGGAGGCAGGGTGAGCTTTTCCAACACACAACTGAGGTACCATGCAGGCAATGGTGATTTTCTAGGAGGCCTTAAATTTCTGGCTCCTCTAAGATACTGCTTTAGTAAAGGATGAGAAAATATTGGTGGCTCTGTATTGTAATGAACCGAAATGGCAGAGGCATGGATTTTAATTGATGAGAAAGATATGCCTTTGTCAAGCATCTCAGTTAAGTATTGCAATATCTGAGGAATATTTGGTTCTGCTGTATCAGTTCCTTGTGCTTCATTCCAAGCACAGAATCTCTTCCATTTGTCAGCATAAGATTTTCTAGTACTAGGCCTTCTGGCTTCCAAAATGACATCCATCACAGCTTTACTGAGAAGTGTTGTTTGTATGACTACATGATGAGCCATGCTGCCAGGTTCAGGGTCTGTAGTTGATAGTGCAGGATCAGATTGTTTTGCTGGGACAGTAGTTGTGGTCTTTGAGGCAAGGTCCAAGCTGGGTATTGAAACAAGTTCCTTAGGATTGGGTACCAGTATTGGCGGGGCCAGTCCGGGGCAATTAGTATCATCTTTGGTTTCTCTGGTCTGACTTTTAGGAGGACCTTGGGGAAAAGAGGCAGAGGAGGAAAGGCGTAAACTGATAGGTGTTTCCAACTGAAGGATAGGGCGTCCACTTTCCATGCTGGTCTGTGATAAGTCCTTGTGCGGAATCTTTTTAATTGATAATTTTGAGGGGAGGCAAACAGATCCATGTCTGGGCTCCCCCATTTCTCTGTTATCATGCTGAAGGCTTGTGGATTTAGTTTCCACTCGTATGGATCCATAAGGTTTCTGCTTAAATCGTCTGCCAGAGTGTTTTGTTTTCCTGACAGGAATTGAGCTTGAAGATGTATTTGGTAGGTCAAAGCTGTGTCCCACAGTGCCATGGCTAATCTACAAAGGAGGTATGAGTGTGTGCCCCCTTGCTTGTTTATATACCACATGACTGTGGTGTTGTCCGTCTTTATCAGTAGTTGTCCTGGATGAAATAAGTCCTTGAAGGCTATTCGGGAATTTTGAAGAGCTAGCATCTCTTTCTGGTGGATTTGTAGATGTATTTGTTTTGGTGCCCATATGCCCAGAATGCATCTTCCTGCCATGTGGGCCCCCCAGGCATAATCTGATGCGTCTGTTAAGGTTTGGCTGGCAGGGGGTAGAGTGAAGACCCGTCCCAAGTTTTGGTGACATGCCTTTGCCCACCATAAAAACTCCTGTTGCAGACAGGGAATGAGAGGAATCATTGTTTCCAGACTATGCGAATGTTGACTCCATAAACTTTTTAGGTACCACTGAAGTCTCCTCATATGCAGTCTTGCATATGGAATCAGTAGGATGCAAGATGCCATGAAGCCCAGAGCCTGCAGAATTTGTCTTGCAGAAGACTGGGTTTTTGGTGCCATCAGTTTGAAGTAAGTAGTCAGTTGCCTTTGCTTGTCTGGCATGAGGTAAGTCATCTAAGCAGTTGTATTCAAGCTTGCACCCAAGAAGGTTATCTATTGAGATGGTACCAGTTGTGATTTCTTTTCGTTTATCGTGTACCCTAGGCATGTTAGAAGCCTTTTCACAAACGCCAGGTGTCAAAGAAGAGTGTCTTTGTTCTCTGGTTGAATGAGACAGTCCAAGTAAGGATATATTTGTATACTTCTTTGCCTGCAAAATGCAATTACTGGTGCCAGGCACTTTGTAAAGACCCTGGGTGCAGTAGATAAGCCAAAGGGCAGCGTAGAGAATTGGTAATGCATTAAGCCAGCCTTGAATCTGAGGTATCTTCTGCATGATTGTCTTATAGGGACATGCAGGTATGCCTCTTTTAGGTCTAAAGTTACCAGCCAAGCATTCTTGCCCAGCATGGGCAGAAGCTGCTGCAAAGTCAGCATTTTGAATTTTGGAATGTCCAGGTATGTGTTCAAAAATCGATAAATCCAGTATTGGCCGCCAGACTTTGTCCTCTGTGGGTACCAAGAACAGTCATGAGTAAAAACCTTGTCCTTCTTCCTGTTCTGGTACTGTCTGAATGGCCCCCATATCCATGAGGGATGTAACCAGTTTCTGTGCCTCTTCCCATTTACTTTTTGGCAGATCTGGTCAATCATTTGCCATTGGCAGAGTGTGGAAATGGAATCTGTATCCCTGTGATATGATGTTTAGTACCCACTTGTCCTGTGTTATTAACTGCCAATTTTGAGCAAAAAGCGCTAATTTCCCCCCAATGTGTGCTGCCAAAAGATAAGTGCTTGGTGTAGGCAGAGGGAAGTCATTGGGATTGCTTTCTGTAGGTTTGCGCTTTATCTCCTCCAGATTTGGAGGTGGAAGCGCCCCATTGCTTTGACCTGTATGAATCTTGCGCCTGGTATCTGGAACCCTTAGGGCGTCTGGACTTGCACCTTTGAGCTCTGTCTGACACTGGAAAGGAACAATTATTCTGTAGGCCAGTGTCTACTGAATCTTGGTGGCTGCACTTGTAAGAAGTCTTCAACAGTTTGCATAGATTTAGCTTTGTCTTCCATTTTCTTTAAAACCTCTTCTGCCTTAATACCAAACACAGAATCATGCTGTAAAGGTGCATCTAGCAATTTAGCTTTAACAAGTTCAGGCAAATTTTGTTCCTTTAACCAGGCATGCCTCCTAATCACATATCCAGTAACTGCAGCCCTGCAGGAGGCCTCTAAGGAATCAAAACCACATTGCAAAGTATGCTTTCCAACTTGTTCAGCTGCATGCAATAATTCCTGAAATTTTTTATTTTCTGCACATTCGGAAATCAACATAATTTTCTGTTTCAGCAATCCCATAACATGTTGTTGGTACTTAAGCATATGAAATTGACAGTTTAAGGCCCTGATTGCCAAGGTTGCAGATGTATAAACCTTTTTTCCCCATCTGTCCAGTGCCCTTGAATCTCTGTCAGACGGGGTAGGATTTTTTGCTGTTGAGGCTTTAACTCCCTTTGGACCCTGTGAAATAGTTTCAGGATCCGCAGCAGGGTTTCTAAATAAAAATGTATGTGAGACAGGGACCCTGTAATATCTGTCAGGCTTACTGGGTGCCGGAGGTAAGTAGTCAGGGGTCATGCTCGACTCCAAAAACACATCATCCACAATGTCTAAGACAGGGTGAATGGCTAAAGGCCTGTGTTGAGGAAGGAGGAAATCCCTGAGCCTCTTTTTTGATTCTGAGAAGTCTTGACTTTCCCAGTGAAAATGCTCCCTCAAAGTATGCAAGGTTTCTCCAAATGAATAATCCTCAGGAGGAGATGCAGATGGAATAGATTCCTCAGCATCAACATCCTCATAAGGAGAAATAGATAATTCGTAATCAGAAAAAATAGAAACCTGATCTGAAGATTCATAATCAGTGTCTTGCCTAGGCCTCTTATCTGGAGGGCGATGGGTACCCCTGAACAAGGTAATAAGGTCTTCAGCCATTTTGATCATCTGATTTTTAGGCATAGAGGCCTGTGCACGTGGCTCATGCGTCTTTTTTTAGTTTTAGAAGTTGCTTTTGTCTTTGGTCTCGCAGCCGTCTGTTTGATATACAAATGTTGAGGTCTGAATACACCTCAGTGGCTCCGGACCCATCCGAGGGAGATACATCCATCGGTCCAATACCTTGAGTACCTTGCGGCATGCCTGACTCCACATGGGTGTCGGTAGAGGCCTGCGACTCGAAGGTAGCAGGTATCATGGGCTGCGAAAGCACCTCACCGAGTACTGGTGACTGGATTAGGAGAAGCTTTGTCGTCGGTTTTGGATCTCGACTGCCTTTCTCTGTCCTTTTCTTTGCGTTTTGTATGTACTCCAGTAGTCGGATTCCTATCCAAAGACATTTCTGGGTAGTGAAATCTGTTTCCAAAATACTTTGATGCAAAAATATACTAACGCTTAATGGTGCGTTGGTTAAATCTAGCAGAAAACAGCCAGCCAGGAACATTGTGATCAGGGCGTAGGCAAGGAATACAGTATAAATGGAAATCCTTATGAGGTATTTGATTCCCACGAGTAATACAATTATTAACTTTTTCTGACATTGGTAAAAAGCAAGAAAAAGTTTCCCCAATGAAGTACTTAGCTTTACTGAAGACTTTGGTTCTGAAACTCAACTCGAATATTTCAGTAGTCTGCAGACTGGCACTTGCGAAATGCTTCTGTTTCGGGCACCGCGTGACAAGAAAGACTAAAGAAAATGGTGTTGGATGCATGTTTTATATCCCTGATGACCTGATGTCATGGAAGAAGAGACAGCAACCGACGCAGGACCCAAGACTTTGGAATTCAGGCCAACTGAGGGCAACCTGCCAGCAGATTACCCAAATGTAATGAATGCAACAGTGAAACATGAAGAACATCTGCAAGTCTATAGTTATGTGATAGATCTCCAGGATACAATGCAATGAACACATCCAATCATCCTTGTGCAGAAGTGGCAAAAATCGACTGAACCATGACCAACCGTAAACTGAAGCATTTGAAATACTGGTTTAATTCACTATGATCCAGGATGGGTGTCAAGTCCCCAGTTTCCTTTGACACTAAAAAGAACCTTGATTGAGTTCAGAATCCTTGTTGGTCTGGGTGGACCGTATGGATGACTTTTTTGCAGCAGTTTTTGAATTTCTAAGACTGCTGCTTTCCTCTGACTGGGTGGGGTGTCTGGGAGTTTTGTATAACGATGGGGGTGGGGGCTGTAGGGAAAAGGGTAAGTAATATCCTTTGGAAATGATCCCCTCTACCCAAGTGTCTGTGGCGATGGCTGTCCAGGTTTGCAGATGCAGGGATAAGCGACCCCCAACCGCATCCAGGCCTCCTCTGCCACACGGGCGCTGTCTGTTATTAGAGTGCCGCCGCCCCACCATGGAGTGCGGGAACCATCCCCATAGGATTTCTGGGAATAGCCTTGCGACTTCTGGAACACTTTCCTGCCATGACTGATTTCTGGAAAAGGTTCTTTGTGGTGCAGAAAAATGAATCCCTATCTTTCCATCTTGCTCACTCCTAGACAGGGATTCTTTGGGACCAAATAAGGTAGATCCATCAAAGGCAGCATTGATGGAAGACTTGAAAAGCTCAGCAAAGTCAGAGGGATGCATCCATGCGTACCATTTCATGGTTAGTCCTGAACCTGCAGCTCCTGAAAAACCTTCTGAGGCATGTGAAATGAGCTTCATAGAGGCACTCAAACTGGTACTGTAGGGTGGCCAGTCGTATAGTAACGGTCTTCTTGTCCTCTGTAGATATGGACCCAGAGAAGACCTTGGAAAGTTCCTCTGAATCCTTGTTACATGCACCAAATAATTTAGTGACCTAATGACAAAGGTCACTAATGCATACACATGCTTCCCAAATCTGTCCAAAGTCCTTAACTGTGTGTGCGTGTGTGTGCGCGTGCGTGCGTGTATGTGTGTGTGTGGGGGGGGGGGGATTAGAACTTTGGTCTGCAACTTCTTTGACGGCCACTGGTATTCACCATACCATTTCTGAGGGACCCTTGCTCCAGTGGGCCCCATCTTTTGGTGCATCTAAATATTTGTCCTGTCATTTGGGGATTGGCTCGGAGACATCTGGATCCTTCACCTAGTGAGAGGTGAGGTCTACCATCTCATCTGCAGGGGGGATGGGGGGGACGACTATCCAGGACATACATAGCAGAACCAGCTCCAAAAGCTTAAAGAAACACAGACTCCTCTCGGGAAGGGACATAAGACCAACTAACTTTCTATATAAAAAGCTTGAGTATTTTACCGAATGAGATGTCCTCAAGGGGTGACCTGGGGGACCGTTCCCCTTCACTGAAGTCAGTGTCTTCCATGAAGGACTCCTTCTGCCTCCTCTTGCACGCATGCTTCTAAGGGGATTCCCTAGTGGGATGTTCCCGAGAAGACTCTGGAAGTGAGAGGTTGAGTCCTGAATAAGGACCATCTCAAGACATGTGCGGGCCGATTGCCTCGATGCAAGACAGTATACAGACTCCGAGACCACAGCGCACGGTTGTGAAGTGGGTAGACCTGAGGGGACAAGCATGTCTTATCCACAGTGGCAGAGAACACTCTCTACTACCTCAAAAGCTGAAGACATAGGAGGGACAAGAATGACCCTGGCAGGAGCTGAAGAAAACTGCCTAGGATGGCTCACAGCATCACCATGGCTCTGCCTTGAGGAAGAAGCCAAAGCCAAACTGCCCAGTGCAAAGGCTTTGAGAAGAGACGGCTCCAAGGGGATAGTTGTTGACCTAAAGCCCCTCCACTGGATTCAGCACCAAGATCCAATCCTTCCAGCTCAGACAACGTCAGAGCCGACTGGATCAGAGATGTAGTCGGAGACGAGGAAAGCCAAGCCTTGGGATCCGATGTAGACAGACTCGGGATTCTTGGGTCCAATGGCTCCAATACTGAGTCTCAGATCAATCTAGGAGTCAACAGCTGGGTAGTGACCAAAGGGAGACGGAAACAGTAGAACTTCCAACTGAATCTGGGCTTGAAGAATCTTCCACATCTTGCCCGCATCCATTTTTGTTAGACTCCTAAATGACCTAAAAGACGCGGAGGTGGAGGGTGGCCCGGAACAAGATCCTGGAGGCTCCTAGAGAAAAGGAGAGAGGATCCAGGAAAATATCAGCTCTAGGGTGAAGGAAGAAGAGCAGTCAGCCTGTGATTCGGTCTTTGATGGTGTCAGAATTCAATGGACCTGATGGATCCGACAATTTTGAAATTTTTCTTCTACAGGAGAACCACCTGGAAAGTACAACTGTGTACACTTAGCATAAATGTAGATGTTCAAGTGTATTCACTGTTGCAGTCATCACATTTGGGTTATCTGCCTGCAGGTAGCACTCAGCTAGCCTGAATAACAGAGTCTTCGGATTTCTGCGTCGGATGCTGTCGCTTCTTCCATGACGCCAGGTCGTCAGGGGTATAAAACATGCAGCCGACGCCATTACATCAGTTTTTCTTGCCCAAGATGTCAGGTGCCCCCACAATAGGAAGCAATTATATGGTATGGAGCATCCCCACTAAAAAGCAAATACACGATGCAATATATGCCAAACAAGAAGGAAAGGTAAAAGTCAAGAGGAGTCAGGGGGCTGGAGGGAGGGTAACCAGGACTGCAACAGTGAATACACTTGCACGACTACATTTATGGCAAGTGCACACAACTGCACAATATTCTTTGTGTTTCACTATTGCAGTCATCACATCTGGGTTGATTCCCAAAGCTAAGGAAGAGTGGAGGTAGTTAAAGAGCATTAGGGCCAGCAATCACAGGCCCTGTATGACTGCTGTGGCAAATCCAGCTCTGGATTTAGAAAAGAAAGGCAGGTGGTAATGCCTGGTGAAAGTATGTAGAGCTCCAGGTGGCAGCTTCCAGGATGTCCCTGGTAGGGATTCCTCTGAGAAATGCCGTAGAGGTAGATGCAGCCCTGGTGGAATGTGATCTTATCCCCTTGAGGGGTAGGTTTTCCATGCTGCTTGCAGCAGAAATGAATGCAATGGGCTATCCATTTATAGGTTCACAGGTAGGTACTAGGCTATCTGCTCGAGGGCATTCATAAGCCTAGCCAAAGTGTGTCGGCTTTCGCTGCCCCATTGATTAATTAACTGATCCTCTGTCAAGCAGAGACAATGAAGTGATCCCAGGGGTGTATTTTCTGTTACCCATCCACTTGTTAAGGTTTCTCTTGAAGAGTGTTAGTGAGGGGCTTCACCTGATGTAATTTGGAATTTTGTTCCGAAGCATGGGGAGTCTCTGACAGGAATCTATCCCTCCAGCATGTTCTATTTATTGTTTTAGTGAGGTTTAGCTCACTAGAGCGTGTGGCTCGCAGTGACTTGGATTTCTTTAGGTGGAGCATGTCCATCAATTCTGAGTTGGACATGGCTTTTTAGTCAGGCAGAGATCACCTCTGAGTAAGCGATATGCCACTGAGTACAGCCGGAGTTTTTTCAGTCGGGCTGCACAGGACATTTGTTTGAGACCAGTAATCATCTTGGTGAGGTACTTTTGTGGACTTTCCAGCTGCTGGAAGTGTCTTGTGAGATACATCCCAAATGGGGCATTGTACTCTATAATGGGGCTAATGAGTGACGAGTAGAGGGGCACTATAACTTCTTTATTTCTAGACGCGAATCCTTTAGTAATTAGATGGGCCACACAGAATTATTTCCTAACTACTTTGGCAATATGATTGTCAAAGGAGAGATTAGTATCTACCTGGGTCCCCAGATCTCTTAATACCTCTACTGTATTAAGGGGGCTGCCACCTATGTGATAATTCGTGGGTGTTTTGTTTTTCCCAAACGGGATGACTATGCAATTTTTGGCAATTAGCTTGAGGCCATGACACTGACACCAGGTGTCCATCTCAGTAAGGCCCTTTTGGAGGATGTCCGTGTCAGCCGGAGAGTCAATTATGGCTCCCAGTTTGCAGTCATCAGTGAACTTGGTTAGCCATAGTCCTCCTGTGTTTGCCTGACTTCTGAGAAGTATTTGCCGAACAGTAGGGGTCCCAGGACTGGGCCTTGCAGGACACCACTTGTGACTGGTTTAGAGTCAGAGCTGGAGCCCGCTATTCTTACCGTGTGAGTTCTGTCTGTAAGCCAGTTGGCAACCCATCTCGTGTCGTAGGGGTTTATGTTCAGGCTGGTGAGTTTTTCTGTAATACCAGAGTGGGGAATGGTGCTGAAAGCCTTGGCGAGGTCAAGGTAGGCTGTGTGAACCACCTTTCCCTCGTCTATGGCCTTGGTGACTGTCTCGAAGAAAACAACCAGGTTTAGTAGGCATGCTCTGCCCTTAAAGCCGTACTGGGTCAGGTCAAGTGTTTGGAGGTTCCCAATGTCTTTGTTAATGAGTTCCATGGTGATGCGCTCCATAGCCTTGCAGACCAGGCTTGTTAGGGTCATTAGGCGATAGTTACCAGGGTCAGTTGTGGCCCCTCCTTTGTGGAGAGTAATAACCGTTGCTGTGTGCCATTCTATTGGCACGTAGCCTGTGGAGAGGCTGAGGATGAACAGCATGTTTAGGTGGGGGGGTTAGTTTGTTCTGTAGTTCGTGCAAGACGCAGCCTGGGACACCATCTGGTCCCACTGAAGCTATGTTTTTGGCTTTTGAAAGGGCTGTTTTTCACCTGTGCGTCTGAGTATTGGGACACTACACTTTTCCAGTATTGTTGTGGGCCCTTTTGGAGGTGAGAGGGGGGGGTGAAGTTTGCACTGAATCTATCTGCCAGGATGTTGGCAATATCAGTAGGCTCAGTATATTTTGTGTAATTTTGCACTAGTTCAGTGCATATCTGCGAGTTGCCACTTAGATTTTTAACATAGCTAAAGAAGGCTTTGTGGTTATCTTTTGAATCCTTGGCTATTTTTCTTTCGAAGTTAGCCTTGGATGATTTCATGAGGGACCTCAGTTTCTTACAGATACTGATCAGGGATGTCTTTCCTTCTTGGGATTTGCTTTTTTTCTGAACTAGTTTCCTCCTCCTATTATACACCCTGTTTATTGCAGGGGTCCAGCAAACTGGTTTTCTTCTCTTAGAGGAGTGAGTCTTGGTTTTGCTAGGGATGGCATGATCCATGCATCCTTGTAGGTGCTCACAGAGTGCATTTGTAAAGGTTTCTGCATCCTGGGCAGCGTTATCCTTTAGCGTGGGGGCTGTGAAACTCAACACCTCTGTCTTAAGTAAGGTGAAGTTTGCTTTAGAAAAGTTTTTTACTGTGGTTTCTCTTAGTTGGGGGTGGTGGTGGGGTGTGGACATCCAGAGTGATTAGTTTATGGTCTCATCAAACCAGTGACGGGTTGACCTCTGGTGTGGAACACCTGCCGCCCATGATGGTGAAGACCAGGTCCAATATGTTTTCACCTCTGGTAGGGGAGTTTACCAGCTGATCCAGGGCATTTGATTTCATGAATTCCAGGAAGCGCTGGGCCTGGGAATTTGTACTAGAGTAGTTTTCCCAGTAAATGGTAGGGTAACTGAAATCGCCCAATATCAGGGTATTTGGTAGGACCTTCATGTTTTTCAGTGTCTCCAGAAAGGTGGAGTGGTGGTCCTGGGTCATGGAGAGTGATCTGTAGCAGGCCATAATTTGCACTGCAGACTTGCCCGATGTTAGCTGCACATGGATGCTATCAGAGGTATCATGCTGCGCCACTAACCTGGAGGTGTAGGTATCCTTGATGAATATGGATACACCCCCTCCTTTTGTGTTTCGGTCTGTGTTCTGTGGCCAAAACGTGTGGTATGAGTTGTAGCCCAGTAGTGCTGGGGTGCTCTCTGGAGCTTTGAACCAGGTTTCATTTACTGCATAGATGTCGCCGTTCTCCATATTGAGGAGTGCTTTGACCGCATGCATTTTGAGATTTAAACTCCTGGCGTTGAGTAGCATAACCCTCAGTTTTTTGTTAATTGTGCTGTTTACGGAGGTGGGTTTGACGTTTGAGCCTTGCCTAAAAAAAGGCACTATGGGGGCAGCAAGAGCCTTGGACAGTATTTGAAAGCCTAAGGGTGACAGGTGCAAGCAGTCTCTTGCGAAACAACGTGGCTTGTCGAGCATGTCGTCCCAGGCTGACAGACACTGGATCCCCTTTGAATGACACCAGAAGCTTAGTCAATTGTTGAAATTAATCATTTTTTTATTTATACTGAGGTATCACTCTTGGTGAGGGCTGGATGCTATTCAGGGCCAGGGTCATACCAGCCTGGGCTACTTGATCACAGAGCTCTTCCATGTCTCTTTTCATGTAGTCCAGGGATGTACATTTCAGGTCATTCACACCAACAGGAACAATGACAGAGTCATATTTGTACTTGTTCTGGAGTGACCTGAGTGCTTGTGTTATGTGGCGGATTCTGGCTCCCGACAGGTAGCTAACAGTAACCTTCTGCTTGTCCAGCCTAGAAAGTGGGACGTCAGTGTGCCTGACTATAGAGTCACCTATTACTAGTGTGTTAGGTATGTTACTTCGTCTTAAGGGCTGTGATTGTGCGGCACACTGATTTTGTGTTTTATGTGCGGTCTGGTTTGTGACAGGAAGTGCAGGTTGTTTGGGTGCCTGCTTTGGAGGTCTCTGATGCTTTTGCAGGTTTTTATTTAAGCCTTTTCCTTTTGAAGAGGGCCAATGAGGTGCTCTGCTTGACACGCATGGGCAGTCTATTCCAGAGTATGGGGAGTCTCTGAGTTAGGAACCTATCCCTCCAGCATGTTTTGTTCATTGTGATAAGGTTTAGATCCCTGGAGCATGTGGCTCTGAGGGATTGGGATTTCTTTAAGTGGAGCATGTCCAACAGCTCAGGGTTTGACATGGCCTTGTATGTTAAGCAGAGATCAACTGAGTAGACGATATGCCACAGAGTACAGCTGGAGCTTTTTTAGACTGTCAGCATATGGCATCTGCTTTAGGCATGTGATTCTTTTAGTGAGGTATTTCTTTGGCCTTTCCAGCTGTTGCAGATGTCTTGTGAGGTACATACCAAATGGGGCATTATACTCTACAATGGGTCTAATGATGGATGAGTACAGTGGGACAATGACCTCCTTTTTTCTGGATGAAAATCCCTTAGTGATGAGGTGTGCCACGTAGTAGGATTTCCTGACTGTTGTGGCGATGTGGTTATCGAAAGTGAGACCACTGCCCACTTGTGTCCCTAAGTCTCTCATCACACTTTCGATGTTTAGTGATCTGCCACCTATGTGGTAGTTCATGGGTACATGTTTTTCTCCAAAGGGGATGACTATACATTTCTTGGCATTAAGCTTGAGCCCATGGCTCTGGCACCAGGCATCTGTTTCTGTAAGGCCCTTTTGTAGAATATCCACATCATTTGGGGATTCAATAATGGCTCCCAGTTTGCAGTCATCTGCAAACTTTGTTAGCCAGAGTCCCTTAGTGTTGGCCTGTACTTCAGAGAAGTAGATGCCAAACAAGAGTGGTCTTAGGACTGAACCCAAAGGTACTCCACTTGTCTGGAGCTGGATTTGGAGTCTGTGACTTTTACAGTCTGGGTTCTGTCAGTAAGCCAGTTGGCAACCCATCGAGTGACGTAGGGATTTATGCCCAGCTTAGTAAGTTTATTTACGATTCCAGAGTGGGGGATGGTGTTGAAGGCCTTGGCGAGGTCCAGATAGGCTGTGTGGAACTCCTTACCCTCGTTCACAACTCTGGAGACCGATTCAAAGTCAATCAGATTCAGGAGACAAGATCGACCCTTCACAAACCCAAACTGGGTGGGGTCCAGTGTCTGGAGTGCCTCGAGACAGCGCATTTTGAGGTTTAGACTTCTAGCATTAAGCAGCATTACCTTCTGATTTTGCATTCTTGTATCTGTTATGGTGGTGGTTTTATCCTTTGAACCTTGCCTAAAAAAGGCACTATAGGGGTGGCAAGAGCTTTAGCCAGTAACCTGAATCCCAGGGGTGACAGGTGCAGACCATCTCTGGCAAAGCATCGTGGTTTGTCGATCATGTCTTCCCAGGCAGACAAATACTGGACCCACTTTGAATGACACCAGAAGCTTAGCCAATTGTTAAAGTCAATCATTTTGTCCTTATACTGTGGTATCATTCTGGGCGAAGGCAGGATGCTACTCAGGGCTAGGGTCATACCTGCCTGGGTCACATGATCCAAGAGCTCTTCCATGACTCTCTTCATGTAGTCCAGGGAGGTACGTCTCAAGTCATTTATCATTTACTCCAGCATGGACAATGACAGAGTCGTATTTGTACTTGTTGTGGAGTGACTTGAGTGCATGCGTTATGTGGCGGATCCTGGCACCCTGGGCCAAGAACCTCTCCTCTCGTGGTAGACAGGTTACCTAGTGCTTACCACTCCCACTGATAAGCTAGGCAGCTTTCCTCCAACACAGAAAGGCTTGCGGGGCTCAGAAGCTTACCAACAGTCCTGGATACAGCAACTCTGTATCTGGACTAGGCTAGTTAAAGGAAAGGTGGGAAACAAGCGCAAGTGCGGCTTTTAAACCAGAACGTTGAAAGAGATGGAAAAAAACTGCCCAAATGGCCAATAGCTACAATTCTGGGCCAGGAACCACTCCTCTTGTGGTAGATAGGCTATCTAATGCTTACCACTCCCGCTGATAAGCCAGAAGGCTTCCCTCCAGCACAGAAAGGCTTGGGGGGGCTCAGAAGCTTACAAAGAGTCCCGGAATACAGCAAATCTGTACCTGGACTAAACTAGCAACAAGAAAGGCGGGGGAACAAGTACAAACGTAGGCTTTTAAGCCAGCAAGTTGAAAGAGATCGAAAACTGCCCAAACGGCCAAATAAACTACAATTTCTGGGCCAAAACTCACTCTTCATGTGGAGGATAGGCTACCTAGTGCTTACCACTCCCACTGATAAGCTAGAAGGCTTTCCTCCAACACAGAAAGGCTTGGGTGCTCAGAAGCTTACTAACAATCCTGGATACAGCAACTCCGTAACTGGACTAGGCTAGTTATAGGGAAGGCGGGAAACGGGCACAAGTGCGGCTTTCAAACCAGAAAGTTAAAAGAGATGGAAAAAAAACTGCCCAAACAGCCAATAGCTACAATTTCTGGGCCAGGGACCATTCCTCTTCTGGTAGATAGGCTATCTGATGCTTACCACTCCCACTGATAAGCTAGAAGGCTTCCCTCCAACATGGAAAGGCTTGGGGGGGGGCGCTCAGAAGCTTACAAAGAGTCCTGGATACAGCAAATCTGTACCTGGACTAGACTAGTAACAGGAAAGGCAGTAAATAAGCGCAAACACAGGCTTTTACATCAGAAGGTTGAGAGAGATGGAAAAGCTTCCCAAATGGCCAATAAACTATCATTTCTGGGCCAGAAACCACTCCTCCTGTGGTAGTTAGGTTACCTAGTGCTTACCACTCCCACTGATGAGCTAGAAGGCTTCTCTTCAACACAGAAGGGCTTGGGGGGCTCAGAAGCTTACCAACAGTCCTGGATACAGCAAATCTGTACCTGGATTACACTAGTTATTGGAAAGGAGGGAACCAAACGCAAAACAGGCTTTTAACCAGAAAGTAGAAAGAGATGAAAAACTGCTCAAACGGCCAATGAACAACAATTTCAGGGCCAAAACCCACTCTTCCCATGGTAGATAGGCTACCTAGTGCTTACCACTCCCACTGATAAGCTACGCTTCCTTCCAACACAGAAAGGCTTGGGGGGGGGCTCAGAAACATACCAACAGTCCTGGATACAGCAAGTCTGTATCTGGACTTGACTAGTTACAGGAAAGGCAGGAAACAAGCTTAGAATTTTTTTTTTTTTTTTTTTTACAGCAGTAAATACAACTCAAATTGTAGTGCAGGCCAACGCACACACAAGCGTGTAGCAACACAACGGCAAATACAGTTCAAATAAATGCAATTAAATTAACAAACGACTAAAAACAAGTGCAGGAGGCAGTAAATTAGAAGGGTACTAACAGGCAGTAATAAGTGTAGAGTAAGAGTGACTGAAGAGATAACAGCACGCAGAAGAGCAACTAAGACAGTTACAGTAAGAGCTGATGAATAAAACATATATATATATATATATATATTTTTTATTTTTTTTTTTTTTTGAGGGAAGGAACAGAGCAGGATTAAGAGGCTACAGGGGTTGTCCTTCCCCAATGCTCTCTTGTACACAGTAGGAGTGCCTAAAATCAGAATACAAACTCATGCACTCTGTTGAGTGAGCAAATGAGATGAGCCCAGAAGGAGCATCGAAATACAAATCTACAAGAGGGGCGGGCAATTTCAAAGCCACCAACATTAATACCAAAACAAGAGCAGGAAGGGTGGGTGGGGAACCCACTGTAGAGAGACAGCCACAACTTCAGTTGAGTTAGTATTCAGCGAAAAACACAAATAAATAAATTAAATACAATACTATATACAAAAGAGCAGATAAAAGTGTTCTTAAATTCACTTATACATCCAGCTGATTTCAAGTAGATGTTAGCCGGACAAAGCTCTGATATTAAGCAGAGATAACTCAAAATGTACCACTTATATAAGGTAAGACAGGATGTTAGTGATGAGCTGAAACTACTCCCCACACTGCTATCAATGGCTACACAGAAATTCTAAAGAAGTACTCTGTAGAGAGACAGCCACTTCAGTTGAGTTAATATTCAGTGAAAAACACAAATTAAATACAATACTATTTGCAAAAGAGCAGATAAAAGTGTACTTTAATTCACTTATATGTCCAGTTGATTTCAGGTAGATGTTAGCCAGCCAAAGCTCTGATATTAACCCTTAATTTGGAAATGGTTTGCTTTGAAATGGCCTTCCCCTCTGCCCATGCAGCAAGGCTAACTAACAGCTGGTCAGATTTTCTGAGAGGCTTAGTCCTGTCCAAATAGAATCTAAGCTGTCTGTGCACGTCCAGAGAATGCAGTATCCTTTCCCCTTTATTTTGAGGATTAGGGAAAAAAGTAGGCAAATGGACTGGTTTAGAGCTACACTAGACACCACCTTGGGCATAAAGGATGGATTAGTCCTGAGGGAAACCCTGTCCGCAAGGAAGATAATGAAGGGTTCCACTTCCATGAGGGCCTGCAGTTCAGGCACTCTTCCTTCTGAAGTCATGGCTAGAAGTAAGGCTGTTTTCCAAGAAAGGAATTTCATCTCTGCTGCAGCAGCTGGTTCAAAAAGGGGGGGAGGTGAGTTTTTCCAATACAAAGTTAAGGTCCCAGGCTGGAGTGGGAGCTCTCCTGGGGGGTCTTAAATTTTTGGCCCCTCTAAGGAATTGCTTTAGCAGGGAATGAGAGAAGAGGGGTGGCTCAGTACTATAATGTGCTGAAATGGCAGAGGCATGAATCTTAATTGAAGAGAAAGATAGGCCCTTGTGAAGCATGTCTGCTAAATAATTCAGAATATGAGGTAAGCTGGGCACCGCTGTGCCCATGTCATGAGTCTGGCTCCAGGAACAGTACCTTTTCCACTTTTCTGAATAGGACTTTCTAGTACTAGGCCTCCTTACCTCAAGAATGACATCCAGCACCTGCTTACTGAGGGTTGCTAGAGGTGAGCTCAGGGAATGAGCCAGGGTGCAAGGTTCAGGGGTTGAAGCTGAGGGTGCAGAAATCTGGCCCACCTGCTGGGACAGCAGGGAAGGGGTCTGAGGCAGCTGCCATGGTTGTAGCACTGTGAGACTGCGCAAAAGGGAGTACCAGTGCTGGCGTGGCCAGTCTGGTGCAATCAGTATTGTCCTTGGCTTGTCCCGTTTGATCTTTAGTAGAACCTTTGAGAGGACAGGCAGAGGGGGAAAGGCATAAACAGAGAGGCTTTCCCAAGTAAAGGGCATGGCATCCACTTTCCAAGCTTGACTGTGGGGAGTTCTGGAGCAGAATTTGTTCAATTGGTAGTTCTGAGGAGAGGCAAACAGGTCTACATCTGGTTTCCCCCATTTGTTCCTCAAGCGCTTGAATATTTTGGGTTCCAGTTTCCATTTGTTTGGGTCCATGAGATTTCTGCTTAAGTCATCTGCCAGTGAATTTAGCTTGCCTGGCAAGAATTGAGCTTGTAGACTCACTTGGTAGCTCAAGGCTGCATTCCACAGAGCCATGGCTAGTCTGCAGAGTAGGTAGGAATGGGTTCTTCCCCTGCTTGTTTATGTACCACATAACTGTGGTGTTATCTGCCCCTGCTTGTTTATGTACTACATAACTGTGGTGTTATCTGTCTTTACCAATAGTTGTCCTGGAAGAATAAGGTCTTTGAAGGCTGTCAGAGCATTCTGTACAGCTAACATTTCTTTTTGATTGATACGCAGGTGCATCTATTTTGGGTTCCACTTGCCTTGAATGCACTGCCCTGCCATGTGAGCCCCCCCATGCATAGTCTGAGGCATCTGTTAGGGTTTGGGCGGCAGGGGGTAGAGTGAAAGGGAGTCCCATGTTGTGGTAGTAGGCATATGCCCACCAAAGGAACTCTGCCCTTAGACAAGGAATGATAGGAATTATTGTTTCCAGGTCCTGGGAATGTTGACACCATAGACTTTTTAAATACCACTGACGTTTCCTTATATGCAGTTTTGCACATGGAATTAAAAGAATGCCAGAGGCCATGAACCCCAGGGCATGCAGGTTTTCCTTGCAGATAGCTGGGTTTTTCTGGCCAATAGTTTGAAGTAGGTTGTCAAATAAACTTGTTTCTCTGGAGTGAGGAATGCCATCTGGGAAGTTGTGTTCAAGCTTGCTCCCAGGAATACACTCTGTTGGCAGGGTAATATGTGTGATTTCCTCTCGTTGATGGTGTACCCCAGTGAGGTTAGAAGTCTCTTTACAAATGCCAGGTGTTGTAACAGCAAGTCCTGAGACTCTGCCTGAATCAGACAATCCTCTAAGTATGGGTAAAACTGAATATTTCTCTGCCTGCAAAATGCAATGGCTGGAGCTAGGCACTTTGTGAATACCCTGGGCGCAGTAGATAAGCCAAAGGGAAGTGCAGAGAACTGATAGTGCATGTAGCCTGCCCTGAAATGTAGGTATTTTCTGCAGGATTCCCTTATTGGGATGTGCAGGTAAGCTTCTTTTAAGTCTAGGGTTGCCAGCCAGGCATCCTTGGCTAGCATAAGAAGAAGCTGTTGAAGAGTTAGCATTCTGAATTTTGGAACCAACAGAAAGGTGTTGAGAATAGACAGGCCCAGGACAGGATGCCAGGAGTTCTCTTTTCTGGGAACTAGGAACAGTCTTGAATAAAAACCTTGTCCCCTTTGTTCTGCTGGGGCAGGCTGAATGGCCCTGATACTGAGGAGGGAGACCACTTGTTTTTGGGCCTCCGCCCAGTGATTTCGGGGGAGGCCTAGCCATCCACTTGGGGTTGGGAGTGAGTGGAAGTGGAATCTGTATCCTAGGGAAACTATGTTTAAAACCCATTTGTCTTGGGTAATGAGTTCCCAGTTTTTTGCATGCAGGGCGAGCTTTCCTCCTAAGTGAGCAAGTAGCTGAGCAAGGCTTGGAAGAGTTAAGGATAAGTCGTTGTACCATTTTTCCATAGGGGGTGGCTTACTACTCCCTGCTTTGGAAGTGGGAGCCCCCCATTGCTTAGATCTGTGCATAGCCTGAGACTGAAGTCTTGGTGGTCTGCTACTCCTGGGTCTGGACTGAGAAGGCCTGGAAGGGACTGGAAAGGACCAGTTCTTTGAAGGCCAATGCCTACTGAATCTAGGTGGCTGTACTTGTAAGAAATCTTTAACAGTTTGCATAGAGTTAGCTTTTTCCTCCATCCTTTTGAGGACTTCTGCTTTGTTGCCAAAAAGGCGCTCTTGGTTTAAGGGTCCAGCCAGTAATTTAGCTTTAACGTGCTCTGGCATGTTTGTTCCTTAAGCCAAGCATGCCTTCTAAGTACAGACCCAGTGACAGCAGCCCTGCAAGATGCTTCTAAAGCATCAAAACCACATTGCAAAGTATGTTTACCAACTTGGTCAGCAGAATGCATTAACTCTTGTAAACCTTTGTGTTCAGCACAGTCAGGAATCAACATCATTTTCTGTTTAAGTAGTCCCATAATATGGTGCGGATACTCTAACATACAAAACTGGCAATTTAAAGCCCTAATGGCCAAAGTAGCAGAAGTGTACACCTTCTTACCTCATCTGTCTAAAGCTCTAGAGTCCCTATCAGAAGGGGTAGGGTTTTTGGCAACAGTAGCCTTAATGCCTTTTGGTCCTTGGGAAATGGTCTCTGGATCCGCAGTAGGATTCTTGAAGAGGAATTTGTGACAGTCGGGTAATCTGTAGTACCGGTCAGGTTTCCTGGGAGCTGGAGGCAAAGTGTCTAGGGTAAGACTGGATTCCAAGAAAACATCATCTACAATCTCTAGAACAGGAGGGATAGCTAAAGGCCTGCGTTGAGGCAGGTTTAAAAATTTCCTAAGTTTCTTTTTGGACTGAGAATAGTCCTGGCTTTCCCAGCGGTAATGTTCCCTAAGGGTATGCAAGGTTTCACCAAAAGAAAAATCTTCTGGAAGTGAAGCAGAGGAAATAGAATTCTCTGGATCAGAATCCTCATAAGCAGATAAGGGTAAATCTTGGTAGTCAGAAGGAAATCCTGAGAAGAAGAATCAGAAAGAAAATCAGTTCTAGGTCTCTTAGAGGGGGAAGGCTGGCTTCCCCTAATTAAGGTAATAAGGTCTTCAGCAATTCTAATCATTTGTTTTGAGGTATATGGGCCTGAGAATGAGAAGTTATGTACCTACCATAATGTTCCATGTTAGTTGTCTTCTCTCGCCTTCTTTCTTGCTGGATGGGTCCGGAGCCAAACCTAGTCTCTGACTCGGCCTATACTAAAGCTCGAGAGCTAATTTTACCGGCTCGAGGCAACCCTATATCCCATGATGCTAGGCAATAACTACTCAGATCTCGTTTGGTAGCTAAGAAACCACAGCCAATTCTCCCCTCGAGACAGAGGAGGAGAAGGAAGAACTCCCCAAATATCACTACCTGAAGTTGCATCTACCCCAGGACCAACTGTCTGAGCTAGGAATAGAGCAAGATAAGATCCCCTGAAAGAAGAGGAAAAACCTCTCGGTCTGTCCAGGCTAGGGGGATGGCGGGCGGGAAGCAAGAAAGAAGGCGAGAGAAGACAACTAACATGGAATGTTATGGTAGGTACATAACTTCTCAATGTTAAGTTGTCAATCTCGCCTTCATTCTTGCTGGATGGGACCGCGTCCCTAGCACCTTCATCCTGGGTGGCTCATTGGAACAGACTCTTGAGAACGGTGGAACCAAAACTTGCCCTGCTTCTGGAGGCCATGTCCAATTTGTAATGTGAAACAAAAGTATGAGGAGAGGCCCATGTGGCAGCCGCACAGATAGTGTCTATTGGTAACCTAGCTTGAAAAGCTGTAGATGTAGCCAACGCTCTGGTTGAATGGGCTCTTGGCTTAGAAGGCAATTCTTTAACTCTAAATTGATAAAACACAGGTAATCACAGAAGACAGCCACCTAGACAGGGTTACTTTAGATACCGGAAGGCCCCTTCTACTCTCAACATAAGATAAGAAGAGTTGATCAGATTTCCTGAATTGTTTAGTTCTGTCCAGATAGAAGCGGAGCTGACTATGAACGTCCAGACAATGTAGTTTTTGCTCTGCCCTGTTAGAATAATTAGGAAAGAAAACTGGAAGATCAATAGCTTGATTTAAATTTGTCTGAGAAGCCACCTTGGGTAAAAAGGACGGGTTAGTTCTTAGAGAAACCCTGTCTTTGTGGAACACTAAATACGGAGGGCGAATACAGAGGGCATGAAGTTCAGATACTCTCCTAGCCGACGTAATGGCGACTAGGAATAGTGTCTTCCAGGAAAGTAACTTCAAGGAACATGATTCCGCAGGTTCAAAGGGAGGGAGAATCAAGGATGCTAAAACTAAGTTTAAATCCCACTGTGGTGGGGGGGTCTTTGATCGGAGGCCTGAGTAAAAAAATACCCCCGAGGAATGCCTTGCAAAGCTTATGGGACATGATATTGGAGTCTGACAAGCCTATGTGAAAACTTGAGATGGCTGCTAGCTGAGCTTCTACTGTGGTGTAAGAAGATCCTGAGTGAAAGATTTTGGCCAGGAAATGCAAGACCGAATGTATTGGAGCAGTGAAGGGATCTATGTTCCTAGCCTTTGCCCAAAAAGAAAAGCATTGCCATTTACTGGCATAGATCCTTCTGGTGGAAGACTTAAGGGAAGCCACAATAACATTGCGGACAGAATTTGAAATCATAGGAAGCCTGGCTAGGGACAGAAGTGGAGCAACCAAGCTGTGAGGTTGAGAGATTGGAGGGATTGGTGCAGCTGCCCTGATTGATGGGTCAAAAGATCTGGCATTGGATCCAGATGCCAAGGCTGCTCCAAAAGATAGCGATGCAGGAAAGGGAACCATATCTGTCGAGGCCAATAAGGGGCAATGAGGATCATCTTGGCTCTCAAGGCGGTAGCTTTCTGCATTGTTTGTGTGATTAACGGAAAGGGGGGAAAGGCGTAAAGAAGTCCCCGAGGCCAAACGTGGACTAGAGCGTCTCTAGGGGGATGGCCTGGAAGGGGGAAGAGAGTGAAGAAGTCGAGGCACTTGCTGTTTTGTGGTGTTGCAAAAAGATTGCAGCAAGGAAACCCCCACTTCCGAAATATATTGTCCATCACTGACTCTGCTCAGCCTGTCCGCTATGACGTTGGACTTCCCGGGGATGTGCGTTGCTATCAGAAACCGCTGAGAAGAGATCGCCCATTGCCAGAGGCGGAGTGCTTCTCGACAAAGGGGATATGACCTGGTTCTGCCCTGCTTGTTGATATACCATACCATGGACATATTGTCCATCTGAATTGCAATCGTCCCCAGGGGAAGAGAGTCTCGAAGGGCTTGCAACGTCAAAAGCACTGCTCTCATCTCCAGGACGTTTATGTGCAAGTGGCGTTCGAAGGGTTGCCATGTGCCATGGACTGTCCTGCCTGAAAATGCCCCCCACACCCAATCAGGGAGGCGTCCGTTGTGACTGTGGCGACCGGGGGGGGGGGTGAGTAAAGGGTCTGCCTTGATGGACTTGAGGGGAGACCGTCCACCAAGATAGATGTTTTCTGCAAGATAGAGTTATTAGGATCTTGTGTGTCATAGGGAGCTGTTGGAAAGACCACTGGGAGAAAAGCATCCATTGAAGCCGCATGTAAAAGCGGGCAAGGGACAGAAGCGTGATGGCTGCCGCCATGAGACCCAATACCTTCAGAACATACCTGGCCTGAACTTTGTTGTTCTGAAGAAGGGCGTGAACAAGACTTTGAATATCCAAGACCCTTTGCTCTGTCAACTTTGCTGAGAGCTGAACGGTGTCCAAGGTGGCACCTATGAAAGTAATAGACTGACAAGGCGATGAGGCAGACTTTTCTAAATTTAGAGAGATACCTAGCTCTTTGCAAATGTGGATGGTGTCATCTCTGGCTAGAAAGAGTTGACACCTGGTGGTGGCAGTGAGGAGCCAGTCGTCTAGATATGGAAACTGGAATCCTTGATGTCGCAGGTGAGCCGTAACCACTGCCATACATTTGGTGAACACTCGGGGGGCTGTAGTGAGACCAAAGGGCAGGGCTCTGAACTGGTAGTGACTGGCTCCCAGCCTGAAGCGGAGAAACCTTCTGGAGCGCCTGTGCATTTTGATGTGATAGTATGCATCCTGAAGGTCCACTGAGCACATCCAATTGTCCTTGCCCAGAAAGAGTAAAATGGACTGTAGCGTGACCATCCGGAATCTTGATCTTTTTACAAACTTGATTAGATTGCCGAGATCCAATATTGGCCTCCAGTCCCCTGTTTTTTTTGGTACCAAAAAGAACTTCGAGTAGACTCCGGATCCTAGCTGGTCTGCTGGGACTGGCTGGATGGCTTACTTTTTTAGCAGCTTTGATATTTCTAGTGCTGCTTGTTCCCTTAGACTGGGTGGAACGTCTGGAAGAGACACCATTTGGATCATAGGGGTTTGGATAAAGGGGATTTTGTAACCCTCGGATATGATCGACGGCACCCATTTGTCTTGAGTGAGGGAGAGCCAGGCTTGTGGGTACAGCGATAATCTTCCCCCGACTGCCTCCGAAGGTGGACAGTCAGGCAACACCTCAGGGATGCTGGAAGGGTTTGTCAGAGAGGGTTTCTCTGCTACCCTGGTTCTGCGGACCCCCTCTGCCTCTTGGACGGCGTCTGTTGTTGTTGTTCCCCCCTCTGTCTCTAGGAGTGAACTGACCTCTTGCGTCAGGCGTGACTCCTTGAGATTTACGGAACCACATTTTTCCACCCTTTTGACCCTTAGGATATGGTCTAGATGGGGTAGAAAAACAGACTCCTACGGCAGAAAGAATCTTGCCATCTTGCTCACATCTGGTCAAAGTATCTTTCACTTGAGGTCCAAACAACTATGAACCATCAAAAGGGGAGCTAGTGAAAGACGCCTTGAAGAGGTCTGCGAAGTTACAAAGCCGCATCCAGACGTGACGCCTCAAAGCCACACCTGTGCCTGCGGCCCTACTCGCTCCATCGGCTGCATATGAAATAAGCCTCATGGAGGAGTTGACAATGGAATTCAGGGTTCCTAGCTGTGAGTTAATTTTTTCCTGAGACCCAGCAGCTGATGGATCGTGTAGGACCTCACCCAGTTCTTTAAGAATGTCTCTTTGAAGACGGGTGAAGTGGCATAAGTAGTTCAGCGACCGCATGGCAAAGGTCGCGGACGAAAACATCCGCTTGCCGTACCTATCCATTGTCCTAGAATCCTTGTTAGGCGGATGGATAGGTACTGAAGGATCAGCCAGTTCCTTCTTAGTGGCCGCTGCCACCACCATGGCGTCAACTGGGACACCTTTGGATAAAAACTGCTTATCGGAATGGGCTGTTATAAATTTTGAAGGCCTCCGTGGGGTGGATTCCAACGAGTCAGGGGCCGTCCACGCCTTCCGTGCCACCACTTCCATAAGGGGGTCGAAGGGTGGAGACACCCAGGAGGTGGAGGGTCGAGAACCAAAAGCCTCCAGGTAAACCAACTCGTCCTCGGAAGGATTAAGGGAAGACCAGTTTCCCCTCTGTTTAAGGATTTCAAGGATGTCAGAGAAGGAGACATCCTCAGAGGGGGACATTGGGGACCGACTCATCCAAGTCGGTATCAGATGTGACGGACTCGGGGGAGTCCACATGCTTCCTCTTACATGTCCTCTTACGCGGGGGTTCACCTGATGGATCAGGGGAAACCTCGGAAGAGGAGGATATTCCCAATGGGGAAACCTGAGGCGTTGGGTCTCGATGGCCAGGGGCGACAGTAGGAAGAGACATCAGCAGGCACTACTGTGGGAGGAGCTGATGAAGCTGACCGTAGAGCAGGCACTGGGGCCAATACGCTCCTCATGACCTCGAAGGCGCCCCTGTCAGGCAGGCTAGAGAGCTCCCGCTCCGAAGAGCTAGGAACCCCAGCCGGCACCAAGGATGGCTCCGAAGCCGATGTCGGGGCCAAACTCACCAACGCCGACGCTCCGAGAGGAAGAATGGGGTCGGACAAGGGTCCAATGCCACAAACGACAGACCAGCAGCTCCGTAGTAGGAAATAATTTATTAGAATCCACACAAAAAATCTCTAGCGCCTCGGCCACTTGCCTTTTGGCAGTTGTGGTTTTGCTAAGGGTCCAATGCCACTCGCCCCCTCGGAGCCGGCGAGAGAGTCCAAGCGCCCGGATCCCTCCACCATGGACGAGATCGGAGCAGACGACGGAGCCGAAGGGGGAGGTATCGGCTCCGACGTCAAAACGGTCACGGCTCCGAGGAGCTCCGGCTCCGAACACTGGGGTAGAGTCGAAGGAGGAATAGTCTGTTGTATGGACGTAGCCGCTGTCCGATGAGATGGGCTATGAAGCATTTGGGCCAGTGCCCGAGACTTTAATAGTCTACTTACCACTCTCTCAAGGTCACAATCGGAAAGCCTGTACGACCGAGAGGAATGGCTCCGATGGCTCCGCTCCGAAAGTAACGGTGACTTCAGAGCTGAATGTATGGCTCCAGCGATGGAGATCTGGACCTCTTTCGTGCAGAGGGCATCAGGGTTAATGGAGCCGATGGAGCCGTAGACACATCGGCTCCAGCCGGAGCCGACTTTGAAGACAGAGTCTTAGAGGTATCGGCTCCGGCTGGAGCCGATGCAGGTAGCTGCGATACTGAGGTATCGGCTCCAGCCGGAGCCGATAATGTCGCAGGTGATGAACCACCATCCGAGGGCTTGAAACTCGGAGCTGACCGTTTAGGTGGTTTCGAAGGCTTCCCCGGCACAGACTTAGCCGGGAAACCTTCGGGCTTTAACAAGCCCCTTAATATCAATTTATTCCTGCGCTCCTGCAGGACTCTAGGGCTAAAAGCATGGCAGACTGAGCAAGAGCCCTGCAGGTGCAGGGATCCCAGGCAATAAACACAAGAAGTGTGACCGTCTGTCAGAGACATCTTCTGACAGCACGAGTCACACTTCTTGAAGCCTGAGACCTTTGTCTCCTTCGAAATTGAGAAGTCGAAAGGAAAACCAAAGTTAGGAGAAAAAAAACACACACACACACACACACACACACACACACCCCCCCAACAAATAGGGATACAGAGGGAACACACACATAGCAAAGAATCCCTGTGAGGGAATTAAAATAAAACGGAAGGGCCTAAGGCCTAACCTAGGGATAGGGAGTATGACAGGGATAAGGGATAAAAAAGAGAGACTAAACTTTAAATTTAAAAGAAAACTAGCCTATAAAAGACTAAAAAGTATACTAGGGGAAAAACTAAGGAAATACTAGGATTTTTGTGAGAGAAAAAAGTCACTAACCTGAGCCGGTAAAAAGAGCAACCTCGCTAGCGTAAGCTGCAAACAAGATCTGAGTAGTTATCGCCTAGCATCATGGGATATAGGGTTGCCTCGAGCCGGTAAAATTAGCTCTCGAGCTTTAGTATAGGCAGAGTCGGAGCCTTAGTTCGGCTCCGAACCCATCCAGCAAGAATGAAGGTGAGTTTGACAACTTAACATAGTCTGTTTTCTAGGCGTAGTGTGAGCTTTAGACCTGGGGAATTTGGTATTCTTAGCTTGAAACAAAGTAGTCGGCTTAATATGAAAATCGGTAGGCCTGAATACACCCTCAGAAGCCTGTGCCTGCACAGCGGCTTCGGATCTATCCAAGGTAAAGACATCCACAGGTTCCATAGTCGAAAAAGCATCTTGCGGCATACCGGACTCCAAATGGGTCTCAGTAGAGGCTTGCAAATCTGTAGTAGCGGGTATCAGGGGCTACGAAAGAACCTGAGTACCGGCAGACTGGCGACTAGCTTAACGGAAGCGTCGTCAGCAGTTTTGGACCTATGCGGTCTGTCTCTATCTTTATCCTTACTTTTTTTGGAAGATCAGTAGTCGGATGGCTTACTGAAGCCATTTCGGAGTACGGAGATCAAGAACGAAAGTATTTAGTTACAAAAATAGCCCGACGAATAGTTCAGCTGTTGAACAAGGCACAAAACTGACAGCGAGGGACGTCATGGTCTGGGCCTAAACAAGTGACGCAGTAAAAATGAAAATCTCTATGAGTTATTTGCTTTCCAGAGGCAAGACAATTGCTATTTTTTTCTGACATTGGTTAGAGCAAGAAAAAAGTATCCCCAACGGGTACTTCTCATTTTGAAGACTTCAGGTCTGAAACTCGAAAACGAAAATCTCAGGAGTCGGCTGACCGGCACTTGCGAATTGCTTCTGCTTCGGGCACCGCACGGCAAGAAAGACTGGTGTAACGGCGTTGGCTGCATGTTTTATACCCATGACGACCTGACATCATGGAAGAAGCGAAAGCATCCGACGCAGAAATCCAAAGACTCTGGTATTCAGGCCGGCTGAGAGCTACCTGCAGGCAGGTAACCTAAATGTGATGACTGCAACAGTGAAACACGAAGAACATCAGCAGAAGAGGAATGATCAGGGGATCGCTTCCTTTTTCATTACTCTTACTCGAAGAATCCACTTTGCCTTGTCTGGATGCTTTCTGGAAAGGAGGAGCTCCAACAGAAACATAAGCAAATGTAGAAGAGCCTGAAGTAGAACACAAAAGACCCTTTAAAACCATTTTGTTGCAGCATTCAACCAGAGCACAGTGGTTGACTTCCGCACATATTTCACAACCCATGTCTAAATGGGAAGAACCCAAGCAATACGCACACTCCTGGTGGGCATCAGAGTTTGGTGTTTTGTGGCTATAGGAGGTGCATTATTTTGTAAGACAGTTGGCTTGTCATATATTACCTGAATATGTTAGAAAAAAGATTAGGTGAATAGAAAAGGTTACCAACGAGGGTAAAGGAATGAAAGCTGTTACCAACAATGGTAATACCTTATCTAATTGCCTACAATATTGTGAAATATCCCAATAAAACTCTAAGCCAACTTCTTATCCAGTACGTATCAAATCGCCCTCTCCACTCTTGTGACAAATCAATCCTGTATCTCTAAGGCTAACAACTCTGCAGGGAAAGTATTATTCTCTCATAACATAGGTAGAAAATGGAATACCCTTCCCCCTACTTTGACCTCTGCCTCTACAACTACACATTTCAAAAACTCACTTACACCTGATGAATTCCTGGCCATGTCCATGCATCCCACAACCCTCTGTTCCTTTCACTACAAACTTCTACCTATACTATACCTACTGTTAATCTGCTACATTCTCAGGAATCTCTGCTGCTGATATCAAATTTTAGATTTCTCTATGTTTAACCAGGATTTCACTGATTCTGTATTAATGTTCTATATTATTGTATTTTATGTTGTACCTAGTATCATGTGTTAAATTATGTTTACTTATTGTGGAGCTTTTCTCCCAGGGCCTCGACTGTAAATGGACGTGTGTCCAGTCGGACTATCCCAGTAAATAAATGTAAAATAAAAAAAAAATATATCAACAAAATTCCCAAGCTACAAACACCACATTCATTCACAAAAGTGGCAAATGAGATAAAATAGTTGTGTAAAATCTTAACATAACCGTAGATATCTTTGTCTTCTATATGTTGCAGTATTCATAACACGAGGGAGTCCACTACAGGCTGACCCAAACGTCAAGCCAATATACAAAAGTCTAACATTACTGTTAGGCATGTGCGAAGGCACACATAGGATCCTGTCCTACGTCAGTCAAAGTGATGGCGGGTATATAGCAGACATCAGCGCATACCATCCTCAGAACTGAATGGCCCAGGAAGAACACCAACCTGAGATAAAACTGCAAAAACAAACATCCAAAAAACAAGCAAGCATCAAGGAGAAGGTGGGAGGGATAGAATAATGCAACATATGCGAAAGGACACCTATGGTTACGGCAAGATTTTACACAACTATTATATGTCCTTCTATTCACAGCACTATTCGCAACATGAGGGAGAATACCAAAGCTCATGCAGAGTATAGAGTGGGAAGAGGGGCAGAAGCACTCTCTACAAACCCCTAAAGAATAGCCCTGTCAAAACCAGCTCTAGATCTAGATATACCATCCAACTTGTAGTGTATTTTGAAGGTATGGACAGAAGACCAAGTAGCTGCTTCTAAGACAGAGGAAGTATACAAACCCTTGAAAAAAAAGCACCTGAGGAAGACAAAGCTCTAGTAGAATGAGCCTTAACTGGAGATGCAATGGTTTTCTATGAACCATATAAAAGGAAATAGATTTAGAGATCCAAGAGGAGATTGTCTGCCTGGAAACAGGTCTGCCCACAGCCCTAGGATGATAGGAAATGAAGAGATGGTCAGATTTCCTGAAGGACTTGGTTTTATCCAAATAAAATTAAAGCTGTCTTTGCACATCCAAGGTGTGCAAAATCCTCTCACTAGAAGATAGTTGCGAGGGAAAGTAATTGGGCAGATTATTGGATAGATTAAGTGACAACTTATTTACCACCTTAGGCATAAAAAAGGGATTAGTGCACAGTGAAACCATATCCCTGTGAAAAACAGTGAAAAGAGAAGAAGCCATAAGGGCCTGAAGCTCTGAGACCCTTCTGGCTGAAGTGATAGCCAAAAGCACCATCTTCCAAGTACAATACTGAAGAGAAGACGAAACTGCTGGCTCAAAGTGAGGCAATGTAAGTTTTTCTAAAACAAAGTTTAACTCATTAACTCACAGTGCTGTCACATGGCACCTCGGTGCTTAAATCTAACAACACTCTGAGGCACTAGGAATTGTATGCTGTTACACCAGAGTGCCTTCCACAAGCACAAATAAATTTACATTCATATTTTACCTCCACTGTTAAAAATAAGTTGAAAGAGTAACTAGACTGTCAGTTACCTTCTCAACTTATTTTTCAGAGTGGAGTTGTCAGATGGACGCATTTGAATTTAAAAAAGACGGCTTGCTGTGCACCTCGTATTTTCTTGCGATCACAGCAAGCCGATTATGTATGCATACATCTCTCACTTTGAAATTGTTCCACAATGTTTTTTCTTGTACTTGCAGTGCTTCATACATTTAAACTTTGTTGCATACTTTATGAGTACTGATCCAAACAACCTGAAATTCTTTTGCCTGGTTAGAAAATGGCAAGAACCTTGCAGTAAAAGTACGGTAGTACGGTTTTGCTTTGTTTTTCAGGTTTTTGCTTACCTTAGGCAAGTACAGTTGTGTATCTACCATAAATGTAGATGTTCGAGTGTATTCACTGTTGCAGTCATTACAATTGGGTTACCCTGCTGGCAGGCTACCCGCAGTCACAGCCCGAATTCCAAAGTCTAGGTCCGGCGTCGGTTGCTGTCGCCTCCTCCCTGACGTCAGTGCGCCAGGGGTATAAAAGATGCAGCCGACACCATTTTCTTCGGTTTTTCTTGCCCCAGATGTCAGGTGCCCCTAAAATGGTAGGCTAAATTATGTTAAAAAGCATGCATGCATAAAAAAACAACTTTTCCTTCATCTACAAGCAAATACACCACATAGGTTGTATAGAATAAAGAAGTACAGATAAGTCCCAGCAAAGGAAAAGGGAATGGTGGGAGGGTAACCTGGACTGCTACAGTGAATACACTCGAACATCTAAATTTATGGTAGGCACACAACTGTACTATGTTCATCGTGTTTCACTGTTGCAGTCATTACAATTGGGTTGGATCCCAAAGCTAAGGTTGGGAGGCTGGTACTAAATAGGATTAGGAGAGGCTATCAGGCCCTGCAGAACTGCAGTGGCAAAACCTGCCCTGGATTTAGAGTAGAGAGGTAAGTGATAGTGCTTTGTAAAAGTATGCACTGAACTCCAAGGTGCAGCCTCTAAGATGTCTTTGGTTGGTACTCCTCTGAGAAAGGCTGCTGAAGTGGCTGCTGCTCTGGTTGAATGTGGCCTAATGCCCTTAGGCACTGATTTGCCATGCTGTGAATAGCAGAAATGAATGCAGTGGCCTATCCAATTTGAAACAGTCTGCTTTGAGATAGGCTTTCCTTGTGATCCTGCAGCATATGCCACTAGAAATTCTTCAGTCTTTCTAAAAGTTTTGGTTCTGTCCAAGTAGAAGTATAGCTGCCTGTGAATGTCCAAAGAATGCAGAATTTTCTCACCGTTACTCTGTGGGTTTGGATAAAAGGTAGGCAAATGAATTGTTTGATTAAGGGCCACAATGGACACTACACCTTAGGCATAAATGTAGCATTTGTCTGAAGAGAAACCCTGTCAGGATGGAAAATGATAAAAGTTTCCACAGCCATGAGTGCCTGTAACTCTGAGACTCATCTAGCAGAGGTTATTGCTAGGAGCAGAGCTGTTTTCCAGGATAAGAATTTTATATCAGCTGCAGAGGCTGGTTCAAATGGAGGCAGTGTGAGTTTTTCCAAGACACAGTTGAGGTCCCATGCAGGTACTGGTGCTCTCCTTGGAAGTCTTATGTTTTTGGCCCCTCTGAGGTACTGCCTTAGTAATGGATGAGAAAAAAGAGGTGGTTCTGCATTGTAATGAGCTGAAATGGCAGAGACATGAATTTTAATTGATGAAAAGGAAAGGCCTTTATCAAGCATCTCAGTTAAGTATTGCAAAATCTGAGGAATATTTGGAACAATCGTGTCAAAACCTCATGCCTGGTTCCAAGCACAGAATCTCTCCCATTTTTCTACATAAGATTTTCTGGTGCTAGGCCTCCTGGCCTCCAAAATAACATCCATCACTGCTTTAGATAGAGGTGTGCCTTGACTGGTTACATTATCTGCCATGCTGCCAGGTTTAAGGTCCTGAGTTGGCTGTGCAGTATCTGACTGTCTTGCTGGGCCAATAACTGAGGAATTTGAGGTAATGTCTAAGCTGGACATTGAGACAAGCTCTTTAGGATTGGGTACCAGTG
This sequence comes from Protopterus annectens, assembly GCF_019279795.1. Classification (NCBI taxonomy): domain Eukaryota; kingdom Metazoa; phylum Chordata; order Ceratodontiformes; family Protopteridae; genus Protopterus; species Protopterus annectens. Next base: position 718,167,779 of record NC_056737.1, read on the forward strand.
CTGGCGGGGCCAGTCTCGGGCAATCAGTATCATTTCTGATTTCTCTTGTCTGACCTTGAGGAGTACCTTGGGGAGGAGAAGCAGAGGAAGAAAGGCATATACTGTTAGGTCTTTCCAGCTGAAAGATAGAGCATCCACTTTCCATGTTTGCTTGTGATAAGTCCTTGTGCAGAATCTCTGTAGTTGGTAGTTGTGAGGGGAGGCAAATAGGTCTATGTCTGGGCATCCCCACTTCCTTGTTATCATGCTAAAGACTTGTGGATCCAATTTCCACTCGTGAGGATCCATTAGGTTTCTGCTTAGTTAGTCTGTCAGAGTGTTTGTCCTTCCTGGCAGGAATTGTGCTTGCAGATGCACTTGGTTAACTCAATGCTGTGTCCCACAAGTTCATGGCTAGCCTGCAGAGAGGATAGGAGTGTGTGCTCCCATGCATGTTTATGTACCACATGACTGTAGTATTGTCTGTTCTTAGTAGTTGTCCTGGATGAAGTAGATCCTTGAAGGCGGTCAAGGCATTCTGAACAGCTAGCATCTCTTTTTGATTGATATGTAGATGCATTTGACTTGCGGACCATGTGCCCTGAATACATCTTCCTGCCATATGGGCCCCCCCCCCCCCGAGGCATAATCTGATGCGATGCATCTGTTGTCAATGTCTGCCTGGCTGCGGGTAAGTTGAATGGCTGTCCCGTGTTGTGGTGACAAGCTTTTGCCCACCATCGAAACTCCTGTTGCAGGCAGGGAATGAGGGTAATTATTGATTCCAGGCTGTGGCAATGTTGAGTCCAAACACTTTTTAGATACCATTGAAGTTTCCTCATATGCAGTCTTGCATATGGAATTAGCAAAATGCAGGATGCCATGAAGCCCAAAGCCTGCAGAATTTTTCTTGCAGATAACTGGGTCATTGTTGCCAACATTTTGAAATAAGTAGTCAGTTGTCTGTGTTTGTCTGGCGTGAGATAAGCCATCTGGGCAGTTGTATTTAAGCTTGCACCCAGGAATATTATCTCTTGAGGGGGTACAAGTTTTGATTTCTTTTTGTTTACTGTGTACCCTAGACCTGTTAGTAATCTTTTTACAAACGCCAGATGGTGTAGTAGAATGTCCTTGTTCTCTGCTTGAATAAGGCAGTCGTCCAAGTAAGGATATAAATGTATTCCTCTTTGTCTGCAAAATGCAATCACTGGTGCTAGGCATTTTGTGAAGACCCTGGGTGCAGTAGATAAGCCAAAGGGCAGTGCAGAGAACTGGTAGTGCATTGAGCCAGCTATAAATCTGAGGTATCTTCTGCATGATTGTCTGATTGGGACATGCAGGTATGCCGCTTTTAGATCTAAAGTCACAAGCCAAGCCCTCTTGCCCAGCATGGGCAGAAGCTGCTGCAGAGTTAACATTTTGAATTTTGGAATATCCAGGAATGTGTTTAGGACAGACAAGTCCAGTATTGGTTTCCAGGCTTTGTCCTTTCTGGTCACCAAGAATAGCCTTGAGTAGAATCCTAGTCCCTGCTCTTGCTGTGGTACTAGCTGAATGGCTCTCTTGTCCATGAGGGATGAAACTTGTTTTTGTGCCTCTGCCCATTGATTGCGTGGCAGGTCTGGCATACTGTTTGGCCTTGGCAGCGTGTGAAAATGGAACCTGTAGCCTTGTGATACGATATTTAAGACCCATTTGTCCTGGGTGATCATGTGCCAATTTTGTTAATAAAGTGCTAGTTTTCCCCCCAAAGGGGCTGTCAGAAGAGAAGTGCTTGGTGCTGGCAGGGGAAAGTCACTGAGACTGTTTCCTGTATGGCTGTGATTTTTCCTCTCTGCTTTTGGAGGTAGAAGCACCCCATTGTTTAGGCCTGTATGAGCCTTGGGGCTGTGATCTGCCTCTGGGGTGTCTGTATCTGCCTCTTTGTGGCCTGTCTGACACTGGAAAGGACCAATTCTTCGCAGGACAATTCCTGCTAAATCTGGGAGGCTGTACCTGCAAGAAATCCTTGACTGTTTGCATAGATTTAGCTTTGTCCTCCATTTTCTTCAACACCTCTACTGCTTTAACACCAAACAAAGTATCATGCTGTAATGGAGCAACTAATAGTTTTGCTTTAAAGTGATCAGGCAGATCTGTTCTTTTAACCAAACATGCCTCCTAATGACAGAACCTGTAACAGCGGCTCTGCAAGAGGCCTCTAGAGAATCAAAACCACATTGCAAAGTATGCTTTCCCACTTGTTCAGCTGCATGCAATAAATCCTGCATTTCTTTGCTTTCTGCACATTCTGAATTTGTCAACATTTTCTGTTTAAGCAGTGACATAAGATATTGCTGATATTTAAGCATATGAAAATGGTAATTTAAAGCTCTTACAGCCAAGGTAGCAGAAGTACAAATATTTTTCCCCCATCTGTCCAGGGCCCTGGAATCCCCATCAGAGGGGATAGTTTTTTTTGCACTGGAAGCCTTGACCCCTTTGGACCCTGAGAGATAGTTTCTGGGTCAGCAGCAGGGTTTTTATGAAGAAATTTATGTGAATCAGGAACCCTGTAGTATCTGTCGGGCTTAACAGGAGCTGGTGGTAAAGAGTCTGGAGACAGACCGGACTCTAAAAATACATCATCTACAATGTCTAAAACAAGTGAGATAGCAAGGGGCCTGTGCTGAGGTAATAAAAGGAAATCTCCGAGCCTTTTCTTGGATTCTAAGTATTCTTGGCTCTCCCAGTGGAAATGCTCCCTCACAGCATGCAGTGCCTCCCCAAAAGAATAATCCTCAGGAGCAGCATCAGAATCCTCATAGGGAGGAAGAGAATATTCCTTTTCAGAAGAGCAATCAGAGGAAATGGAAACCTGATCTGAAGATTCATATTCTATCTCTTGCCTAGGCCTCTTATCAGGAGGGGGATGTGAACCCCTGATCAAAGTAATTAGGTCTTCGGCCATTTTAAGCATCTGTTTTTTAGGCATGGTGGCCTGTCCAGGAGAATGCTGTACTTGTTTCTTTGTCTTTAGAGCTGCTTTAATCTTTGCCTCTGAAGCAGGTTTCACATATAACTGTGTAGGCCACAAAAACACCCTCAGAAGCAGATGCCTGCTCAGCGGCTCCAGACCCATCTGAGGGAATAGTTTCAGAGTGTCCAATACCTTGAGTTTCCTGCAGCCTAGTCAGCTCCACATGGGAGTTGGAAGTGGCCTGTGGCTCTGAGGTAGCGGGCGTCAGGGGCTGCGAAAGCACCTCACTGAGAACCGGCAACAGGCCTAGCGGAAGTCTCGTTGTCGGTTTTGGACCTCAGATGACTGTCCTTTTCTTTTTCTTTGCGCTTTTTATAAACTTCGGTAGTCGGCTGTTCCGACGGCATTATATCATTGAATCTTCTGCCAAAGTAATGAAATGCAAAATCGTACTGATGCTTAATAGTGCATTGGTTAAATCTAGCACAAAACCGACAACTAGCAACGTCGTGGTCAGGGCCTAGGCAAGGAATACAATAAGAATGAAAATCCTTATGAGGTATTTGCTTCCCACAAGAAATACAATTATTAACTTTTTCTGACATCGGTCTGGAGCAAGAAAAAAGTTTCCCCAACTGGGTACTTGGCTTTAATGAAGACTTCGGATCAGAAGGAGTCGGCCAACCAGCACCTGCAAACTGCTTTTGCTTCAGGCACCACACGGCAAGAAAGACTGAAAAAAAATGGCGTTGGCTGCATCTTTTATACCCCTGGCGCACTGACGTCAGGGAGGAGGTCACAGCAACCTACGCCGGACCTAGACTTTGTAATTCAGGCAGACTACGAGTAGCCTGCCAGCAGGATAACCCAACTGTAATGACTGCAACAGTGAAACACAATGAACATGTGCTACATTACTGTAATATACAGTCATGATCATTGTAGTGCAAGTTCTTTTTACGCTTACCTAGTTACTCAGAATATGAGCCAGTCACTTGTGTTAAAAGGAACAATCCCAGCATTATAAATCTGGAACAAATTTATCTTGTAGGGGAAGTCAACATTTTTGCTATCAGTAATAACTACAGTGTTGCGTTATTATCAGTCTCCTCCCTATGCCAGCTTACCCAACATGATCCTGTTCCAGTTATGTTTGTTCTCTCATTTCCTTCGGAGAAACATGCAGTTGCTATCCTTTCATTCCACAATATCAGACTTGCTTATAAGGAAATCTGTACTTGTTTGTGCATTCTGACATTTAAAAATGCAGGCATGTATGTGGAGCATAAGTTACGGCATGCGAGTTCTACAAATCTTTTCTTTCCTACACGTTAATTTAAAAATCCTGAACATCCTGACTCTGAGAACTGTAATTTTAGCTACAGCATTTTAATAAATCAAACAAATAAAAGCACTATGGAGTTGGCCACTCTGTACTTCATATATGTAATAGTCTGTCTAAACTTAAACTTCAGTGATGTCCAACTCTACACTGTTTTTACTTGATTTCTTCAGACCTTTGATTTGCTAAAAAGTAGCAGCAAGTTTAGTAATTTTAATAAATTAGACTGATAGATGACTATACAACTTAACACTGGTTGAAAACGGTCGTTAATTCTGTCAGATGTCCCTGACTTGCTTCAGATTTTTGTTTACCTTTTGTGGTAAATCACTGAAAATTACAGTCAGTAACGGCAAGTATTACGTTAAGAGTTTTTTGTCCTGGTTTGTAAGAGCTAGTTCCATAATGGCTGAATACTGATACCGTTTCTGTATTTACTGTTGCGGTTCTGCTTTTTTATTTTTTTCTCTGCTCAAGCAAGGAGAGAGACAGAAAGTGATTACTACTACTATGACCGTAACCTCAAAGCTCTGAATAAAAAGGCAGAAATATAGTACGAGGGATTTAGATTTAATGGAAACAAATGATCTACATCTGGGCACAATAACCGTAACTTGCATTAAGTTGGCGTATAGAGTCATAAGACAAGCAGTACCAAGAGAAATGGGGGAGAACTGTTTTACCTAGATTAAATTAACAGCAAAGTGTGGAACCTACAGCAAAACTTAATTAAATATTTGTCTGTAGTCTAAGATTCAGAAATTAAACAAGCAATGATAGCAATGTAGCAGACAATAGTAAGGCAGCATACAGAGTGCAACATTTAAAGAAAGGGATATTAAATGAAATTTCAGGGGAATGTTACTAGAACATTACGGGACAAAGGGAAAAAGATATGAAATTAAGACTGCAGTTAAGTCTCCTTTTGTGTGAAGAAAGAACACACAGGATATACGGTGTAAGTGAAAGAGATCATATCAAGGAAATGTGGAGAGTTCACCTTGACAAAAAAAGAAGGTCAGGAAAAAGAAGAAAGTACAGACTTCAGGTTGTGAGCACAAATTCCTGATTACATATTTTTTCAAAGACAGGGCTGCTGAACTATGGAGTTCACCTTTCAAATGGATGAGAAAAAAAAAAAAAAAGAATCCAGTGAGACATTAAAAATCGTAGGATATATGAAAATGGTGAAGGGTAGCATAATGACAAGCACTAACTACTCTTTTACCAGTTGGTGGTCACTAGTAACTACCAGGGCTGCAGCCAAGACAAACACCAACTTACCTTTTGACCACACATCCCCTTGATCTTTAAGGAGCTTGAGTTATGAAGAAAGTTTAAAAAATCTAATCTTGAACATTATCAGTTACCGATAATCTGAGCAGATGTGCTCAAGAGATGCATCAACACAGGTGAGTGGGGGGTATAAAATTCTTGAACCGTATAAATGACACTCAAAATGGCAGTGGTTAATAGAAATGTACAGTTGTGTACACTTACCATAAATGCAGATGTTCGAGTGTATTCACTGTTGCAGTCATTACATTTGGTTAATCTGCTGGCAGGTTGCCCTCAGTCTGCCTGAATAACAAAGTCTTGGGTCCTACGTCAGTTGCAGTCTCTTCTTCCATGATGTCAGGGGTATAAAAAACATACAGCCGATGCCATTTTATTCAGTTTTTCTTGCCCCAGATGTCAGGTGCCCCCCCAAATGGGGAGCAAAATTATATATATATGTATATATATATATATATATATATATATATATATATATATATATATATATATATCTATATATATATATATCTATATATATATATATCTATATATATATATATATATATATATATATATATATAAATAAACAGAAATATTTAAATGCACTTTTAGCAACATAACTGTACTTTCATTTAATAGCAAATACACCACAAAGGCTATAGTATACAGTGAAGGAAAGAAAAAGTATAGAAGAGGGGGATGGGTGGGTGGGTAACCCGACTGCAACTGTGAATACACTTGAACATCTAAATTTATGTTAAGTGTACACAATTGTACTATGTTCTTTGTGTTTTACTGTTGCAGTCATTACATTGGGGTAGAATCCCAAAGCTATGGATGGGAGGATGGAACTAAACAGCATTAGGAGTGGCTATAAGGCCCTGCAGGACTGCAGTGGCAAAGCCTGCCCTGGATTTGGAAAAGAGAGGTAAATAATGCTTTGTGAAGGTATGAACAGAGCTCCAAGTAGCAGCTTCTAGAATGTCCTTGGTTGGAACTCCTTTGAGAAAAGCTGCTGAAGTAGAGGCATCCCTAGTGGAATGTGGTCTGATCCCCTTGGGCACAGGTTTACCACGGTGTAAATAGCAGAAACGAATGCAGTGGCTTATCCACTTAGAAATAGTCTGCTTTGATATAGTCTTCCCCTCTGACTCTGCAGGAAATGCTACCAGTAGTTGCTCAGATTTTCTTAGAGATTTGGTCCTGTTTAGGTAGAATCGTAGTTGTCTGTGTACATCCAATGAATGCAGAAACCGCTCCCCCTTGTTCTGCAGATTTGGGTAAAATGTTGGCAGATGAATGGTCTGGTTAAGAGCTACAAAGGATACCACCTTAGGCATAAAAGAAGGATTGGTCCTGAGGGACACCCTGTCCAAGTAAAATATAATAAAAGGCTCCACTGCCATGAGAGCCTGTAGTTCTGAAACCCTTCTTGCTGAAGTGACTGCCAAGAGAAAAGCTGTTTTCCAAGAAAGAAATTTTATAACCGCAGTAGCTGCTGGTTCAAAAGAAGGCAGGGTGAGTTTTTCCAGCACGAAATTGAGGTCCCATGCAGGAGTTGGAGATCTTCTGGGAGGCCTTAAGTTTTTGGCCCTCTAAGATACTGTTTAAGCAGAGGATGAGAAAAGAGTGGAGGCTCTGTTGTAATGAGGTGAAATGGCAGAGGCATGGATTTTTATTGAAGAAAAAGATAGGCCCTTGTCAAGCATCTCAGTCAAATATTGTAAAATCTGAGGAATACTGGGCTTTGTTCTGTCTATTACTTGTGCTTGGTTCCAAGCACCGAATCTCTTCCATTTATCAGCATAAGATTTTCTAGTACTAGGCCTTCTGACTTCTAAAATGACATCGATCACAGATTTACGGAGAGGTGTTGTTTGAATAATTAAATGATCAGCCATGCTGCAAGGTTCACAGTTCGGAGCTGAGTGTGCAGAAATTGATTGCTCTGCTGAGAAAGTAGATGAGGTATCTGAGTCAAGTACCAAGGGGGGGGGGGGGGGTGAGACATATTCCTTAGAAGTGGGTACCAGTGTTGTCGAGGTCAGTCCGGAGCAATTAGGATCATTTTTGTTTTTTCCTGTCTGACTTTTAGTAAGACCTTGGAGGGAAGAGGCAAAAGGAGAAAGGCATAGACTGATAGGTTTTTCCAACTGAAGGATAAGGCGTCCACTTTCCATGCTTTTTTGTGATGAATTCTTGCGCAGAATTTGTCCAGCTGATAATTTTGGGAAGAGGCAAATAGATCTATGTCTGGGCTCCCCCATTTCCGTGCTAACATGCTGAAGATTTGTGGATCCAGTTTCCATTTGTGTGGGTCCATAAGATTTCTGCTTAGGTCATTGCCACAGTATTTTGTTTTCCTGGCAGGAATTAAGCTTTAGTATGTATTAGGTAAGTTAAAGCCGTGTTCCACAATGTCATGGCTAGTCTGCAAAGGGGGTAGGAATGTGTACCCCCTACTTGTTTATGTACCACATAACCGTGGTGTTGTCCGTCTATCAGTAGTTGTCCTGGATGAAGCAAGTCCTTGAAGGCTGTCAGAGTATTCTGAACAGCTAGCATCTCTTTCTGGCTGATATGCAGATGCATTTGTTTTGGGCTCTATTTGCCTTGAATGCATCTCGCCTCCAGGTGGGCCACCCAAGCATAGCCTGATGCGTCTGTAGATAGGGTTTGGGTGACAGGGGGTAACAGTAAGACAGTCCCTTGTTTTGGTGACATGTCTCAGCCCACCAAAGAAACTCCTGTTGTAGGCAGGGAATGAGAGGTATCATTGTTTCTAGACTGTAACAATGTTGGCTCCATAAATTTTTAGGTACCATTGAAGTTTCCTCATATGCAGTCTTGCATATGGAATTAGTAGAATGCAGGAGGGCATGAATACCAAAGCTTGCAGAATTTGTCTTGAAGATAAATGGGTTTTTGTTGCCATTTGTTTGAAGTAAATTGTCAGTTGCCTTTGTTTGCCTGGTGTAAGGTAAGCCATCTAGGGCAGGGGTGGGCAAACTTTTTGATTCGTGGGCCACATTGAGTTCAAACATTTGACAAAGAGGCCGGAACAGGAGCAGATAGATGGCATGCTTTGAAAACATCACCTCATTGGGGGAAAAATACACATCTTGGGATATGGAGAAAACATGTGCTTTAATTTCCAATGAAAATGAAGAAAAGCATTACAATAAAATCTCTGACTTCGAAATGAGTCTTTAAACACTGAAAATCAAATAAATGACCATTTTATTTTAAAGCACTGAAAGTTCTGTTATCCTTCAGGATATCACCATCACTCTCCTCCTGACTGTCTTTTTTTTCAAAAACGGTAGGAGATGCAGATGTACTTGTCCTGTTCCTTTTATTCAATTTGTTTCCCGGTGCCAAAAGTCAACGCGACCAGTGCAAGGACGAAACAGTTGCAGCAAGTCAGTCTGTGAAGCGTTATATTTGATCTGCGTGCACTGTTTATTTTAACAACGTGCGTATCACGGAGACACACACATTTTAATGGGAGCAGTGTTGTTGGTCTCCTTTTTTAGCCAGCGCATCAAAGTCTGGAGTTAGTTTTGTTGTGGCGATTCTCAGGATGGATCTGAGGTGTAGGTCTGTTAACTTGGATCTGTGGCTGGCTTTGTTGATGTTCATGACGCTGAAGGTCTGTTCACACACGAAGGTAGAGCCGAACAAAGCTAACATCATCTGCACTTTCCGCCTTAGATTTGGAAACGTGGCATCATTGAGTGAAGCATAGAAGTCATTTAGTTTCAGAGAGCTGAACTTCTCTTTTAAGGCAGGGTCGGACTGAAGGTCGATCAGTTCGAGCTGAAGCTCCTCTGGAGCTGTTTCGGGGTCCTGTGACAGAGGAAAGGCCACCAATTGAAGTGACTTGCCAATTCTGTCGAAATCCAAAAACAGACGGCAGAATTCTCCGTGCAGTGCATCCAGTGACTCACTGTATTTCTTTACTTTTGCTCCGGTCTCTTTCAGCGTGGCTAGTCTAGGAAAATGAGTGAATGACTTGTTCAAAATCTGCCTGGAGAATAAAGCCAGCTTGGATTTGAAGGCTTTCACGTTTGTGTACATGTCATGCACAAACTGCTCCTTCCCCTGCAGTTTCACGTTGAGCTCATTCAAGTGTGAAAATACGTCCGTAGCAAACGCAAAGTCATACATCCAGCTCTTGTTGCTCAGCTCAGGAAATTCATCAGTCTTCCCCTGCCGCTCCAAAAACACGCCAATCTCCTCTTTGAGCTCCCACACTCGTTAAAACACTTTGCCCAAACTCAACCAGCGGACAAGGGAGTGATAAAGCAGGTCCTGGTGATTCGCATCAGTTTCCTCCAGGAACGCAATGAACTGACGGTGCTGAAGTCCCTGTGCGCGTATGAAGTTGACGAGTTTCACCACAGGATTCACAACATTATTCAGCTGTAACACCGATTTACATAGAGATTCCTGGTGGATGATGCAGTGGAGGAAAATGACATCCTGGTCAGGGTTTTCATCTTTCACTTTATTCTGGATTCTCCTCAGCAGGCCAACGTTTTTCCCCATTAAATTCGGAGATCCATCTGTGGTGACGTTAACAAGCTTACTCCAGGGAAGCTTCATGTTTTCGATGGCAGCAGACACCCGTTCAAACAAGTCCTCTCCCCGTGTTTGTCCTTTCAGAGACTCCATTGTCAAAAACTCCTCCGTTATTTCAAAAGTTTAGTCGATTCCTCGGATAAAAATGAGGAGCTGAGCAGTATCTTTGACATCGTTGCTTTCATCCAGTGCTAAAGAATAAAAAGTGAATGACTTCGCCTTTTTGTTTAATCTGCTGGTGATATCTTCATCTATTAGTTCCACACGGTGAGTCACTGTCCGCCGTGATAAACTGATTTTCTCAAATTTGTCTTTGGTCTCCGGGCACAAAATACCTGCTGTCTCTACCATACATTCTTTTAAAAACTCGCCCTCAGACAGTGGTTTGCTGGCCTTTGCTATTTTGAATGAAAGCATAAAACTGGCCTTGGTACTCGACTCTTGAATGGCAGTTTGACGGTGAAAAAAACTTTGCTGAGCCTTCAAATTAGCTGCCAACTTCTCAGCAGCAGCTTCCAGTTCTTTTGTTGAGAGCTTGCTAGCATAATTAGCATGCTTTGTGGCAAAGTGACGGCTAATATTATACTCTTTAAAAACCGCCACAGTTTCTTGGCATATCAGGCAAACAGCAGATGATCGGTGTTCAGTGAAAAAATATTTAGTTGTCCACTCCTTATTGAACGCTCGACATTCTCTGTCCACTTTCCTTTTCTTGGGTCCGCTCATCTTCATAGAGCCAATCAATCAACAAAGCCAATATATCTAGAGTGCGCCATCTAGTGAGGAAACATCAGAATTGCAGGGGAAATAAAACATTAACAAGGTTAATTTATTAAATTTTTTCAAGTTTGGCGGGCCAAATCAAAACGTTTAATGGGCCGCATGTGGCCCCCGGGCCGTAGTTTGCCCATGCCTGATCTAGGGGGTTATATTCAAGCTTGCTCCCAGGAATGTAATTATTTGACAGGGTACCAGTTGGGATTTCTTTTAATTTATTGTGTACCCCAGGCATGTCAAAAGCCTTTTTACAAACGCCAGATGTTGAAGAAGAGTGTCCCTGTCCTTTGCTTGAATGAGAGTGTCATCCAGATAAGGATAAATTTGTATACCTCTTTGCCTGCAGAATGCAATTACTGGTGCCAGGCACTTTGTAAAGACCCTGGGTGCAGTAGATAAGCCAAGGAGCAATGCAGAAAATTGGTAATGCAAAACACCTGCCTTGAAGCAGAGGTATCTTCTGCATGATTCCCTTATTGGGATATGCAGGTATGCTTTTTTTAAGTCTAGAGTCACTAACCAAGCGTTTCTGCCCAGCATAGGCAGAAGCTGTTGTAAAGTCAGCATTCTGAATTTTGGAATGTCCAGGAACATGTTCAAAATCGATAAATCCAGTACAGGATGCCAAAAAGTGTCTTTTTTGGGTACCAGGAAGAGTCTTGAATAAAAACCTTGTCCTTTCTCCTGTTCTGGTACTGGCTGAATAGCACACATATCCATGAGGAACATAACTTGTTTCTGAGCCTCTGCCCACTGATTTTGTGGCAGATCTGGCCATCCATTTGGAATTGGCAAAGTATGGAAATGAAATCTGCACCCTTGGGATACTATGTTCAATACCCACTTGTCCTGGGTAATTAACTGCCAATTTATTTTTTGCATGAAGTGCTAGTTTTCTCCCAAGGGGGCTGCCAAAAGATAAGCGCTTGGTGATTGTAAAGAAAAGTCATCGAGACTGCTTACTGTACGGTTATCCTTTGTTTCCTCCAGATTTGGAGGTGGAAGCACCCCATTGCTTTGACCTGTAAGAACCCTGTGATTTGTATCTGGAGCCTTTTGAGCACCTGGATTTGCCTTGAGTGGCTCTGTTGGACACCGGAAAGGACCAATTTTTAGTAGGCCAGTGCCTACTGAACCTGCGTGGCTGCACTTGTAAGAAATCTTTTACAGTTTGCTGAGATCTTGATTTTGATCATCTGTTTTTTTTAGGCATAAGGGCCTGAGCACGTGGCTCATGCATCGTTTTTTTTAGACATAGAAGATGCTTTCGACCTTGTTTTTGAAGCTGGCATCTGTTTTATATAAAAATGTTGAGGCCTGAAAACACCCTCCGAAGCCGGTGCCTGCTCAGTGGCTCCGGACCTATCCAAGGGAGAGACATCCGCGGGTTCAATACTCTGACAATCTCGCGGCATACCGGACTCCGAGTGGGTCTCGGTAGAGGCCTGTGACTCAAAAGTAGCGGGTATCAGAGGGTGCGAAAGCACCTGAGTACCAGCGAACCGGCGACTGGCTTAGAAGAAGCTTTGTCATTGGTTTTGGACCTCAACGGTCTGTCTCTGCCTTTTTCTTTGCGTTTTTTGTGAACTCCAGTAGTCTGAATACTAACCGACGACATTTCGGGATACTTAAAATCTTGATCCAAAATATTTAGATGCAAAACTATACAGACGCTTAATAGTGCGTAGGTTAAATCTAGCACAAAACTGACAGCAAGGCACGTTATGATCTGGGCCTAGGCAAGGAATACAGTATAAATGAAAATCCTTATGAGGTATTTGCTTCCCACAAGTAATGTAATTATTAACTTTTACTGACATCGGTAAGGAGCAAGAAAAAGTTTCCCCAACGGGGTACTTAGCTTTAGTTTGAAGACTTCGGTTCTGAAACTCGAATGCGAAAATTTCAGGAATTGGCCGACCGGCACTTGCGAACTGCTTCTGCTTCGGGCACCATGCGGCAAGAAAGACTAAATAAAATGGTGTCTGCTGCATGTTTTATACCCCTGATGACCTGACGTCATGGAAGAAGAGACAGCAACTGACGCAGGACCCATGACTTTGTTATTCAGGCCGACTGAGGGCAACCTGCCAGCAGATTACCCAAATGTAATGACTGCAACAGTGAAACATGAAGAACATCATGCAGCCGACGCCATTACATCAGTTTTTATTGCCCCAGATGTCAGGTGCCCCACAAATAGGGAGCAAAATATATAAGTAATTAACAACACAAAAATATACCTCCAAACAAAAAGAAATACACCAAAAAGGCTTTTAAGCACTGTAAAAAAAGTAGAGGTATAGTAAGAGAAAAACGGGGGGCTGGAGGGAGGGTAACCAGGACTGAAACAGTGAATACACTCGAACATCTACATTTATGGTAAGTGCACACAACTGTACTATGTTCTTAGTGTTTCACTGTTGCAGTCATTACATTTGGGTAGATTCCCAAAGCTATGATTGAGAGGATGGATTTATACAGCATTAGGACTAGCTATAAGGCCCTGCAAAACAGCAGTGGCAAAGACAGCTCTGGATTTAGAGAAAATCGATAAGTGATAATGCTTGGTTAAAGTGTGAACTGAACTCCAGGTAGCAACTTCTAGAATATCCCTGGTAGGAGCACCTCTGAGAAAGGCTGTAGAAGTAGATGCAGCCCTGGTGGAATGAGATCTGATCCCCTGGGGGATAGGTTTTTCCATGGTGCTTATAACAGAAATTAATACAATGGCTTATCCATTTAGAAATGGTTTGTTTTAAAATAGACTTCCCCTCTGCCCCTGCAGCAAATGCTACCAGCAGTTGTTCAGATTTTCTTTGAGATTTAGTCCTGTCCAAGTAGAATATAAGTTGTCTGTACATCCAATGAATGCAGAATCCGCTCCCCCTTGTTCTGTGGATTGGGAAAGAAAGTTGGCAAATGAATGGACTGATTAAGAGCCACACTGGATACCACCTTGGTCATGAAGGATGGATTGGTCCTGAGTGACACCCTGTCCGCATGAAAGATAATGAAAGGCTCTACTGCCATAAGGGCCTGTAATTCAGATATCCTTCTAGCTGAAGTAATTGCTAAAAGGAAGGCAGTTTTCCAGGAAAGAAATTTTAAGTCTGCAGTAGCAGCTGGCTCGAAAGAAAGTAGAGCAAGTTTCTCCAATACAAAGTTAAGGTCAGAGGCAGGGGTTGGAGCTCTCCTAGGTGGTCTCAAGTTTTTGGCCCCTCTGAGATACTGCTTTAGCAGAGGACGAGAGAAGAAGACCTGAAATGGCTGAGGCATGGACTTTAATGGTGGAAAAAGACAGGCCCTTGAGAAGCATCTCGGTTAAGTATTGCAAACTCTGAGGTAAATTGGGCGCTGCTGTGCTCATCCCTTGAGACTGATTCCAGGCACAGAATCTTTTCCATTTGTCAGCATACGATTTTCTAGTACTAGGTCTTCTCACCTCCAAAAGGACATCCATCACCTGTTTGCTGAGGGCTGCTAAGGGGGAATTTAAATGATTAGCCAAGCTGCAAGATTCAATGTTTGGAGCCGAGGGTGCAGAATTTGGTTCTCCTGCTGAAACAGTAAGGAAGGTGTCTGAGGCAGGCGTCATGGAGAAATTTGTGAGACACTGCGCAGGAGTGGGTACCAGTGTTGGCGTGGCCAGTCTGGAGCAATCAAAATCATTTTTGGTTTGTCCTGTTTGACTTTTAGTAGAACTTTGGAGAGCAGAGGCAGAGGGGTAAAGGCATAGACTGATAGGTTTTTCCAGCTGAAGTACAAAGCATCCACTTTTCCAGGCTTTTCTGTGATGAGTTCTTGTGCAAAGTTTGTCCAACTGGAAGTTCTAGGGTGAGGCAAAAAGATGCATGTATGGGCTCCCCCATTTGCGTGTCAACATGTTGAAAATCCATGGTTCCAGTTTCCATTCGTGTGGGTCCATGAGATTTCTGCTTAGTTCGTCTGCCAGAATATTTTGCTTTCCTGGCAGGAATTGAGCTTGTAGTTGTACTTGGCAGCTCAAAGCGTGTTCCACAATGTCATGGCTAGTCTGCAGAGGGGGTAGGAATGTGTACCCCCCTGCTTGTTTATGTACCACATAACCGTGGTGTTGTCCGTCTTTACCAGTAGTTGTCCTGGATGAAGGTAGTCCTTGAAGGCTGTCAGAGCATTCTGTACAGTTAGCATTTCTTTTTGATTAATATGAAGAGGCATTTGGTTTGGGTTCCATTTGCCCTGAATGCACTTTCCTGCCAGATGAGGCCCCCATGCATAGTCTGATGCATCTGTAGTTGGGGTTTGGGCGGCAGGGGGTGGTGTGAATGGCAGTCCCTTGTTTTGGTGGCAGGCTTCTGCCCACCATAGGAACTCTAAGTGCAGGCAAGGTATGATAGGAATCATTGTTTCCAGGCTGTGACAATGCTGACTCCATAAACTTTTTAAGTACCACTGAAGTTTCCTCATATGCAGTTTTGCATATGGAATTATTAGAATCTAGGAGGCCATGAACCCCAAGGCTTGCAGTATTTGTCTTGCAGATAGCAGGGGTTTTGTGGCTACCTGTGTGAAGGCAGTCACCAAATGAATTTGCTTTTCTGGCATAAGGAAAGCCATCTGGGCAGTTGTATTAAAGCTTGCACCCAGGAATGCAATTTTTTGAGAGGGTACCAGTTGTGA
This sequence comes from Protopterus annectens, assembly GCF_019279795.1. Lineage (NCBI taxonomy): Eukaryota > Metazoa > Chordata > Ceratodontiformes > Protopteridae > Protopterus > Protopterus annectens. Next base: position 718,183,360 of record NC_056737.1, read on the forward strand.
TTTTGTTTCGTTTATGGTGCACCCTAAACAAGTTAGTACCCTTTTTACAAACGCAAGATGTTTTAGAAGAGTGGCCTAGTTTTCTGCCTGAATTAGACAATCGTCCAGGTACGGATATATTTGAATATTTCTTTGCCTGGAAAATGCAATTACTGGAGCCAGGCACTTTGTGAATACCCTGGGTGCAGTAGACAAGCCAAAGGGCAGTGCAGAGAACTGATAATGCAAGTAGCCTGCTTTGAAGCGAAGGTAGCTTCTGCAAGATTCCCTGACTGGGATATGCAGGTAAGCCTCTCTTAAATCTAGAGTTGCCAACCAGGCATCCTTGCCTAGCATAGGAAGTAACTGGTGAAGAGTCAGCATCTTGAATTTTGGAATGTCCAGAAAGGTGTTTAGAGTAGACTGGTCCACAATTGAACACCATGATTTGTCTTCTCTGGGTACCAAGAAAAGTCTGTATAGAAACCTTGTCCCTTTTCTTCTTCTGGTACAAGTTGAACAGCCCCCATGTTTAGGAGGGAAAGTACTTGTTTCTGAGCCTCTGCCCACTGATTTGAGGGCAGGTCTGGCCATCCGTTTGGAGTTGGCAACATGTGGAAATGAAATCTGTATCCCTGGGACACTATTTAAAACCCATTTGTCCTTGGTTATAAGTTGCCAGTATTTTGCGTGAAGAGACAGTTTTCCCCCCACAGGGGTGGCTGAGAGGTAATTGCTTGGTAATTTTAAAGGAAAGTCATTGAGACTGTTTACCATATGGTGGTGTCTTATTTCCAGATCTGGAAGTGGAAGCACCCCATTGCTTAGTTCTGAGAGTCCCTTGAGACTGAAACTTGGTGCTTTTTGAGTGTCTGGGTTTGGCTTGAGTGGCTCTGGAAGGAGCTGGAAAGGACCAGTTCTTAGTAGGCCAGTGCATAATAAATCTTGGAGGTTGTACTTGTAAGAATTTCACAGTTTGCATAGATTTAGCTTTACCTTCCATCTTTTTTAGAACTTCTTCAGCCTTATTGCCAAACAGACAGTCCTGATGTAAAGGAGCATCCACCAGTTTTGCTTTAACATGATCAGGCAGAGACTGTTTATTAAGCTAAGCATGCCTTCTAAGCACAGACCCAGTAACAGCAGCCCTGCAAGAGGCCTCTAAAGAATCAAAACCACATTGCAAAGTATATTTTCCACCTTGTTCAGCTGACTGCAATAAATCCTGTAAATCTTTATTTTCCACACAATCAGAAATCATCACTTTCTGTTTAAGCAGTCCCATGATATGCATTTGATATTTTAGCATATGGAATTGACAGTTTAAAGCCCTGATTGCCAAGGTTGCAGAAGTATAAACCTTTTTACCCCATCTATCCAGCGCCCTGGAGTCTCTATCAGAAGGGGTAGGATTTTTAGCAGTAGAAGCCTTAATGCCCTTGGGCCCCTGAGGAAGTGTTTCTGGATCCGCAACAGGATTTTTGAAAATAAATTTGTGGGACTCAGGAACCCTGTAGTATCTGTCTGGTTTACTTGGGGCCGGAGGCAGGGAATTAGGGGCCATACTGGATTCCGAAAACACATCATCAACAATGTCTAGAACAGGAGGTATAGCCAAAGGCCTATGCTGAGGAAGAAGGAAATCCCTAAGCCTCTTTCTGGATTCAGAAAATTCCTGACTTTCCCCAGTGGAAATGCTCCCTTAAGGTATGTAAAGTTTCCCCAAAATAAACCATGGGGAGAAGCAGAGGGAATGGAATCCTCTGCATCAGAATCCTCATAAGTAGGTATGGACAAATCCAGGTCATTAGAAGAGTCAGAGGAGCCAAAGGCCTATATGCTGAGGAAGAAGGAAATCCCTAAGCCTCTTTCGGGATTCAGAAAAATTCTTGACTTTCCTCAGTGGAAATGCTCCCTTAAGGTATGTAAAGTTTCCCCCAAAAGAAAAAAACTCGGGGAGAAGCAGAGGGAATGGAATCCTCTGCATCAGAATCCTCATAAGTAGGTGTGGACAAATCCAGGTAATTAGAAGAGTCAGAGGGAACGGAGTCCTGTTCAGAAGAGTCATAACCAAGTTCAGCCCTAGGCCTCTTAGAAGGGGGGGGGGGGGGTTGACTACCACTGATCAGAGTAATTAAATCTTCAGCCATTTTGATCATTTGTTTTTTAGGCATAGGGGCCTGTACATGTGGCCTGGGCGTCAGTTTTTTTTAGACATAGATCGAGATTTAGGCCTTAGTATTGATGGTGGAGTCGGTTTAATATGCAAGTCTGTAGGCCTGAATACACCCTCAGAAGCTGGTGCCTGCACAGCAGCTCCGGACCCATCCAAGGCAGAGACATCCGCCGGTTCCATAGGTGAAGCATCTCGCAGCATACCGGACTCCAAATAGGTCACAGTAGAGGCCTGCAAATCAGAAGAAGCGGTATCAGGGGCTACAAAAGCCACCGAGTACCGGTGAACTGACGACTGGCTTAGGAGAAGCATAGTCAGCAGTTTTGGACCTCAACGGGCTGTCTTTTTCTTTGTGTTTTTTTCGGTATTCCGGTAGTCGGATGGCTACCAACGCCATTTCTGGATAACTATCCGGGAACCAAAATATTTAGAAGCAAAAATGTACCGACGACGGATAGTGCGCTGATTAAATAAAGCACAAAACCGACAGCAAGGGACGTCATGGTCAGGGCCTAAGCAAGCAATACAGTACAAATGAAAATCCTTATGAGGTATTGGCTTCCCACAAGTAATACAATTATTAACTTTTACTGACATCGGTAAGGAGCAAGAAAATGTTTCCCCAACGGGGTACTTAGCTTTTAGTTGAAGACTTCGGTTCTGAAATTTGAAAACGAAAATTTCAGGAGTCTGCCGACCAGCACTTGCGAACTGGTGAACTGCTTCTGCTTCAGGCACCACATGGCAAGAAAGACTGATGTAATAGCGTCAGCTGCATGTTTTATACCCCTGACGACCTGACGACATGGAAGAAGAGACAGCAACCGACGCAGGACCCAAAACTTTGTTAATCAGGTCGACTGAGGGCAACCTGCCAGCAGATTACCCAAATGTAATGACTGCAACAGTGAAACACGAAGAACATCTGACAGTAAGGATGGTTTATAAAAAAAAAAAGAGAGAGATAGAGATAAATGTTTTTCTCTACAGGATTAGGAAGCGTTGGGAAACATCTTACCTAACCACTGCCACAGTGTAATGGTGGCGTCCCTGGTCTGTAACAGTAGATGCCTTGTGGTGGCAGAAAGGAGCCAGTCGTCCAGGTATGGAAACACTTGGAATCCCTGACATCTCAAGTGAGCTGTTACCACTGCCATGCATTTGGTGAACATCCTGGGGGGTTGTAGTGAGACCAAAGGGCAGGGTGCAAAACTGAAAATGACTGTCTCCCAGTCAGATGCGTAAGTGACTTCTGGATGCCCCGTCCATCTTGATATGGTAGTAAGCATCCTTGAGGTCAATGGAGCACATCCACACATCTTTCCCTAATAACGGGAGAATTGACTGTAACGTGACCATGCGGAACTTGGACTTCTCTACATGACAGTTCAAACGGATGAGATCTAAGATGGGTCTCAGGTCCCCTGTTCTTTTCGGCAACAAAAAGAATCTGGAGTAAGTCCCTAATCCTACTTGGTCTGCAGGGATAGGCTGGTTGGCTCCCTTTGAAAGCAACTTCTTATTTCTAAAGTTGCGGAATCCCTGTGACTGGGTGGAACGTCTGGGATTCTCTTGGATGGCGGGGGAGGAGAAGAGAAGGGGGTATGATAACCTCTGGAAATTATCTTTAATACACACTCGCCTTGGGTGACTTCTTGCCAGGCTTCTGGGTATAAAGAAATGTGACCCCCGACAGGCTCCAGTGACGCACATTTGGGCCTCCCTTCAGGAGCTCTGGCCTCCGGAGGGGGAATCACTTTGTGCACCCAGAAAAAACCTCTGCGACTTCCTGAACCACATTTTCCCACCCTTCTGCTCTTGGGGTAGGGTCTAGAAGGCATGGAAAAATGGACTCCCACGGCAGACAGGGTTTTTCCTTCCTGCTCAAACCTAGCGAGAGTGTCCTTCACCTTGGTTCCGAACAACGAGGAACCATCAAATGGGGCATTGGTGAACATAGACTTGAAGGCCTCCGCGAAATTGCACAGGCGCATCTAGGAGTGTCTCCTAAGAGAGACTCTGGAACCCACAGCCCTACTCGCTCCATTGGCTGCATATGAGATCAGCCTCATGGAGGAGTTGGTAAGGGAATTTAGGGTAGACATCTGTGCACTGACCTTCTGTGCCACGGCATTAGAAATGTTAACCTGCAGAGAATCTCCTAGCTCTTTTAGGAGATCTCTCTGGAGCCTCGTAAAATGCGTCAAGTAGTTAAGCGACCGCAGTGTAAAGGCCACGCTGAGGGAAACACACGCTTCCCATACCTGACCATAGCCCGGGACTCCTTATTAAGTGGATGGATGGTAGACAGTTTCAGCAAGTTCCTTCTTGGTGGCTGCTGCCACCACCATGGCATCTACTGGAACACCTTTAGTAGATACTCCTGGTCAGAGGGGGTGGACAAAAACTTATTGGGTCTCCTTGGGACCGGTTCCACAGTGTCAGGAGTTTCCCACACCTTTCGACAGACAAGATCTAATAGCTTATCAAAAGGGAGAGAAACCCAAGAGTCAGAGGGTTGAGACCCGAAAGCCTTCAAGAACACCGACTCCTCATCAGAAGGGGATCTGGATGGCCAGCTGCCACTCTGCTTCAGGATCTCCAGGATATCTGAAAAAGAGATATCTTCAGAAGACGACCTGGGGGACCCTTCTGACTCCTCGAGGTCGGTATCTGACGTGAGAGACTCAACCGGGGAGTCAAGGTGTTTCCTCTTACACAATCTCTTTCTGGCGGGCTCCTCAGGCAAAAACTCTGGGGAGACGTCAGAAAGTTGGGGACCACTCATGGTGGAATCTTGAGGCTTAGGGTCTCCGCTACCCATGGATAGAGCGTGATCCGAAATTGACACCGGTGCTGGGGGGGGGGGGGCAGAGTATCGGTGCCGTGGGATGCAGCTGATGACCTGGACAACACAATCCTCATAACCTCGAAGGCTGATTCCCCCCGGCTCCGAAGGCCGACTAACTGAAGATGAAACAGTAGTAGCCCTCGGCACCAAGGAGATGAATTCAAAAGCTGATGTTGAATCCAAGCTCACTCGGGCCGAAGCACCGAGAGGAAGGCTCGGAACTGATTAAGTTCGATCCGAGACCTCCCCCACGGGTCTAACCAGAGAACCGTGAATCCTTGACTCTGTGGATGAAGCCAACGGGGTTGGAGCGGAAATTGGAACAGAGAGGCCAGGCGAGGCTACTGGAACAGACCTAACGGCGCCCGGCGGCACCGACAACTCTGGCTCCGAAGGCAGAGAAAGGCTTGGAGGAGGAACAACAAAGGATGAAGAGGCCATAAGCTCCAGAGCCGACTGGGTCGGAGCCGAAATCAATTTAGCCAACACAGATGACTGAAGCAGCTTCTTCACCACCCTATCAATTTCCTCATCGGAAAAGGTCCTGGAAGATCAAGTAGGAGATCTGGATCTGGATCTTCCTACAGAAGGGGACTTGCATGAAGGAGAACCCGGTCGAAAAACTGGAAACTGGCTCTGAACCAAAATATCCATGACAGGCTCCGAAAGGCTGGGAGCCAATATGGACTTAGAGACTACCTCCTTTCAGCACCTCAGGCAATAGAACCGAAGAAGGAGAAGCTGTTCTCTCTGGCGGCTCCAAAGAAACAGATGGAGCTGGACAGCGCTTCTTGTAAGTCTTTTTGTCCTTTTCAGCTGGAGAGGATAATGCACTGGAAGACTTAGCCTAGTCTTCCTCGAAGGAGTGTTTGAGCAGTCCTTTCAAAATGAGCTTGTTCTTCTCATGTAGCACACGGGGACTAAAGGAATGACAAAGCAAGCAAGACTCTTGGAGGTGAATAGCCCCCAAGCAGTACACGCACACAGAATGCACGTCAGTTAAAGGCATTTTATTGCTGCATTCAACACACTTTTTAAAGTCTGAAGGCCTGTGTTCCTTAGGATCCTTGGACATGCTGAAAGAAACTAATACGTACATGCACCAGACCCAACAAACAAGAAACAGAGCCTCTAACTCAAACGGCCCACCGGTGGGAAAACAACAGGGAGGACTAGGTCCTCTAACTCAAACAGGCCTAGCACGGGGGGAAAAAAAGGCAGGAAAGCACCACTAGCTAGGCACAACACTAAACGCTAACATAATGGAGCACCAAACCAAAGACCACACAGAAACAATGGGGAGGACTAGGTCATCTAATGTACACGGGCCTAGCCCTTAGGGAAAGGAAATGAATGGAATACCCAAACAGTCAGACAAGGGCACAAAAAACAGCCAGAGAAACAAATACAGGCAGTAAAACACCACTACCACACATACAGAGCTATGAGAATAGCTTTTTCGAGCAACAAGTCAACAGTTTATAAAAATTTTATAAACAATATACTTAGCCACGGCCAAAAGCGAGAAAGTACAGTTTTGTACCTACCATAAATGTAGATGTCCAAGAGGTATGCATCTGCAGTCCTAACATATGGGTTGTCCTGCCTCAGGCAGTCCTTCGGTCGTCCGGATTCCAAAGTCTGGGTCTGGCCTCGGCTGATGTCGCACTTCACCCGACGTCATAGCTGCTGTGACTTGGGTATAAAGGCATCAGCCGACGCCATTTTCCTCAGTGTTTCTTGCCCCAGATGCCAGGTGCCCTCTAGGAAGGCTAAATTTGGATAAATGCAAATGATTCCAAACAGTAGAGAGCAAACAAAAATAACATGTATATACATATATACAAACAAATACACCATAATAGATTCCCCCAGCTAGCTACAAGATGGGCAAATACCCTAGGAGTACCACAGAGGGGAAGGAGGGTGGGTAATCCTGACTGCAGATGCATACCTCTCGGACATCTACATTTATGGTAGGTACAAAACTGTACTATGTCCTTCAAGGATGCATCTGCAGTCCTAACATATGGGTAGAATCCAACAGCCAAACTGGGGGAGGAGGCACTAAAATGATTATGGTGTAGTTAAGATCCCTTGCAAAACAGCAGTTGCAAAACCTGCTCGGGATCTGGAGTATAAAGGTAGATTATAATGCTTGGCAAATGTATGCACGGAGCTCCAAGTAGCAGCCTCTAGAATGTCTTTGGTAGCCACTCCTCGTAAAAGCTGTAGTAGTGGCTGTAGCTCTTGTGGAGTGAGGCCTGATGTTTTCTGGAGCTGTCTTTCCATGAAAAGAGTAACAAAATCTAATGCAATTTCCTATCCATTTTGAGATTGTCTGTTTTGAAATTGCTTTTCCTTCCATTCCTGTTGCATATGCTACCAGAAGCTGGTCAGTTTTTCTATTGTTCTTGGTTCTGTCCAGATAGTAGCGCAATTGCCTGTGCACATCCAAGGTATGTAGTAGTCTTTCCCCTCTGTTCTGTGGGTTGGGGAAGAATGTTGGTAGGTGTATTGCTTGGTTCAAATGATACCCTGGAGACCACCTTTGGCATAAAAGTAGGGTTGGTTCTCAAGGATACTCTATCCTGATGGAAGATAAGGAAGGGCTGTACTGCCATTAATGCCTGTAATTCAGAAACCCTTCTTGCTGAAGTGATTGCAAGCAGGAAAGCAGTTTTCCAAGATAAGAACTGTAACTCTGCTGTTGCTGCTGGCTCGAAAGGGGGAAGTGTTAACTCTTCCAGGAAGAAGTTGAGGTCCCATGTAGGCAAAGGTGGCTTCCTTGGAGGCTTTACATTTTTAATTCCTCTCAGAAACTGCCTGAGTAGAGGATGAGAGAAGATTGGAGGATCCATGTTGTACTTTGCTGAAATTGCTGATGCATGAATCTTAATGGAGGAGTAAGACAGGCCATTGTGGAAAAGGTCTGCTAAGTATTCCAGGATGTTAGCTATGTTTGGTAATGATACACTTTCTCCTTTTGCTGCACTCCAAATGAGGTATCTTTTCCATTTGGCTGAGTACGTCTTCCTTGTGGAGGGTCTGCGAGCCTCCAGTATAATGTCTTTAACCCTCTGGGATAAATCTGGGTTATTTTCTTTTATATAATATTCCAGGCAGCCAGCTGTAGTGTTTTCAAGTTTGGATGTAGGATCTTGAAGTTGTTCTGTGTTAGCAGTAAAGGAACTAGAGGTAGGGGGCCATGCGTGTGTCCGAGCCATACTCCACAGTAGCGGGTACCAATGCTGCCTCGGCCAGTCTGGAGCTATCAGGATGATCCTTGGGCGATCTTCTTTGATCTTCAGTAGCACCAAAGGAAGAGGTGGGAATGCATATGCTGTCAGGCTTTCCCAACTGAAGGAGAGGGAGTCCACCTTCCAAGCTAGTGGGTGGGATGTCCTTGTGCAGAATTTCCTCAATTGGTGGTTGTGTGGGGATGCGAACAGGTCTATTTCTGGTAGTCCCCATTTCTTTGCAATGGATATGAAGATGTCTGGATGCAGCATCCATTCGTGGGCATCCGTGGTAGTTCTGCTTAAGGTGTCTGCTAGAATATTTTCTTTTCCTGGCACAAATATGGCCTGGAGCTGAATGTTGAGGTTCAGGGCTACATTCCACAGGTCCATTGCCATCCGGCATAGAGGATATGAATGTGTGCCTCCTTGTTTGTTGATATACCACATGACTGTGGTGTTGTCCGTCCTTATCAGCAAATTACCCTGTTGAAGAAACGGTCTGAATGCCTGGATTGCCTGTTTCACTGCCAGCATCTCTTTTTGATTTATGTGTAGGTTCAGCTGGTCTTGTGTCCATAGGCCTTGTATACAGTTGTCCACCATGTGTGCCCCCCAGCCTAGGTCCGAGGCGTCCGTGGTGATAGTCTGGCTTGGGTGAGGTTTGTGGAAGGGCAGTCCTCTGTTCAACAGACAGGCCTGAGCCCACCACAAGAATTCTTGCTTCAGGCATGGAATTATTGGAATCTGAACTTCTAGGCTGTGTTTGTGTTGAGACCATATATTCCTTAGGTACCATTGCAACTTCCTCATATGCAGCCTGGCATGTGGAACCAATATTATGCAGGATGCCATGTAACCCAGGACTTGCAGGACCTTCCTTGCTGTAAGCTGGTTCTGTGTTGTCAATGCCCTGAAATAGAGTGGTAGTTGCTTTTGTTTTTCTGCTGTGAGAAATGCCATCTGATTTGAAGTGTCCAATTCTGCACCCAAGAATGTTATCCTCTGGGATGGAAACAGTCTTGACTTTTTCATGTTGACTGTGTATCCCAGGGCTTGCAGTAGTTGTATAACCTTTTCCAAATCTTGTGTTAATTTGGTCTTGTTGTCCGCTTGTATCAGGCAGTCGTCCAGGTATGGATAAATCTGAATTCCCTGAAGCCTGCAATGGGCAATTACTGATGCCAGGCATTTGGTGAATACTCTGGGCGCAGTAGATAAGCCAAAGGGCAATGCTGAGAATTGATAATGCTCTGATCCTGCAAGAAATCTGAGGTATCTTCTGCAATCTGGTCGTATAGGGACGTGCAGGTATGCCTCCTTGAGATCTAGAGCCACCAGCCAAGACTCCTTGCCCAGCATGGGAAGAAGTTGCTGTAGGGTCAGCATTTTGAATTTTGGAACAATGAGATATTTGTTCAGAGTGGACAGGTCGAGAATAGGCCTCCATTGGTTTTCTTTTCTTGGTACCAGGAAAAGTCTGGAGTAAAATCCTTGCCCTTGTTCCATTGGTGGTACCTTTTCTATAGCTCTCATTCTTAGTAAGTGGTTGATTTGTCCTAGAGCGTTTGTTTTTTGGTTTGGTGGTAGGTTTGGCATTCCTCTCTTTTTGGTAGAGTGTGGAAGTGAAACCTGTAGCCTTTGTCTATTGTCTGTAAAATCCATTTGTCTTCTGTAATGTAATGCCAGTTTACGGAAAATAAGGCTAGCTTTCCGCCTAAGGGTGCTTCCAATTGTTCCCTGGTAGGCGGTATCAGAGCCAAGTCATTGTGTCTGTCCTGTTGAAGTGGTAGTAGCTGGATCTGTGGCAGTACTTCTCTGGTTGTTAGGCTGCCACTGACGTCCCCTGTAGGCCCCTCTGGATTGACCTCTGCCTCTTGGGCACCTATTTCGGCCTCTCTGTGCTCTGGAGGTGTCTGGAAAGGACCAAGTCTTGAGGCCAATTTCTACTAAACCTCGGAGGTTGGACCTGTAAGAAATCCTTGACTGTTTGAACAGATGTTGCTTTTTCTTCCACCTTCTTTAGCACTTGCTGTGCAGGGGAGCCAAACAAACTTTGTTTCTCCATGGGAGCATCTAGGAGCCTTGACTTGACATGGTCTGGTAAGGTTTGCTCTTTTAACCATGCATGCCTTCTGATCACGGTTCCAGTCATGGCTGACCTAAAGGAAGCCTCCAGTGCATCATAGCCGCATTTTAAAGAATGATTACTGACCTGCTGAGTGTTATGTACCAAATCCTGAAGGGACTTACGGTCTATAGGTTCAGAAGAGGACAGTTTTTTATTTAGCTGGTCTAACAAAAATTCCTGATACTGGATCATGTGGAATTGGCAGTTTAAGGCCCTAGCCGAAAGAGTAGCAGAAGTGTAAACTTTTTTACCCCATCTCTCTAATGCTCTAGATTCTCTTTCAGAGGGGAGGGGGTTTTTGGCAGAGGCAGCTGCTACAGCTTTGGGGCCCTGAGAAATGGTTTTAGGATCTGCAATAGGAGCCTTATGCAAGTGAAAGTGTGTGTCCGGGACCCTGTAATATCTGTCGGGTTTGGCAGGGGCCGGGGGAAGAGAGTCAGGAGCAGTACAGGCATCATTAAATGCATCATCCACAACTGTTAGCACTGGAGGAATGGCTAAAGGCCTATGCTGTGGTAAATGTAAAAAGGTCCTAAGCCTTTTCCTTGAATCTGAGAAATCCTGGCCCTGCCATTGAAAATGCTCTCTCATAGCATGTAAGGTTTCCCCAAAAGAAAATTCCTCAGGAGGAGAGGCAGAAGGAATGGAATCTTCTGCATCAGAATCCTCATATGGAGAATAAGGGCCTTCTGGAAGATTTGAATTTTCTGACTCATCCGAGGAGTAGTCAGTGGATACTGGATCGGGGGGCTCTGCTCTAGGCCTTTTCTCTGGAGGGGGTTGAGAGGCCCTGTCCGGGTGAGGATGGGATCCCCTGATCAAGGAAATAAGATCCTCAGCCAGGCTAAGCATTTGGGAACTAGAAGTAGGCCTGTGAGAGGCTTTAGCAGGCAAGGCCTTAGAAGATTTAGCTGCTTTAGCCCTAGAAAAAGCCTTGATGGACATAGATGCAGGGGGCCTAGCAGCTCCACGTGCAGGAGTAGATATGTCTAAAGGAATAGTATCTGATAAATCCTGGGTGCCTGCTACAGCAGGAGAAATTTCGGTAGCAGATTCAGCCATGCTGTGTGTGGCCTCGGCTGTCGGAGGTAAGCTTTCGGCCGAAGGAAGAACCGAGGACTCGGTTTCAGCCGAAACCGAGACACCCGCGGTAGGCTTAACCGTGGTTTCGGCCGAAACCACGGACCGCGAGTGTCGGTCCTTTCCCTTGCGCTTTTTAGCTAATTGCGAAGTCGGAGTCTCTGACGGCATTTTGTAAGCAAAAGCGGGACCAAAAAACTCCTCCGCAAACTCCGACCGACGTCTAAGTGTCCTTCGGTTGAAGGAAGCACAGGCTAGACAAGCTGATACGTCGTGGTCTGGGCCTAAGCAAGGAAGGCAGTAAGAGTGGAAATCCTTATGAGGTATTTGTTTCCCACAAGTTAAACAATTATTTACTTTTTCTGACTTCGGCTGAGGCAAGAAAGAGTCCCCAACGGGGTACTTAGCTTTTTAGAAGTCTTCGGTAGTAGAAATCTCTGGATCTGACCGACCGGCACTTGCGAACAGCTTCTGCTTCAGTCACCGCGCGGCAAGAAAGACTGAGGAAAATGGCGTCGGCTGATGCCTTTATACCCAATTCACAGCAGCTATGACGTCTGGTGAAGTGCGACATCAGCCGAGGCCAGACCCAGACTTTGGAATCCGGCCGACCGAAGGGCTGCCTGAGGCAGGACAACCCATATGTTAGGACTGCAGATGCATCCTTGAAGGACATCACGTCTGAGCTTAACGAGCAGCAAACGAGATCTGGGGAATAGACCTGTTGCATGATGGGATACCTCTTAGCCACGAGCCAACTGAATACTTCAAGCTAGTGTATGGCAGAGTCGGACCAGAGGTTCGGCTCCATACCCATGGGTAAGAATGAAGGTGAGATTGGACTACATAACATCAGGATATGTGTTGTCAGCTTGAATTTTCTGAAGGAAATAAAGTCTGAAACTCAAATGCATGTCATTATTTAGTGAATACAATCCCTTAATTAGAGGGATGTTACACTTATCAAGGGTATCGGAACTTGTCAGAGATCGGGGGTGCATGGCTAGGCTTAAACAGGCTCTTGTGGTCATTAGCCTAGTACACACCTATGAACCTATAAGACAGTTTAAATATTTCGGACTTTGTGTGCCTGATTCTACTCTCCGGGATAGCTGAGAGAGATAAATGTTATTACCTGCACACTAATTCTGGCATGGAGTAATGATATGTTTTGGACAATATTTCTGGCTAAACTACAGCATCGGTAGTCATTCTGAAAAGTACAAGAAGATGTGACCCATAAAGGAGAGACTGGCACAGTCCTGGGTAACTAACAGATAAAGGCATTCATTCCAGTTACTTACAGCTCATTCCAGTAATATGCAGTCTTATCAATTCTTACACTCAGTCAGTCATGTAGAATTTAGGGGAGAGGAAGGGCTCAGTAATACAAAAGTTATGCTGTCTTTTACTGAGAGACGTAAATGGCTCAATCTTACATTACACCCACACCAGGAATGTAATGAATGTCTGCTCAGCAGGTTATGTGCAGCAGTTATCACCTTTGTCTGAACATGCAGACCCTTTCAGCAGTGAAATGCAGGTCATTATCACATTATTAACTTACAGTATGTGCACTTACAGAATAACCGTCATTATCACTTGTCAAGTCCGGTTCGATTCTCAGCTAGAGCGTCTTCTGCGTGGAGACATGCGTGAATGGGCGTACCTTCGTTGAAGGTTGTGCATCAGGGCTGGTAACTCGGCACGTAAAAATCAACTACCAATCATTAGAGAACCGTAGTTCCGCTGTGGCGACCCCTAACCGGGAAAATCCGAAAGACACAAACAAATCACTTGTCAGGTAAAACCTTCATGCAGCTGCTACTGTTATTCACACTACACAAAGTCATTATCACACTGATTAACGCATATGGCAAATTTTGGGTTTTATATATGTGGAGTTATGTAGAAGTCTTTTTGCCCCTATTTCTTTCTTTCCTTTTTCCTAATTATTTGTACTGTAAGATACAGATGAAGGTATCCATTGTGGTTATATGGTTCATACTTTTTGTGAACTATTGCAGCTGAACACCATAGTGCATAACAGATTCCTGCATCACACATTCAATGTTCTATGTACAGGTATCACAGTTTGTTTATGAATTAGGTTATGAAATGTATTATTTCTCATTTTGGTGAATAACTCTAGTAGGAAAGATGACACCATGCTGAGTAAAACCTACTTTTTGATGACAGTATTAGTACTTACAAAATGGTAAAATAAATATCTGTATGCTGTACACATGTACAGATGTCACGATTTATGACAGGTTATGAAAATTATGATTTTTTTTCATATTTTGGTAAATAACTTTTCTAAGGAGCATGTCAACATGCTAAGATGGACCTTAGTTTGAAAATAGTACAAGGACTTACAAGATGGTAAAAGAACTGTATCGATATGCTGTACACGTGTACAGATGTCACAGTTTGCTTATGACTTCGGTTATGAAAATTGTGATTTCTTTTCATATTTTGGTAAATATCTTTGCTAGGGAACATGTGCTAAGTAATCTCTCATTTTGAAGACAGTATTAGTACTTAAATCATGGTAAAAGAACTGTGTCTGTATGCTGTACATATATACAGATGTCACAGTTTTAGTCTTATAGGATTATGAAAATTATATATTTGCCATATTTCTCATTACTATGCCCACATCTTTGCAAGGGAGTATGGCGACAACACACGATGCAACATTTTGAAGCGGTCATTGAGCCTTACAACTTGTACACCGAGATGTACTCTCGGTTACAGGTGATGAAATATTGCGCGTTATTATCATATTTCTCATAACTGAAAATTAATTATATTTCTGTGAATATCTCAGTAAAGGAGCATCACACAGTAATGGTTAAGGTATCATTTTAAAGCTGACATTAATACAAATTACAAATTGTATGGGTTTACATGGTACATTCACCAAGACATTGTGATTTGTTTTACCAAAAAGGTAAAAAAATATGCATATCATCATTCCTTGGCAAAATTTTAATAATGACTTAGATACCATCAACATTTACACTGTTGGAAAGGTCAGTCTCTACTGAACAACTTTTGTGTTTACATTTTCAGTCTAGCTCTTATGGCTAAAAATTTATGAACAGTTGTTTTCTGTATGGTATTACAAATGGATTAGCTGAAAATGAGCTCAGGCCAGACTGTTGTTCCTATGGTGAAAGTAAGAAGACAGCATTTTCTGAGCTGCTCTGGAGTGAATGAGTTAAATTCCAAGGAGGAGGAACCAGTTTCCTTGGAGGTCTAATATGAAGAGTGCCTTTCAAGAAAATACTGCCAACCATGAAGCCAAAGGAGGGGTCATAGGCGGACAGGTAGAAATAGCAGAGAGATTAGCTTTTACCAAACAGTATGATAATCTAGTTTTCAGTAGTTCACAAAGATAAGACCAAACCACTGGAATATCCATACCAAATAATTTTAGGTTTTTGGAAAGACACCAGATGGAAAATCTCTTCCATTTGGAAATGTAAGATTTCCTAGTATTGGGTTTTCCTGCCTTCTGCAGAACTTTTAGCACGTCCTCAGAAAAATAAGTGTCTGAAACGGATGAAACCCCCATCACCCATAATGTCAAATGGAGGGTTGACATTTGTAAATGTAATAGAGATCCCTTATCCTGTGTGAGTAGATCTACCCTGTGAGGTAACTTGTGGTGACTGCCCTTGGCTAAATGCAGAAGAAGGGGGAACCAATGCCATCTTGGCCCAAAGGGAGTCACCAACAAGATTTTTGGTTGATCCTGTTTAATTTTTAACAAAACTTTCTGGGGGGGGGGCTGGGGGTGCACCGAAAAAATCCCCTTCCAAGAGAAGGATGGGGTGTTCATCTTCCATGCCTGAGGATCGGGAACACTGGCACAAAACTTTGGAAGGTGTCTGTTCAAATGGAGGCAAATAGATCTACTTGAGGAGTACACCCACCTGTGGATAATGTCCAGAAACACATCTCTGTGCAGCATCCATTTGTGGGATTGAGTGCCTGCCACAACATTCTGACTGGAAGGAATGTAAACTGCCTGAAGAGTCAACTGATAGCAAACTACCAAGCCTTGAAAACCAACATGTGCAGGAGATGAGACTTGGTCACCCCCCCCCACCCCCACTTGTTGACATATAAAAGAACTGTGGTGTTGTCTGTGAACCACTTTAAGGGACCTGGTTGAAAAGGTCTGCAGGGCAAAAATGAGGGCTCTCATCTCTTTTATGTTTGTGTGTTCCTTCATTTGTGAAGGTGACCACGCGTCTTGAACCTTCAAAAACCAAAGTCTGTCCCCCCCATCCTATGTCCAAGGCGTCCATCAACAACTCCTGAGATGGAAGGGGGGGGAGGTTGTAGAGGGAGTCCTGGATTCAAGGAAACCTGTTCAAACCACCACTCCAATTCTTTTTTTCAAGCTGGGAAGGAGAGGACTCACAAAATCTAGTGGATGAGCATGTTGCATCCAGACTGACCTGAGATACCACTGGAGTTTCCCCCATGTGAAGTTTGGCTAGAGGTAACATGTGAATAGTGGATGCCACAAAGTCCAGCAGGCGGAGGAACTCCCTGGCTGTCAGGGACTGGAGTGGAACGATAGCCTGAAAGTAAGTGGTTAGAGATATGACTTTCTGAGGAAGTAAGGAAGCCAACAACTTGTCAGACTGAATTCTACATCCTAGGAAGACATGGTCCTGTGACGAAATGAGAAAGAAAAGGATTTTTGAAAACTTACAGTGAATCCTAGTCTTTCCAGAAGAGACACTGAAATGATGGGATGTAGAAGTATTTCCGGAGAATGAGCCTGGAGGAGGTAAGTCAAGGTAAGGAACATTTTGAATACCCCTGAGCATGAAAAAGGCAATGACAGGAGCTAAGCATTTTGTGAGGACCCTTGGTGCTATAGACAGACCAAAAGGTAAGGCAGAAAAATTGAAGATGCAAGGAAGCAACAGCAAAGGGGAGAAATTTCTTGTAAAGAGGATGAATGAGGACGTGAAGATAGGCATCCTTGTTTCTGGTTGTTTGAGAGTTACTATTAAATAGAGAGCTGACAAATACTATACCCTATAGTATATCATACCATAAACACTGTATTGAATTGATTTTAGCATTGAAATACAGTAATTAAAAGCCTGTCTGGAATAATATTTTAAACTTATATTTCCTCTAGAAAGCGTGGCACACGGAATGGTTTTCAGCGGCACGCTGAGTGGACTGGAACTGAATAGACAGAGTGAATGCATGTATGAAAGCAGAAGTGACTGTGTGTTAGAGATCAGAGAGATGTATGAAAGCTGAGGAGTCTTCTTTCAACTTTTCCCGGTTAGGGGTTGCCACAGCGTAACTCCGGTCCGCTCATGATTGGCAGTGGATTTTTTACAGTGCCGAGTTGCCAGACCGATGCCCAACCTTCAACAAAGGCATGCCCATTCACACTCACACCTACCTGCATGTCTTTATTATCACTCGACCGTGGGGAGGACATGCAGACTCCACACAGAAGGTGTTCCAGCCAAGAATCGAATGGGAGAACCTCTTGCTGTGAGGCGACAATGCTAACCGCTGCACCACCGTGGTATGAAAGCTGAAGAGTGTGTGTGAGAAATCTGAGAGAGAATGTGCAATCTGATGCAAAATGAGTATGGAGTGAGTGACATTTTAGCAATTTGACTTGTTTGGTTTGAGTTGTTCTCAGGTTGGGGGACAGGGAATTTATTTGCATCTTCCTTTTCAAAACTCAGCCTCTAAAAATGTAAGGTATGGTTCTGTGGGGGGGGGGGGGGTCAGAAAGTGCAACACATGAAAAACCAAGTTGCTCATACTATACTGTACTGTATTTCTTCAGTTTTTTTCTGTCTGCTTGAGTTCTGGTTAACAGAGAGTTTACTACACACATGGAACCATAGGGGTTATGAAAGAAGTAAAAATGGCAAACTCTTCAGCACAAACTATTTTTATAGCAGTAGTACGCTTTAGGTTCTAGGTCTTAAACTGAATTTTGTAAGTCAAAGTAAACACAGTAACTATTACATTTGTAATACTTTGTAAACAACTTACAATATCTCAGCAACTACTCACATTACACACAGTATCAGCAGCATTTTATTCATCTAGTTGCGGGCTTTCATATGAGGCTATGGAGTTCTGTCTGTGTTACTTGGTTGTTGAGACATTTAAAAAAATATGAAAATTATATTTATATAAGCGTTTATATCACGTTATCGAAAGATGAAAATAGCAACGCTATTTCATTGGGCCCAAAACATCTAAACATGAAAATATCGAACATTCAGAACAGCAAATTTTTCCCCATGGAAAAAATTTGCTGCTCCGAAACACATACACACAACACAAGCGCATCAATCAAACAGCAACCACACACACTTAAATTCCTACATCTAACGCTACACTAAACTAAACATACACTACTATCTACCCACTTATCTTAACCCAAACCCTAACCCTAAGGTCCGTCACTATCGCACACTCACCTAACCCTAAACTCACTTAACCCGCCCCTAACCCTAACGTACAATCGCACACTTACCAGAACCCAACCCGTAACTTTCCACCACAGCGCTAAGAATAGCGAAGCCACAGAAACGGCCATCTGAATTCTTTCCCTGAGGAAAGAATTCGCTGTTCTGCAGCTTCACTATTCTTAGCATTCACTGAATAGTGTTCGATATCAGAACATTCAAAGTTTTAATACTTCGATGTTCTGATATACACCCTAATATAAAACAGTTCATATCTCTTTACCTGCACTAGACAGAGATCAGATATTAACGCAGTTGAGTTTGCCATAGTGTAAGATTTAAGATGAGATCTTTTCAAAAACTATGCATAGCACGGTTTTGAAATTACTGATGCAAATATGAGCTAACAATATTTGATGCCTACAGGTGTCAGTAGGAGTTAACTGCAGGTGCACCTGGAGGCATCACTCAAATGTAATGAGTTAAGAAAAGCATGCGAAAGGTGGGAAGCTTTAAAAAGGTGTTTAGATGAGACGGATCTAGAATGGGTCTCCAAGGACCATCCTTTCTGTGGACTAGGAACATTTCTAAATAGAATCCCTTTCCTGTTTGTGAAGGTGGAATTTCTTGAATTGTACCCTGAGAAAGTAAGGTGTGAATCATAAGAGGAAAGAATACCAACTGATCTTTTGGGGGTTGTGGAATACTCCTGAAGGTAGGAGTCGTCTTCCATACCATAAAGTATCCTCTGTGGATTACACAAAGGACCCAGGTGTCTTGGGTGATCTGTTTCCAAGCAGACAGGGAAAGACATAAGGATAGAGGGGTCTGACTGCAAAGTTGTTGGTGGTCACAGACTATCTGGCTTGCTCAGAAAGGGCAGCTTCTGATCAGCAGGAGTAGTAGAAGACTTGCAGAATAAGGCTTTCTGCCCCCTCTTTTACTCTTAGAAGTAGGTCTGGATAGCTTCCTTACAAATGGAGTTTTAGGATAGCTCCTTTGAAATTTTGGAAGTGGTGACACAAATATATTTAAAGTCCTAGAGCTTCTTACCCTTTTCTTGCAAAGACTTAAAAAGTTCTGCTTTCATACACGCATTCACTCTCTCTATTCAATTCCAGTCCACTCAGCATGCCACTGAAAACCATTCCCACTGTCACTTTATGACTTTGTAAGGAAGCTATCCAAGACCAAGATCAAACAAAACTTGGAATCCAGTGGAGCACCCATAACTTTAGCTTTGAAATCTGGTAGTAGCTAGAGTCTCAGCCAAGAGAACCTCCGAGGGACAGAGTCAGATGCAGCAGCTCTGGCAGATGCTTCCACTGCGTCATATATGCTTTTAATTGCATCACTTGGACAGAGGAACCTAAAATAGAAGCAAACTGGGATTTAGTGTTAAGAGTCTGGAATCTCAGACATGAGCTTAGTGGCTTGAGAAAGGAAAACTAAGGAACATTTGGCTATATGTGTCTGGTACTTTACGGCCTTTATGCATCTGGTAGTCTATGGCCTTAAAGGCCAGGGTGGCCAAAGTATATACTTTTTCCCCCAACCTTTCCATAACTTTGCTCTCCTTATCCAAGGGGAGAAGGCAAAAGCTCAGAGTGCTTATCTGCAGCCACTGAGACTGTCTGCAGAAAGGAATTAAAGAAAAATGTACAGTCTTCTGACACTTTGTGGAACCTATCTGGCCTTTTAGAGGCAAGAGGTTGTGAATCCGAACACTTAGAAGCAGAGGAGAAAACATCTAAGAAGGCTGGAAGCACCAGAGGTACTGCAGATGGGATGGGGAATCCATCTTTAAAAATCATATCATTTTTTTTTGTATCTCAGAAACCTGAGAGCAATCCCACTGTAAAAATTCTCTCATTACCTTTGGAGAGACCATTGTGAAGATATTCTCCCCTGGAGATGTAGCTCCATTTGATTCCTCCTCTTGGGGGGGGGGGGGGGCACACGACATATCCTAATAGAGACAAAATTTGGGCAAAATATGCAACGGACTCATCCTCAGAGGAATCATCCTCATCAGAAAAATCCTCAATCCTAATCCTTTTTTGAGAAGAAACAGGAGAAATGGAAGGAGAAGGATAAGACCCCCCCCCCCCCGAAAATTGCCTAAAAATGGGCCATAAAGATATTAAACAGTCCTTGTGAAAAGGCTTGTCAATCAGTAGATTGTTCCTAAGGGGAAGGAGAATGCTTAGTTTTCTGCTGCTTCTTAAGTGGAGCATCCATACAGTGGAATGATGAGGGACCGGACGTCAGCCTGCATTCAATATTGCTAGGGGCTTCTTCTTGAACCAGGATGAGCAATGCCTAAGGACCTTCAGAGACCATAAGCCTGGGTTTGCCCCTACACTCAGAGCAGACATTTGTATATCCCCAGAGACTGTGCTAGCAGGATCCTTTGCGGCCTCCACAGCGGTACCTGTGGAAGAATCACCTACCACCTCCGAACAGGTCTCCTGGCCAACATCAGCCTTGGAATAAATGTCCAGAATTGGAGGAACAGCAGATACCTCAAACCTAGATTTTTTTCCCTTCTTAAGAACAGGATGACCTGAATGGCTCAATGCACCTTCCATGGCATTGCGTGCTAAACGCTTAAGGCAATGGTTCTCTAAATATAATTTAAAAGAAGCGAGAAGACTGCACAGGGTCTTTGGGAAAAAGGCCTTGCAAACAGCACAGGAGATATGGTTGTGGTTAGGGCCTAAGCAAAAAAGGCACAGATCGTGGAAATCCTTATGTGGAATTTGCCTTCCACACTGACACTTGTCTTTCCTAGATAACATGTAACCTCAGCATTCAGTAGCACAAAAAATCCCAACAGGGTACTTATCTGACTCAAAATCCGCAACTTCGCTGTCAAGAAAATTACTAGAGAAGATGCTCAGACTGGCAGAATAAAAGTTCTGCCACCAGTCTGAGCATTTTCTCCGGACGTTTGCTTGACAGCAAACGACCTGAGAAGATGCTCATACTGGCAGCAGAAAAGTTCTGAGGATAATACATGCCGACGTCTGCTATATACTCAATGTCACTTTTTGACAAGACTTAGGACAGGATCCTATGTGCGACGTCGCACGTACCTAACAGCAGCTTTAGACTTTTGTACACTCGCCAAACATTCAGGTCAGCCTGCAGCGGACACCATGTTTTGAATAATGCAACATATGAATAGACGGACATCTGAAGTAATGTTACAGGGGATTGTGGGTAAGATGAGGAACTTGAGCTACAGATTCAAGTCTTCAAAAGTAGCCAAGGTTGGATCAGAGACCTATCAGTTGAGGAAAACACGAAAAATGTACCAACAATCTTATAACTAACAGTGAAAGCCAAATCTCTAAAAAAATTGAGAAAGCTGACAACAGCAAATAAAAGCTGCAACTCTTGCAGTCACAGACACATCTACATGCAGATCAGAAATAGTTCATGCTCCAATTACCAATCTAGTTGAATGAATTAAGTGTAGTCTCGTGTGATAAAACTTATTTTTAGCAGACTTATAGGTTCATAGGTTGGTACTAGGCTATCAGCCCTAGGGCCTATACAAGCCTAGCCATAACAATTCCCTGGCTATTTCTTCCCACACTATTTACTTCCCTGGACCCCTGTCTAGCAGGGCGACTGACGTGATCCCCGGGGTGAATTTCCTTTCTCCCATCCAATTGTCAAGGTTCCTTTTGAAGAGGACCAAAGAGGCACTCTGCTTGACACGTATGACTTTTATTTTTTTTTCAAATTATGAAACGTATACAACATTGCATTAAAAATGCCTAGCAAACAGCTTTACTTTTAAGCAATGGAAACCATAAATAAAAAGAATAAAGTACACATCTATAAGATGAAGAGGTTAACACCAGTAAAGGATAGCATTGATGACAAAGGTACCTAATATAAAACAGCATTTGCTGATATAACAAATGGTATAGTAAGGTTCATACTTTCTTTTCTTCCAATTCAGCATTTTTCTTTGCAGTGGCTGTGGTCAGGGAGCACAATGTAGCTAAGCTTGGGCAGACTACAAATTTGAGTACCATACTAGGAAAGTTAGCCTAGCCCCTGAGCATTCAAGTTCATCTCCAACCACGGAGTCAAAACACTTCCTGCAAATAGAGAGAGAGAGAAAAAAAAAACAACTGGCAGCTAAAATGTTAACAAATCTACAAGCATACACTTCTCTGACATGCACTGAATTCTAACAACCAAGGCTGGATGGCGGAACCATTCAAGTACACAGGATGGTGGAGGCAGTACTAAGACCGATCAAGAAAGGTCTCCTCATAGATCAACTGATACGGTAAGACCATACACCTGTTATGTCCAACATCAAATGCTCCATTGTTTGTCTACAACTGGGATGAATTTTAAGCAGTAAATCCACCAGAGTCACCAGGCCTAAGGGTTAAGAGGGCTGTGTCCAGAACTACAAAACCACAAAAAGACCAAATTCCTAGAGCAGAAACAAGTACCAGAATCATATGCACCTCTCAAGGATTATAGTACAGCTATGCAAATTTCAAACAATGTTGATTCAACAGCTATCAAATGGATTATAAATAATTGAAAGATCTTAAAAAGATGTCAGGAAGTTTGTAAGGTAGTAGAACACCCCATTTTTGTGCAGAAGGGAAAGTTTTAAGAACTTTTTTCAGAGCAAGTTAAATGTCAAAATGAGTAAAGGTAGCTAGTGGAAGAATGCATAAATGTTTAGCCTGTTACTTATGTGATTTAGTTTATGATGGTATCAACGAAATTACAATAAATAATTATAAAATTAATATCAAGGGGAATTTTACATGCAAATCTAAATATGTAGTGTACTTGATTATCTGCAGGTCACGTGGGGCATTTTATGTAGGATGAACCAGTAGAGAATTAAACAAAAGAATGTATGAACGCAAACGGGCAACCGATACCAAAGATGAAAATAATGCTATAAGTAAACATTACAAAACGGAATTGTCCAACAGACTTTACATTTTTAGTGTTAGGTGAAATAAGGGATTATGAGGTAATGTTTACTTCAGAAGAAGCACTAGGTTGGCTTGAATATTTTATGGCAAGTCAGGCAGAATGCATGTTACCCACCAGGGTTGAACAGCCGAGAAGATTTTGTGGGTTACCTAAAAAGGAAAGGGTAAAGGCATTAACCTGATAAGTCATGTGAGGTGATTGAAGTATTTAAACATATTTTGTAGAACAGTTTATTGTCAATACATTGTTATACAGTCTGATGAAGTCTCAGTGTTTGGAGACAAAAGCGCTTACTGAATTTGGTTACGATAAAAGTTTGGTGCTTTTTACAATTTTTTTTTATTCTTTAATATTCAGTTTAGGTTTTGTTGTTGGTGATTATACAAAAATGTTATAATTACTCTTTTGTGGAATGTGAGATTGAGGGATGTTAGTAGTAAGTTAGCATTAACAAATTGGGGTATGTCAGTATAGTGAGAGGCTAATTCAAGTGTGTTTATGTAAATTACAGCTATCCCTACTACTTTTGATTTTTCTGTCTAGCCTGATAACACTGAAACCTGGTGGTAGGATTTCTTCATTCATTTTTTGTTTTAACCAGGTTTCACTTACAACTAGGACATCAGGAGACTATTGGACTATCCAGGCATGTACCTCTGGGATCTTTTTACAAACACTTCCTATATTGTTATAAAACATCCTCAAGCCTATGTGGTTGCATGGGGTATAACTGGGAGGGGGGTATTGGAGGTCTGGGGTCCGACAGCTTGAATACGTCCACAACCGAGGTGGATGTCACCTGCAAGTTTTAATATTGTCAAAATATACTCAGAATAGTACAGCCATTTATATCCATTGGTTATTTTAATGTTAAGTTAGACAGAATGGGGATTCAGCCATGCGTACTTTTAACATAACCTTTAAGGCCATGAGTCTATGGGGCAGTACTGGTAGAGATATGGAGAGATGGACAGATTAGAGAATGTTGTTTTATGCTGAGGGCTAGCTAGGATAGATGATGGTCCACAGTGGGGATGGCTAAATGCTGTAACTTAAGTATTGTGCTTGGTGGTTTGAGTGGGTGCAGTTAGGAGGGAAGTGAATACTACTGGTTATGGAGAGACAGTGAGGGTGGGGCTAAAGAAAATAAATGTATAGATTTCCCATATGGCTGCATACTGAGGAAAGTACAGTTTTGTACCTACCATAAATGTAGATGTCCGAACTGGATAGCATCTGCAGTCATAACAACTGGGTTGTCCTGTCGTCAGGCAGCCCTTCGGTCGGCCGGATTCCAAAGTCTGGGTCCGGCTTCGGCTGATGTCGCACTTCACCCGACGTCATCTCTGCTGGTCTTCGGGTATAAAGGCATCAGCCGACGCCATTTTCCTCAGTGTTTCTTGCCCCAGATGCCAGTTGCCCTCTTGGAAGGCTAAATTTTGGATAAATGCCAATGTTTCCAAAAGATAGAAGGCAAACACAAGAAATAAGCATGTATGTACATATATACAAACAAATACACCATAAGAGACTCCCCACCAGCTAGCTATTAGGGGGTAAATACCCTAGGAGTACCACAGAGGGAAGGAGGGAGGTAATCCTGACTGCAGATGCTATCCAGTTCGGACATCTACATTTATGGTAGGTACAAAACTGTACTATGTCCTTCATGGATGCATCTGCAGTCATAACAACTGGGTAGAATACCATAGCCAACTAGGGAGGAGGAAGAAGAAATTATGGTGTGGTTAGGATCCCTTGCAGTACAGCAGTGGCAAACCCTGCTCGGGATCTGGAATACAGAGGTAAATTATAATGCTTGGCAAATGTATGCACGGAGGTCCAAGTAGCCGCCTCAATAATGTCCTTGGTTGCCACTCCTCGTAAGAAGGCTGTGGTAGTGGCTGTTGCCCTTGTGGAATGAGGTCTTATGTTCTGTGGAATTGGTTTTCCATGGAAGGAGTAACAGAATCGTATGCAATTTCCTATCCATTTGGAGATTGTCTGTTTGGAAATTGCTTTTCCTTCTCTTCCTGTTGCATAGGCTACAAAAGCTGGTCAGTTTTTCTGTTACTTTTGGTTCTGTCCAGGTAGTAGCGTAGCTGTCTATGTACATCCAAGGTATGCAGCATTCTTTCCCTCTGTTTTGTGGGTTGGGAAGAAGGTAGGTAGGTGGATTGCCTGGTTTAAAGACACTCTGGATACCACCTTAGGCATAAATGTAGGATTAGTTCTCATGGACACTATCTTGGTGGAAGATTAGGAAGGGTTGTACTGCCATTAGGGCCTGAAGTTCAGAAACCCTCCTTGCTGAGGTTATTGCCAGTAGGAAAGCAGTTTTCCATGATAGATGCTGTAGGTCTGCTGTTGCTGCTGGTTCAAAAGGCGGGAGTGTCAATTTTTCTAGCACAAAGTTCAAGTCCCAAGCTGGCAGTGGTGGTTTCCTAGGAGGTTTTACATTCTTGATCCCTCTGAGGAACTGCCTGAGTAGAGGATGTGAAAAGACCGGTGGATCAAAGCTGTATTCTGCTGAAATAGCTGATGCATGTATCTTGATGGAGGAATAGGACAGGCCTGTATGTAGAAGCTCTGCCAAATACTCCAGAATGTTAGCAATATCTATATTCGACACGTCTTTTCCTCTTTCAGCACTCCAAATGACAAACCTTTTCCATTTTCCTGCATAGTTCCTTCTTGTTGAAGGTCTGCGGGCTTCAAGGATAATGTCTTTAACCCTTTGGGAAAGATCTGGATTAGTTGCTGCTATGTGATGTTCCATGCAGTCAGTTGCAAGATTTTTAGGTTTGGATGCATGATGCTGTAGTTGTTCTGAGTTAACATCAAAGGCATCAGGGGTATTGCCCACATTTTGTCCCGAGACATGCTCCTCAGCAATGGGTACCAGTGTTGTCTTGGCCAGTTCGGAGCTATCAGGATTATCCTTGGACGTTCCTCCTTGATTTTTAGTAACACCTTGTGTATCAAGGGAAGAGGTGGGAATGCATATGCTGTCAGACCTTTCCAGCTGAAGGAGAGCGAATACACCTTCCATGCAAGTGGGTGGAATGTCCTTGTGCAGAATTTTTTGAGCTGGTGATTGAGAGGGGAAGCGAATAGATCTATCTGCGGCATTCCCCATTTCTTTGTGATGGTCTTGAAGATGTCCGGGTGTAGCATCCATTCGTGAGCATCCGAGGTGGTTCTGCTTAATATGTCTGCTAGAGTGTTCTCCTTTCCCGGTACAAACATTGCCTGTAACTGGATGTTGTAGCTGAGTGCCAGGTTCCAAAGGTCCAAAGCCATTCTGCATAGGGGGTATGAATGGGTGCCTCCCTGTTTGTTGATGTACCACATGACTGTGGTGTTGTCTGTCCTTATCATCAAATGGCCTTCTTTGAGAAATGGGCTGAATTTTTGGATTGCCAGTTTTACTGCCAGCATTTCTTTTTGGTTGATGTGCAGGTGTAGCTGGTCCTGAGTCCACAATCCCTGTACACATTTGTCCAGCATGTGAGCCCCCCATCCTAGGTCTGAGGTGTCTGTTGTGATGGTTTG
Source organism: Protopterus annectens (assembly GCF_019279795.1). Classification (NCBI taxonomy): domain Eukaryota; kingdom Metazoa; phylum Chordata; order Ceratodontiformes; family Protopteridae; genus Protopterus; species Protopterus annectens. Next base: position 718,209,842 of record NC_056737.1, read on the forward strand.
GCTTGCTCGAAGGTTGTGAAAGGGTAGGCCTGGATTTGTCTGGCATGCTTGAGCCCACCATAGGAACTCCTGTTTTAGGCATGGGATTAGTGGTATTTCTGCTTCTAGGCTGTGCCTGTGTTGGGACCATAAATTCTTTAGGTACCACTGTAGTTTTCTCATATGTAGTCTGGCATGTGGGACCAAGATTATGCATGATGCCATGAAGCCCAAGGCCTGTAGAACTTTTCTTGCTGTTAGCTTGTTCTGTTTTGTTAGTGCCAAGAAGTAAAGAGGGAGTTCTTTTTGTTTTTCTGCAGTTAGGAATGCCATTTGTTTTACTGTGTCCAATTCCGCGCCCAAGAATGTCCTTGTTTGGGATGGTATCAGTCTTGACTTTTGAAAATTGACTGTGTATCCCAGGGCTTGTAGCAAGTAAATGACCCTTTGCAAATCTGTTGTCAGCTTGCTTTTGTTGTCCGCTTGTAGCAGGCAGTCGTCCAGGTATGGATAAATCTGGATTCCCTGTAGTCTGCAGTGGGCGATTACTGATGCCAGGCATTTTGTGAATACTCTGGGCGCAGTAGATAAGCCAAAGGGCAATGCTGAGAATTGATAATGCTCTGATCCTGCAAGAAATCTGAGGTATCTTCTGCAATTTGGTCGAATGGGGACGTGCAGGTATGCCTCCTTGAGATCTAGAGTTACCAGCCAACACTCCTTGCCCAGCATGGGAAGAAGTTGCTGTAGGGTCAGCATTTTGAATTTTGGGACAATGATGTATGTGTTTAAGATGGACAGGTCGAGAATAGGTCTCCAACTTTTTTCTTTTCTTGGAACTAAGAATAGTCTGGAGTAGAATCCTTTGCCTTGTTCTGTTATTGGTACTCTTTCCAAAGCTCTCATGTTTGTTAATTGCATTATCTGCTGTAGAGCTTCTATTTTTTGATTTGGAGGCAGGTTTGGCATTCCTCTTTTGACTGGTAAAGTGTGGAAGTGGAACCGGTAACCTTGGTCTATGGTTTGCAAAATCCACTTGTCTTTTGTGACATAGTGCCAATTTTTTGAAAATAAGGCTAATTTTCCGCCTAATGGTGCTGCTATTTGTTCCCTGGTAGGTGGAGTTAGAGTCAAGTCATTGTGATTGTCCTGTTGCAGTGGTAGTGGCTGTGTCTGTGCCTCTGTTATTACCTTGCCACTGTCGTCCTCTGTAGGCACCCCCTCTGGATTGATTTCTGCCTCTGGAACGTCTATTCCTGCCCCTTTGGGATCTTGTGGAGTCAGGAAAGGACCAATTTTTGGCAGGCCAGTTCCTGCTAAACCTTGGGGGCTGAACCTGTAAGAAATCTTTCACAGTTTGTACAGATTTTGCCTTTTCTTCCATTTTCTTCATTACCTGCTGGGCAGGTGTACCAAACAAACTGGCCTTATCCATAGGAGCATCTAATAGCTTAGCTTTAACATGATCCGGTAAGGCCTGTTCCTTCAACCATGCATGTCTTCTTATCACTGTGCCAGTCATGGCTGATCTAAATGAAGCCTCCAGTGCATCATAGCCACATTTTAAAGAATGGTTACTAACCTGTTGTATGTTATTTACCATTTCTAATACATATTTCTTATCTATAGAGTCATCAGAGGATAGCTTTTTAATTAACTGATCAAGCATAAACTCTTGGTATTGTATCATGTGAAACTGACAGTTTAAGGCTCTAGCTGAGAGAGTAGCAGAGGTGTAAACTTTTTTGCCCCATCTGTCTAAAGACCTGGATTCCCTTTCAGAAGGAATAGGATTTTTTGCTGTGGTCGAGACTACTGCCTTAGGCCTCTGGGATATAGTTTTGGGGTCTGCCAGTGGGGCCTTGTATAGGTGGTGATGAGTGTCTGGTACCCTGTAAAATCTATCTGGTTTGGCTGGGGCTGGAGGTAAGGAATCAGGTGCAGTGCAGACATCATTAAATGCATCGTCCACAACAGAAAGGACAGGAGGTATAGCTAAGGGCCTATGTTGTGGTAAGTGCAGAAAAGTCCTAAGTCTTTTTCTGGAATCTGAGAAATCCTGTTGTTGCCATTGGAATTGTTCTCTCATGGCATGTAAGGTTTCCCCAAAGGAGAATTCCTCTGGTGGAGAGGCAGCTGGAATGGATTCTTCAGCATCGGAGTCTTCATAATTGGAAAAAGGAGCCTCTGGCTGGTCTGCAATATCTGAGTCATCCGCAGAATCATCAGAGGAGACAGGCTCGGGGGGCTCTGCTCTAGGTCTCTTTTCTGGGGGTAGAGAGGCCCTGTCTGGGTGAGATTGAGATCCCCTAATTAAGGATATTAAATCTTGTGCCAGAGTAAGCATTTGTGAACTAGAAGTGGGCCTGGTTGAGGGGGGTTTAACAGGCACTGATGTAGTAGATTTGGCTGCTTTAGCCCTGGCAAAGGCCTTAATAGACATGGCTGCAGGAGGCCTAGCAGCACCACGTGCTGGGGTAGAGACATCCAAAGGGATGGTGTCTGATAAGTCACTAGTAACCACAGTTGTAGGTATAATTTCTGAGGCGGTTTCAAGTAACGTGGCAGAAACCTCAGTAGTAGTCATTGATTCGGCTGTATTTTGATCAGTTTTCTCGGTTTCGGCCGAAACCGAGACACTCGCGGTTTGCTTAACCGTGGTTTCGGCCGAAACCGCGGACCGTGAGTGTCTGTCTTTTTCTTTGCGTTTTTTAACAATTTGGGTAGTCGGAGGATCCAACGGCATAATGTACGCAAAATCTGAGCCGAAAAACTGTTCAGCAAACTCCGACCGACGCCTAAGCGTTCGTCGGTTGAAGGAAGCACAGGCCGAACAGGCTGCTACGTCGTGGTCTGGGCCTAGACAAGGAAAACAGTAAGAGTGGAAATCTTTATGAGGTATTTGTTTCATACAAGTTAAACAGTTATTGACTTTTTCTGACATCGGCTGAGGCAAGAAAGAGTCCCCAACGGGGTACTTAGCTTTTAGAAGTCTTCGAAGTAGTATTCGGTAGTAGTAATCTCTGGATCTGACCGACTGGCACTTGCGAACAACTTCTGCTTCGGGCGCCACGCGGCAAGAAAGACTGAGGAAAACGGCGTCGGCTGATGCCTTTATACCCGAAGACCAGCAGAGATGACGTCGGGTGAAGTGCGACATCAGCCGAAGCCGGACCCAGACTTTGGAATCCGGCCAACCGAAGGGCTGCCTGACGACAGGACAACCCAGTTGTTATGACTGCAGATGCATCCATGAAGGACATCAACTTAATTCTAGCTCTCACAGTGTGAAAACAGAAACTTGGAGAAAGCCAATGGATTTATATTTTTTGGTACATTTCAGTAGCTGGCTAGTAAGTGTACTGCCTGGATGCCAGGAAAAAAGAAATACAGAGGATATGAAGGAAAATCAGTTTCAAAAACTGAGGAAAAAACATTGACTGGGAAAAGTACTGCAGCTGTTCAGCAAAAAGCAGTGCAACCTCCAGACAAAACTTCCAGTAACCTAGAGGAAAGTACAAGACAACTGCACACAGACCCGATTAAAATATATGAAACACTGGACTATAATCAACTCAAACAACAAAAGGTTGGAAAAAAATGGAATAAACTTTAAACAGATATTCAGATGAGGTGATAAAACTGCAAAAAATCAGAGGTTGAAATGAAGAAAAGGCTGGCTGAATATGAGACTGCACAAGAAGAAAGGTTTCAAAAAATAACAGAATTGGAGGGCAGAGCACGTAGGGAAAAAGTACAGTTTTGTACCTACCATAAATGTAGATGTCCGATAGGTATGCATCTGCAGTCCTAACATATGGGTTGTCCTGCCTCAGGCAGCCCTTCGGTCAGCCGGATTCCAAAGTCTGGGTCTGGCCTCGGCTGATGTCGCACTTCACCCGACGTCATAGCTCCTGGGGTATAAAGGCATCAGCCGACGCCATTTTCCTCAGTGTTTCTTGCCCCAGATGCCAGGTGCCCTCTAGGAAGGCTAAATTTGGATAAATGCATATAACTCCAAACAGAAGAGAGCAAAAATTATTTATATATATATATATATATATATATATATATATATATATATATACACAAAACAAATACACCATAATAATTTCCCCCAGCTAGCTAAAAGAGGGATAGATACCCTAGGAATACCACAGAGGGGGAGGAGGGTGGGTAATCCTGACTGCAGATGCATACCTATCGGACATCTACATTTATGGTAGGTACAAAACTGTACTATGTCCTTCAAGGATGCATCCGCAGTCCTAACATATGGGTAGAATACCATAGCCAAACTGGGGGAGGAGGCACTAAGATAAAGATGGTGTAGTCAAGATCCCTTGCAACACAGCAGTTGCAAAACCTGCTCGGGATCTGGAGTATAAAGGGAGGTTATAATGCTTGGCAAATGTATGCATGGAGCTCCAAGTAGCAGCTTCTAAAATGTCTTTGGTAGCCACTCCTCTTAGGAAAGCTGTAGTGGTGGCTGTAGCTCTTGTGGAATGAGGTCTGATATTTTCAGGAGTTGTCTTTCCATGAAAAGAATAGCAAAATCAGATGCAATTTCCTATCCATTTTGAGATTGTCTGTTTTGAAATTGCTTTTCCTTGCATTCCTGTTGCATATGCTACCAGAAGTTGGTCAGTTTTTCTGTTGGTCTTAGTTCTGTCCAGATAGTAGCGTAATTGTCTGTGCACATCCAAGGTATGTAGCAGTCTTTCCCCCCTGTTCTGTGGGTTGGGGAAGAATGTAGGCAAATGAATCGCTTGGTTCAATGATACTCTGGAGACCACTTTTGTCATAAAGGTAGGGTTGGTTCTCAGAGACACTCTATCCTGATGGAAGATAAGGAAGGGCTGTACTGCCATTAATGCCTGTAATTCAGATACCCTTCTTGCTGAAGTGATTGCTAGCAGGAAAGCAGTTTTCCAAGACAAGAACTGTAAATCTGCTGTTGCTGCTGGTTCAAAAGGAGGAAGCGTCAACGTTTCCAGGACAAAGTTGAGATCCCATGTAGGTAGAGGTGGTTTCCTTGGAGGCTTTACGTTTTTGATTCCTCTCAAGAACTGTCTCAGTAGAGGATGAGAGAAGACAGGAGGATCCATGTTGTATTCTGCTGAGATTGCTGATGCATGAATCTTAATGGAGGAATAGGACAGGCCATTGTGGAACAGTTCTGCTAAGTATTCCAGGATGTGTGCTATGTTTGCCAATGAGACATTTTCTCCCTTTGCTGTATTCCAAATTAGGTATCTTTTCCATTTGGCTGAATAAGTTTTCCTTGTGGAGGGTCTGCGAGCCTCCAGGATAATGTTCTTGACTCTCTGAGATAAATCTGGGTTATTTAGTTTTATGCAATATTCCAAGCAGCTAGCTGCAGTGTTTTCAAGTTTGGATGTAGGATCTTGTAGTTTTGTGTTAGAAGTAAGGGACATAGAGGTAGAGGCCATGCGAGAGTCCGAGACATGCTTCTCAGTAGCGGGTACCAATGTTGCCTCGGCCAGTCTGGAGCTATCAGGATTACCCTTGGCTGATCCTCTTTGATCTTCAGTAGGACTTTGTACATCAAAGGAAGAGGTGGAAATGCATATGCTGTCAGGTTTTTCCAGCTGAAGGAAAGGGAGTCCACCCTCCAAGCAAGTGGGTGGTATGCTCTTGTGCAGAATTTCTTCAATTGGTGGTTGTGTGGGGAGGCGAACAGGTCTATCTCTGGTAGTCCCCATTTCTTTGTTATGGTTTTGAAGATATCTGGAAGCAGCATCCATTCGTGAGCATCCGTGGTAGTTCTGCTTAAGGAGTCTGCTAGTGAATTTTCTTTTCCTGGTACAAATCTGGCCTGAAGATGAATGTTGAGATTCAGGGCCACATTCCACAGGTCCATTGCCATCCGGCATAGAGGACATGAGTATGTACCTCCCTGTTTGTTGATGTACCACATGACTGTGGTATTGTCCGTTCTTATCAGCAGGTGACCTTCTTGAAGGAATGGTCAGAATGCCTGGATTGCATGTTTCACTGCCAGCATCTCTTTTAGATTTATGTGTAGATTCAGCTGGTCTTGGGTCCATAGGCCTTGTATGCACTTGTCCACCATGTGTGCCCCCCAGCCTAGGTCTGAGGCGTCCGTGGTGATGGTCTGGATTGGATGAGGTTTGTGGAAAGGCAGTCCTCTGTTCAACTGACAGGCCTGAGCCCACCACTGGAATTCTTGCTTCAGGCATGGAATTATTGGAATCTGGGCTTCTAGACTGTGCTTGTGTTGAGACCATACATTCCTTAGGTACCATTGCAACTTTCTCATATGCAGCCTGGCATGCGGAATCAATATTATGCAGGATGCCATGTAACCCAGGGCTTGCAGGACTTTCCTTGCAGTAAGCTGAGTTTGTGTTGTCAATGCCATGAAATATACTGGTAGTTGCTTTTGTTTTTCTTCTGTGAGAAAAGCCATCTGAGTTGATGTATCCAGTTCTGCACCCAAGAATGTTATCCTTTGGGATGGTACTAGTCTTGATTTTTGCATGTTGACTGTGTATCCCAAGGCTTGCAACAGTTGTATGACCTTTTCCAAATCTTTTGTTAATTTTGCCTTGTTGTCCGCTTGTATTAGGCAGTCGTCCAGGTATGGATAAATTTGAATTCCCTGAAGCCTGCAATGAGCAATTACTGATGCCAGGCATTTCGTGAATACTCTGGGAGCAGTAGATAAGCCAAAGGGCAATGCTGAGAATTGATAATGCTCTGACCCTGCAAGAAATCTGAGGTGCCTTCTGCAATCTGGTCGTATAGGGACGTGCAGGTATGCCTCCTTGAGATCTAGAGTCACCAGCCAAGACTCCTTGCCCAGCATGGGAAGAAGTTGCTGGAGGGTCAGCATTTTGAATTTTGGAACAATGAGGTATGTGTTCAGTGCGGACAAGTCGAGAACAGGTCTCCATTGATTTTCTTTTCTTGGTACAAGGAAAAGCCTGGAGTAAAATCCTTGGCCTTGTTCCATAGGCGGTACCTTTTCTACAGCTCTCATCCTTAGTAAGTTGTTGATTTGTCTTAGAGCGTCTGTTTTTTGGCTTGGTGGTAGGTTTGGCATTCCTCTCTTTTTTGGTAGAGTGTGGAAGTGAAACCTGTAGCCTTTGTCTATTGTTTGTAAAGTCCATTTGTCTCCTGTAATGTAATGCCAGTTGTTGGAAAATAAAGCTAGTTTTCCGCCCAAGGGTGCTTCCAGTTGTTCCCTGGTAGGCGTAATCAGAGCCAAGTCATTGTGTCTGCCCTGTGGAAGTGGTTGTAGTTGAATCTGTGGCAGTACTTCTCTGGTTGGTAGGTTGCCACTGACGTCCCCTGTAGGCACCCCTGGATTGACCTCTGCCTCTTGGGCGTCTATTTCTGCCTCTTTGTGCTCTGGAGGTGTCTGGAAAGGACCAATTCTTCGAAGGCCAATTTCTGCTAAACCTCGGAGGTTGGACCTGTAGGAAATCCTTGACTGTTTGGACAGATTTTGCTTTTTCCTCCACCTTCTTTAGAACCTCCTGTGCAGGGGAGCCAAACAAACTTTGTTTCTCCATAGAAGCATCTAGGAGTTTTGACTTAACATGGTCTGGTAAGGATTGTTCTTTTAACCAGGCATGCCTTCGAATCGCTGTTCCAGTCATAGCTGATCTAAAGGAAGCCTCCAGTGCATCATAGCCACATTTTAAGAAATGGTTACTGACCTGCTGAGAGTTATGTACCAAATCCTGAAGGGACTTGCGGTCTATAGGTTCAGGAGAGGACAGTTTTTTTATTTAGCTGGTCTAACAAAAATTCCTGGTACTGAATCATGTGAAATTGACAGTTTAAGGCCCTGGCCGAAAGAGTAGCAGAAGTATAAACCTTTTTCCCCCTCTCTCTAATGCTCTAGATTCCCTTTCAGAGGGAGAGGATTTTGGCAGAAGCAGCTGCCACAGCTTTAGGGCCCTGTGAAATGGTTTCAGGATCTGCAACGGGTGCCTTATACAAATGGTAGTGTGTGTCCGGGACCCTGTAATATCTGTCAGGCTTGGCAGGGGCCGGAGGAAGAGAATCAGGGGCAGAACAGGCATCATTATATGCATCATCAACAACTGTTAGTACTGGAGGAATGGCTAAAGGCCTATGTTGTGGTAAGTGTAAGAAAGTCCTTAGCCTTTTCCTTGAATCTGAAAAATCCTGGCCCTGCCATTGAAAGTGTTCCCTCATAGCATGTAAGGTTTCCCCAAAAGAAAATTCTTCAGGAGGAGAGGCAGAAGGAATGGAGTCTTCTGCATCAGAATCCTCATAAGGAGAATATGGGCCTTCCTGAGGGTCGGAGATATCGGAGTCATCCAAGGAATAGTCTGTAGAAACAGGTTCCGGAAGTTCAGTCCTAGGCCTCTTATCTGGAGGGGGTTGAGAGACCCTGTCTGGGTGAGGTTGGGATCCCCTGATCAAAGAAATGAGATCCTCAGCCAGGCTGAGCATTTGAGAACTAGAGGTAGGCCTGTGTGAGGGAGTTTTAGCAGGTAAGGCCTTAGAAGACTTAGCTGCTTTAGCCCTGGAAAAGGCCTTGATAGACATAGATGCAGGGGGTCTAGCAGCCCCACGTGCAGGGGTAGATATGTCTAAAGGAATAGTATCTGACAAATCCTGGGTGCTTGCTTCTGTAGGGGCAATTTCAGTAGCCGATTCAACCATGCTCTGAGAAGCCTCGGCTATCGGAAGCCTGCTTTCGGCCGAAGGAAGAACCGAGGACTCGGTTTCAGCCGAAACCGAGACACTCGCGGTAGGCATAACCGTGGTTTCAGCCGAAACCGCGGGCCGCGAGTGTCGGTCCTTTTCCTTGTGCTTTTTAGCTAATTGTGTAGTCGGAGTCTCCGACGGCATTTTGTATGCAAAAGCGGGACCAAAAAACTCCTCTGCAAACTCCGACCGACGTCTAAGCGTCCGTCGGTTGAAGGAAGACGTCTAAGCGTCCGTCGGTTGAAGGAAGCACAGGCTAAACAAGCTGATACGTCGTGGTCCGGGCCTAAACAAGGAAGGCAGTAAGAGTGGAAATCCTTATGAGGTATTTGTTTCCCACAAGTTAAACAATTATTTACTTTGTCTGACATCGGCTGAGGCAAGAAATAGTCCCCAACGGGGTACTTAGCTTTTTAGAAGTCTTCGGTAGTAGAAATCTCTGGATCTGACCGACTGGCACTTGCGAACAGCTTCTGCTTCGGGCACCGCGCGGCAAGAAAGACTGAGGAAAATGGCGTCGGCTGATGCCTTTATACCCCAGGAGCTATGACGTCGGGTGAAGTGCGACATCAGCCGAGGCCAGACCCAGACTTTGGAATCTGGCCGACCGAAGGCCTGCCTGAGGCAGGACAACTCATACGTTAGGACTGCAGATGCATCCTTGAAGGACATCCTGAGATTTTCTGCTCTAACAGAGAAGTTGGAAGGAACAGACTGCTTTAATTTTATGAAAGCACAAATAACAATTGAACTGGTATTAAGTAGCAGAATCTGTTAAATGAAAGGGCACATTGCCTGTACACTCCAAACGTGGCTTTAAGAAAGCAACCTAAACCTTTTCATATTAAGGATACAATCCTACCAGCAGAAGGAGATGATCCTGACAAAAGTGGGAGACAGCAGAGTGTTGTGCACTAGGCAGAAGAGCAGTAAACCTGTACCACTATTCAGGGAATATCAAGAAGCATGCATGAGATTCAAACTGCTATACCCAGTTATCTCCAAAATATTCTTCCCTGGAGAGAAAAAAATAATTTGACAAAGCAATGGTGTGAATGGAATACAAAAAGTTTGTCCAACAAAAAGTGAACTGTGAAACAGGACCACAGAGATTGTACCAGCGAAACCTTTTCCAATGTCTCCGCAGAAAATGCTTGAGAGAAGGATAAAAAGCACAAGAGTCAATTAGCAGAATCTAGAGTATATGTTGGCAATGAAGCAGATACAGAATTTGAAAGAAAAAAGGAATATATATAACCAGTAACTTGGAAACTGACAAATGTGTGATTACAAAGCAATAATTATGTTTCTGAAACATGACAACAAGAAAACCTGGAAATACTTTTTTGGACATTGTGAAACTTGTAGAGGACTCAACCATATGTCCTACTTCATGTCATTAATGTTCAGAAAAATACTCAGGAGAGGGGAAGAGGAGGTACTATTTTATAGTGCATGATTTTTTTTTTGCATGCTGTAAAAGTAAAGTTTTCTCAGTTACTTTTAAGTGTAATGGGGTTACTTATGTAAACAGGTGCTCTTTTTTTTCTTTTTCTTTCTCCCATTCAGTTTTAAGGAATGTAGGCACTGCAATAAAAACTCTGATTAAAAGGGCATGGCAAAAGAAAACAGTGTGCTTTTTCTTATTCTTGCATAGGGAAATGGTTGGATTAATGCCCTTAGCTTGATCTAGTAAGTTTTAGGAGAAAGCAAGTAAATGAAGAATATTGAATATTAACAAGGCTTTTTTCTTAGAGAAAGCATATGACAGGGTGCCTAGAGAGGAGTTGTGGTACTGTATGAGGAAGTCAGGAGTGTCAGAAAAGTATGTAAGAGTGGTACAGGATATGTACGAAGGTAGTGTGACAGCGGTGAGGTCTGCGGTGGGAGTGACGGATGCAGTTAAGGTGGAGGTGGGGTTACATCAAGGATCAGCTCTGAGCCCTTTCTTATTTGCAATGGTGATGGACAGGTTGACAGACGAGATCAGAAAGGAGTCCCCGTGGACTATGCAGATGATATTGTGATCTGTAGTGAGAGTAGGGAACAGGTGGAGGAGACCCTGGAGAGATGGAGATATGCTCAAGAGAGAAGAGGAATGAAGGTCAGCAGGACTAAGACAGAATATATGTGTGTAAATGAGAGGGAGGATAGAGGAATGGTGAGGATGCAAGGAGTAGAGGTGACAAAGGTGGATGAGTTTAAATACTTGGGGTCAGTAGTTCAGAGTAACGGTGAGTGTGGAAGAGAGGTGAAGCAGAGAGTACAGGCAAGATGGAGTGGGTGGAGAAGAGTGTCAGGAATGAATTGTGACAGACGAGTACCTGTAAGAGTGAAAGGGAAGGTCTACAAGAGGGTAGTGAGACCAGCTATGTTATATGGGTTGGAGACAGTGGCATTGACAAAAAAGGCAGGAGTTTTGAGCTGGATGTGGCAGAATTAAAGATGTTAAGATTTGCACTGGGTGTGACGAGGGTGAACAGGATTAGGAATAAGTACATTAGAGGGTAAGCCCAGGTTGGAAGGTTTGGAGACAAAGCCAGAGAGGCATGATTACGTTGGTTTGGACATGTGCTGAGGAGGGATGTGGAGTATATTGGGAAAAAGATGCGAAGGATGAAGCTACCAGGTAACAGGAAAAGAGGAAGGCCTAAGATAAGGTTTATGGATGTGGTGGGAGAGGACATGCAGGTGATTGGTGTGACAGAGCAAGATGCAGAGGACAGGAAGAAATGGAAAAGTACAGTTTTGTACCTACCATAAATGTACATGTCCGATAGGTATGAATCTGCAGTCATAACATATGGGTTGTCCTGCCTCAGGCAGCCCTTCGGACGGCCGGATTCAAAAGTCTGGGTCTGGCCTCGGCTGATGTCGCACTTTTCCCGACGTCAGAGCGTCTGGGGTATAAAAGCATCAGCCGACGCCATTTTCCTCAGTTTTTCTTGCCCCAGATGCCAGGTGCCCTCTAGGAAGGCTAAATTTGGATAAATGCAAAAAGTTCCAAACATTTGCAAACTTATATAATATATACATGTATATACAAACAAATACACCATAATAGATTCCCCCAGCTAGCTAAAAGAGGGGTAAGTACCCTAGGAATACCACAGAGAGGTAGGAGGGAGGGTAAACCTGACTGCAGATGCATACCTATCGGACATCTACATTTATGGTAGGTACAAAACTGTACTATGTCCTTCAAGGATGCATCTGCAGTCATAACATATGGGTAGAATACCATAGCCAATCTGGGGGAGGAGGTACTAAGAAAAGGATGGTGTAGTTAATATCCCCTGCAGGACTGCAGTAGCAAAACCTGCTCTGGATCTGGAGTATAAAGGTAGATTGTAATGTTTGGCAAATGTATGCACGGAGCTCCAAGTAGCAGCTTCTAAAATGTCCTTGGTAGCCACCTCTTAGGAAGGCTGTAGTGGTGGCCGTGGCCCTTGTGGAATGAGGCCTGATGTTTTCAGGAACTGTCTTTCCATGAAAGGAGTAACAAAATCGAATGCAATTTCCTATCCATTTTGAAATTGTCTGTTTGGAAATTGCTTTTCCTTGCACCCCTGTAGCATATGCTACAAATAGTTGGTCAGTCTTTCTGCTAGTTTTAGTTCTGTCCAAGTAGTAGCGTAGGTGTCTGTGTATATCCAGGGTGTGCAGAAGTTTTTCCCCTCTATTCTGTGGATTTGGGAAGAACGTAGGCAAGTGGATAGCTTGGTACAAGGATACCCTTGATACCACCTTTGGCATAAAAGTAGGATTGGTTCTGAGTGAAACTCTGTCCTGATGGAAGATGAGAAATGGCTGAACTGCCATTAATGCTTGTAACTCAGATACTCTTCTTGCTGAAGTTATTGCCAGAAGGAATGCAGTTTTCCAAGACAGAAAGTGTAGATCCGCTGATGCTGCTGGTTCAAAAGGAGGAAGTGTTAGTTTCTCCAACACAAAGTTGAGATCCCAAGCGGGTAGAGGGGGTCTTCTTGGAAGTTTAATATTTTTGATCCCTCTCAGAAATTGCCTGAGGAGAGGGTGTGAGAAGATAGGTGGATCCACATTGTATTCTGCTGAGATTGCGGAGGCATGAATCTTAATGGAAGAATAGGATAGGCCATTGTGGAACAATTCTGCTAAGTATTCCAAAATATGTGACATGCTTGCCACTGTCACATCTGAGCCTTTTGATGTGTTCCAAATGAGAAATCTTTTCCATTTAGCTGAGTATGTCTTCCTTGTGGAAGGCCGGCGATCTTCCAAGATGATGTCCTTCACTCTCTGTGATAAGACATTTTGTTTGGGATTTAAGGAATTTTCCAGGCAGTTAGCTGCAATGTTTTCAAGCTGGGATGCATGATCTTGTAATTGTTCTGCGTCAGAAGAAGAGGCCATAGGGGGAGAGGCCATGGTTTTGCCTGTGACATGCTTCTCAATAGTGGATACCAGTGTTGCCTTGGCCAGTCTGGAGCTATCCGAATCGCTCTTGGCTGCTCCTCCCTGATCTTCAGTAGAACCTTGTACATTAATGGGAGAGGTGGGAAGGGATATACTTTTAGAGCTTTCCAGCTGAAAGAGAGAGTCCACCCTCCAAGCTTGTGGATGGTATGTCCTTGAGCAGAATGTCTTCAGTTGATGGTTGAGTGGGGAGGCGAACAGATCGATCTCCGGCATTCCCCATGCCTTTGCTATGAGTTGGAAGATGTCTGGGTGCAGCATCCATGGTAGTTCTGCTTAAGCTGTCTGCCAGTGTATTCTCTTTTCCTGGCACGAACTGGGACTGTAGTTGGATATTGAGGTTCAGGCATAGCTCCCATAGATTCATAGCCAGCCGGCAGTGAGGGTAGGAGTGTGTGCCTCCCTGCTTGTTTATGTACCACATGACCGTGGTGTTGTCTCTGTCCTTATTAACAGGTGGCCTTGATGGAGGAAGGGTTTGAAAGCCTCGATTGCATGCATCACTGCCAGCATTTCCTTTTGGTTTATGTGCATGCGTAGCTGACCTTGAGACCATAGGCCTTGGACACATTTGTCCTCCATGTGTGCTCCCCATCCTCTGTCTGAAGCGTCCGTGGTGATGGCTTGTTTTGTTTTTGGTTTGTTGAAAGGCAACCCTCTGTTGGACTGGCAGGCCTGAGCCCACCACAGGAACTCCTTTTGAAGGCAAGGAATGATTGGAATCAAAGATTCTAAACTGTGACTGTGTTGAGACCATACACTCCTTAGGTACCATTGTAATTTTCTCATATGCAGCCTGGCCTGTGGTATCAGAATTATGCAGGATGCCATGTAACCCAGGGCCTGCAGGATTTTCCTTGCAGTAAGCTGGGTTTGTCTTGTCAGAGTCATGAAGTAATCTGGAAGTTGTTTTTGTTTTTCTTCTGTGAGAAAGGCCATTTGAATGGTTGTGTCCAGATCTGCACCCAAAAAGGTTATCCTTTGGGATGGCACAAGTCTTGACTTTTGGATGTTGACTGTGTATCCCAAGACCTGTAGCAAGTGGATGGCATAGGCCAAGTCCTTTATCAATTTTCCCTTGTTGTCCGCTTGTATAAGGCAGTCGTCCAGATATGGATAGATCTGAATCCCCTGAAGTCTGCAGTGTGCAATTACTGATGCCAGGCATTTCGTGAATACTCTGGGCACAGTAGATAAGCCAAAGGGCAATGCTGAGAATTGATAATGCTCTGATCCTGCAAGAAATATGAGGTGTCTTCTGCAACTTGGTCGAATTGGGACGTGCAGGTATGCCTCCTTGAGATCTAGAGTCACCAGCCAAGACTCCTTGCCCAACATGGGAAGAAGTTGCTGTAGGGTCAGCATCTTGAATTTTGGCACAATGAGGTAAGTATTCAGTGCGGACAAGTCGAGAATAGGCCTCCATTGATTTTCTTTTCTTGGTACAAGGAATACTCGAGTAAAATCCTTGGCCTTGTTCTGAAAGTGGTACCTTTTCTATGGCTTTCATTTGAAGCAAGTTGTTGATCTGCCTTAAAGCCTCTGTCCTCTGATTTGGTGGTAGGTTTGACATTCCGTTTCTTTTTGGCAAAGTGTGGAAGTGGAACCTGTATCCTTTGTCTATTATTTGCAGTGTCCATGTGTCCCATGAAATATAATGCCAGTTTTTTGAGAATAAAGCCAGCTTTCCGACCAAGGGTGCTTCCAGTTGATCCCTGGTAGGCGGAATCAGAGTCAAGTCATTGAGCCTGTCCTGGTGTAGTAGTTGTTGTTGCTGCTGTTGTACTACTCCTCTGGTTGGCAGGCTGCCACTGACGGCCTCTGTAGGAGCCCTTCGATTGGCCTCTGCCTCTAGGGCGTCTGTTCCTGCCTCTCTGGGCTCTGTCCGAGTCTGGAAAGGACCAATTCTTGGTAGGCCAATTTCTGCTGAATCTCGTGGTTGTACTTGCAGGAAATCCTTCACTGTTTGCACAGATTTTGCCTTTTCTTCCACCTTTTTTAAGATCTCCTGAGCAGAGGAGCCAAATAAATTTCGTTTCTCCATTGGAGCATCCAGGAGTTTAGCTTTGACATGGTCTGGCAAAGATTGTTCCTTCAGCCAGGCATGCCTACGAATGACTGCCCCAGTCACAGCTGACCTAAATGAAGCCTCCAATGCATCATAGCCACATTTTAAGAAATGATTACTAACCTGCTGTGAGTTGTGTACCAAATCCTGAAGGGATTTACGGTCAAGGGGTTCAGGAGAAGAAAGTTTCTTATTCAATTCATCTAACAAATTGGTACTGTATCATATGAAATTGACAATTTAATGCCCTGACAGAAAGAGTTGCAGAAGTATATACCTTCTTTCCCCATCTCTCCAAAGCTCTAGACTCTCTTTCGGAGGGTAGAGGATTTTTTGCTGTGGCGGCTGCAACCCCTTTAGGGCCCTGAGAAATAGTTGCTGGGTCTGCAGAATGGGCTTTATACAGATGGAAATGAGAATCCGGGACCCTGTAGTATCTATCAGGCTTGGCAGGGGCCGGAGGGAGAGTATCAGGGGCTGTACTGACATCATTGTACACATCATCAATCACATTCAAAACAGGAGGTATAGCTAAGGGCCTATGTTGAGGTAAATGCAAAAAGGTCCTTAATCTTTTTCTAGAATCAGAGAATTCCTGACCTTGCCATTGGAAATGCTCTCTCATGGAGTGTAGAGTCTCACCAAAGGAAAACTCTTCAGGAGGGGAGGCTGAAGGGATAGATTCTTCAGCATCAGAATCCTCATAGGCGAATAAGCCTCCTCCTGGTGGTCTGACAACTCAGATCCATCCGTGGACTCATCTGAAGAGTGTGGGTCAGAGGGGTCAGTCCTGGGCCTTTTGTCTGGTGGAGGGTGAGAGGCCCTGTCTGGGTGAGGTTGTGAACCCCTAATTAAAGAAATAAGGTCCTCTGCAAGGCTGAGGATCTGAGAACTAGAGGAAGGCCTCTGGGAGGTAGCCTTGGGAGGCAAAGCTTTAGACAGTTTAGCAGCTTTAGCCCTAGAAAAGGCCTTAATGGACATGGAAGCAGGGGGGCCTTGCTGCCCCACGTGCAGGAGTTGAAATGTCCAAAGGAATGGTGTCGGACATTTCCTGGACACTGGTTTCGGTAGGTAGCTCGGTAGCCGACTCAGCCGGGGCCTCCCGGGCCGCGGTGGTCGGTAGAATGGATTCGGAAGAAGGAATCACCGAGGACTCTGTTTCGGCTGAAACCGAGACACTTGCGGTAGGCCTTACCGTGGTTTCAGCCGAAACCGCGGGCCGCGAGTGTCGGTCCTTGTCCTTCCGTTTTTTCACCAAATGCGAAGTCGGAGTCTCCGACGGCATTTTGTATGCAAAATTGGCCCCAAAAAACTCCTCTGCAAACTCCGACCGACGTCTAAGAGTTCGTCGGTTGAAGGAAGCACAGGCAGTACAGGCCGATACGTCGTGGTCTGGGCCTAAGCAAGGAAGGCAGTAGGAATGGAAATCCTTATGAGGTATTTGTTTCCCACAAGTTAAACAATTATTTACTTTGTCTGACATCGGCTGAGGCAAGAAAGAGTCCCCAACGGGGTACTTAGCTTTTTTGAAGTCTTCGGTAGCTGAATTCACTGGATCTGACCGACCGGCACTTGCGAACAGCTTCTGCTTCGGGCACCGCGCGGCAAGAAAGACTGGGAAAAATGGCGTCGGCTGATGCTTTTATACCCCAGACGCTCTGACGTCGGGGAAAGTGCGACATCAGCCGAGGCCAGACCCAGACTTTGGAATCCGGCCGACCGAAGGGCTGCCTGAGGCAGGACAACCCATATGTTATGACTGCAGATGCATCCTTGAAGGACATCAGGTGATCTGCTGTGGCGACCCCTAACGGGAACAGCCGAAAGAAGATAAGGCTTTTTTCTTACAAATAAATGCATGCTCAGTGGCAATTTTGTATCTGGTTCTCATGTCTCCAGGAGACCATCTAAAAAAGATAAATAGATAGGAGATAATGCTCTCTGAAGCATTTAAGTGTTTACCTAGCTGAGAGAACTATAAAGAAGACAAAAACCAGACAGTATATAGCAGAAGCACAGGCTTCACCTTGCATCTTAGCATAGATGATCTTTCTTGTAGGTTAACTTAAGTCTGAGTGTGGCTGTCAGTTTGGAACACTAGTTTCTATCAGAAGGTAAAACTTCAATATTTTAATATGTACATAGTTTGTGTGCTATTACTAAGTTAATAGGTTTTAGGGAGTGCTGGAGGAGTGCGTCTGTTTTTCTTTTTTTTTTTTAAATGGGCTTTCAAAAAAGGTTTGCAAGATGTGACACAGGCTCAAATGCTGTATAAAAAGTTCAACCTGCCAAACAATGTATGCATGTAACACAAAAGCTGGAACTAGACATTTAACAAAAAAAGCTGTTATACACAAAAGGTAGGAACAACTTTTTGACACAATAATGCTTTTTATAATGTCTTTAAAATGTCAATGGTCTCACAGATATACAAAAAAGAAAGATGGTGAACTAAGTTAAAAATGCAGAATACAAACAGCTATGCTACAGGAGACTCGCTTGGAAAGAACTGAACCAGTGAATTTGATAAAAGTTTTCAGGATAGTTATTCAGCAGTATATCTGGGACAAAGGAAAAGAGGAGTACTTATATTAATTGCAAGAGGACTTCAATAGTGATAGAAGATGATAAAAGATAATAATGGTAGATTTGTAGTGCTAAGAGGCTACTGGCAAGGAAGGAGGATTACACTGGCATGTACTTATATTTCACCTAAAACTGCTATAATGGAGCTTAAGAAAATTCTGGGAGTAATAATCAGTTTTCAGCATGGAATATTACTTATAGGTGGGAAATGGAATTTGATTTACAACAGTGAAGATGGGGTCACAGAAGGGAAAATATAACAAAGGAGGGTAGATTTTTG
Source organism: Protopterus annectens (assembly GCF_019279795.1). Lineage (NCBI taxonomy): Eukaryota > Metazoa > Chordata > Ceratodontiformes > Protopteridae > Protopterus > Protopterus annectens. Next base: position 718,227,943 of record NC_056737.1, read on the forward strand.
AAGAAATTTATGAAAATGTTTGGCATGGAAGATGTGAATACAGTACTAGTAGTTCAGAATGAATTTATGTTATTCCCCAAGATACAAAAAAAGGGCTAGACTAGAAAGAATTTACATTTCACAGGAACATGTGGATTTAAGTGAAGGTCTTGATAAGCACCCAATAACAGTTTCAGATCATGTGCCAAAAATAAGCAAAATAAAAACACTGGGTAGTGAAATAAAATGAGACACTGGCATTTTCCCACCTATCTGTTGAACAGAGAGGAAGGAATTTAAGGAATGGGTAGTGGAAAGTATCCAGGAGCTATTAGAGAAGATAGACATTTCTTCTGAAAATATAGCTAGGGAGTGGAATAAATTAAAGCGGAGTTTAAAAATATGGGTGAAAATAAAAGAAAGGGAGATATAGTTACGAAGTAAAAAGAATTATTCAGAGGGACTGACAAATGTTAAAGTATTGCAAATTAGAAGGACCATCATAGAACAAGAAGAGGAACAACTGCAGAATTCTAAACAGAAAATAACGGATTACCTCGATAACATGCATGAGTTTAGAAAGATTTCTGTCAAGCAACTTTTTTTTTTTGTTAAGCAACTGTTTTTTTATAATAACTCTAGAGCACGTAAATGTTTAGCACAACTCAGTCAATAGAAAGTAGCAGGGGGTGTCGCACAACTTAACGAGCCTATAACAAGGAAGATAAGATCTTGTAGAAGTACTAGAAATATTTCGGAAATTCTATGAAAGCCTGTATAACATGGAGATATATGGAAATTATGAAACGATACAAATGGAAACGTTTATGGAAGAATTAAATATGCCAAGGTTAGAGGTAGATAAGGCTCAATTACCAACACTTAGGATAGGAAGAGATGAAATAAAAATGTTGATTTATAATCAATCTACAGGAAAGTCCTTAGGAATAGGCAGTATTCCTGTGGAAGTTTGGAAGTTAGGAGGGAAAAGAAACCTGATAAAACCTTCCAGATCTTTAATAGTACTTTAAGAGGAAAAATACCAACATCCTGGAAGGAACCAGTGGTAGCTGTAATACCTAAACAAGGTAAAGGATCCAGAAGATCCAACTTCATACATGCCCATTTCAATACTCAACCATGATTATAAAGTGCTTACGTCTATAACAGCTAAAATAATGGCAATCATGATGCCAAAATTGATAAATATGAATCAATGTTGCTTTGTGGACGGGAGACAAACATCTGACAACATTAAAAGAATACTGATGATGCAGAGGGAAGCAGAATGTAAGAAAATGCCACTTCTGCTGATGGGTCTTGATGTGCAGAAAGTATCCAACAGTAAACCGGGACTTTATAAGCAGGGTATTGGAAGCATTTGCATTCCCTGATAAAATTATAAGGATGATTCAGAGGCTATACGGTGAATTAAATTGGGTGAGCTCCTCTGATAATTTCTACTTGTGCACAGGAACAAGGCAGGGCTTTGTCCCCTTTTCCCTTTGTTATTTGCAATATATTTAGAATGACTGGCAAAGAAAAAAGGGACTTTATAACTGCATGGTAGTCAAGAAAAGTTGGCTCTGTTTGCAGATGTTATATTATCAAAAAACAGATATTTTATACCTGATAAAACCAGAAAAGGACATTACAGTGTTGTGCAACATTTTGAGACAGTTTCAAATCATTTCAGGATACAAAATTAATGAATCTAAAATAAAGGCAACAGCAGTAAATTATGTACCGACACACAAATTAGTTCAGCAATATCCATATTTATGGGGTCATGACAAAATGAAGTATTTACACAGTATGGATTAAAAATAATTCCAGTGTGGCAGCTAAGGCTATATGGGAAAAGACTAAACAAAAGACAATTAAAAAAAAAAAACAGAGAAACTGGAAAAACTGTTATATGAATATGGATACAAGCAGTTAAAAATGTTTTTAGCCCCTTTAATCTTGTACACAGGTCAGGCATGTTTTTATCAGCCAGACGAGAAGTTGTGGAAAGCAGTTACTAAAGAGAATTTTATCTGGGAGGGGAAGATGGCAAAAGTCAAGTGGGATAAGCTTATTTGTCCACTACAACAAGGCGGATTGGGATTATCTGATTTGAAGGAGTATTTTGGAGCTACACAGTGAAGGCACCTATACACAGCACAAGCAGAAAAGTACAGTTGTGTACCTACCATAAATGTAGATGTTCAAGTGTATTCACTGTTGCAGTCATTACTCTTTGGTTATCCTGCTGGCAGGCTACCCTCAGTCGGCCAGAATTCCAAAGTCTAGGTCCAGCATCGGTTGTTGTCGCCTCTTCCCCGACGTCAGTGCGCCAGGGGTATAAAAGATGCAGCAGACGCCATTTTCTTCAGTTTTTCTTGCCCCAGATGTCAGGTGCCCCCAAATTGGTAGGCTGAAAAATATGGCAATAAAAACGCATGCACAAAAATAACATTTCCTTAATCTACAAGCAAATACACCAAATAGGTTGTATAGGATACAGAAGTGCAGGTAAGTCCCAGCAAAGAAAAAGGGGGATGGTGGGTGGGTAATCTGGAGGGTGGGTAATCTGGACTGCAACAGGGGGATGGTGGGTGGGTAATCTGGAGGGTGGGTAATCTGGACTGCAACAGTGAATACACTCGAACATCTACATTTATGGTAGTTACACAACTGTACTATGTTCATCGTGTTTCACTGTTGCTGTCATTACTCTTGGGTTGAATCCCAAAGCTGAGGATGGGTGGCTGGGTTAAATAGGATTAAGAGAGGCTATGAGGCCATGCAGAAAATGCAGTGGCAAAGCCTGCTCTGGATTTAAAGAGGTAAGTGGTAATGCTTTGTGAAATTGTGCACTGAACTCCAGTCTGTTTTGAGATAGCCTTTTCCTGTGATCCTGCAACATATGACACAAAGTTGCTCAGTCTTTCTGAAAGCTTTAGTTCTGTCCAAGTAGAAGCGTAACTGCCTGTGTATGTCCAAAGAATGCAGAATTTTCTCACCCTTGTTCTGTGGATTTGGATAAAATATGGGCGAGTGAATGGTTTGGTTGAGGGCCACACTGGACACCACCTTGGGGCATAAATGTAGAGTTTGTCCTCAGAGAGACCCTGTCTGGATGAAAAATGATAAAAGGTTCCACAGCCATGAGTGCTTGTAACTCAGAGACTCGCCTTGCAGAGGTTATTGCTAGGAGCAGAGCTGTTTTCCAGGATAAGAATTTTATATCCGCTGTTGATGCTGGCTCGAAAGGAGGCAGTGTGAGTTTTTCCAAAACATAATTGAGGTCCCAAGCCAGAATTGGTGCTCTCCTTGGAGGCCTAATGTGTTTGGCCCCTCTGAGGTACTGCCTTATTAAAGGATGAGAGAAGATAGGTGGTGCCGTATTGTAATGGGCTGAAATGGCAGAGGCATGAATCTTAATTGATGAGAAAGAAAGGCCTTTGTTCGGCATCTCAGTTAAGTATTGTAAAATATGAGGTATATTTGGTACACGTCAATGTCTTGTTCCCTGGTTCCAAGCACAGAATCTCTTCCATTTTTCTGCATAAGATTTTCTGGTACTGGGCCTCCTGGCCTCCAAGATAACATCCATAACAGCATTTGAAAGAGGAGTGTTCTGAATGGCTACATTACCCACCATGCTGCCAGATTTAAGGTCCCCTGAGTTGGCTGCGCAGGATCTGATTGTGTTGTTGGGTCAGCAAGTGAAGTTTGAGGCAATATCCATGCTGGACCTTGAGACAAGCTCTTTAGGATTGGGTACCAGTGCTGGCATGGCCAGTCTGGTGCAATCAGTATCATTTTTGGCTTCTCTTGTCTGACCTTTAGGAGTAACCTGGGGAGGCGAGGCAGTGGGGGAAAGGCATATACGGTTAGATTTTTCCAGCTGAAGGATAGGGCGTCCACTTTCCATTCTTGCTTGTGATAAACCCTTGTGCAAAATCTTTGCAATTGGCAGTTGTGAGGAGAGGCAAATAGATCTATGTCTGGGCATCCCCATTTCCTTATTATCATGCTGAAGACTTGTGGATCCAGTTTCCATTCGTGGGGGTCCATGAGGTTTCTGCTTAGTTCGTCTGCTAGAGTATTTGTTTTTTCTGGCAGGAATTGTGCTTGCAGGTGAACTTGAAAAGCCAATGCTGTGCCCCATAAGGCCATTGCTTGTCTGCAGAGGGAGTAGGAATGTGTACCTCCCTGCTTGTTTATGTACCACATGACCGCAGTATTGTCTGTCTTTATCAGTAGCTGTCCTGGATGAAGCAGGTCCTTGAAAGCTGTCAGGGCATTTTGAACAGCTATCATCTCTTTTTGATTGATGTGAAGATGCATCTGGTTTGCAGGCCATGTTCCCTGAATACATTTTCCTGCCATGTGGGCCCCCCAGGCATAATCTGATGCATCTGTTGTCAGTGTCTGTCTGGCTGTGGGTAAACTGAATGGGAGACCCTGGTTGTGGTGACAGGCTTCTGCTCACCATCAAAACTCCTGTTGCAGGCAGGGAATGAGTGCAATTACTGTTTCCAGGCTATGGCAATGCTGAGTCTAAACACTTTTTAGATATCATTGTAGTTTCCTCATATGCAATCTGGCATATGGAATTAGTAGAATGCAGGATGCCATGAAACCCAAGGCCTGCAGGATTTTCCTTGCAGATAAGTGTTTTTTGTTGCCAATTTCTTGAAGTAGGTAGTCAGTTGTTTTCATTTGTCTGGCGTGAGATAAGCCATCTGGGGCAGTTGTATTTAAGCTTGCACCCAGGAATATTATCTCTTGAGAGGGCACTAGTTTTGATTTATTTTTGTTTACTGTGTACCCTAGGCCAATTAGTAATCTTTTTACAAATGCCAGATGCTTTAGAAGAATGTCTTTGTTCTCTGCTTGTATTACGCAGTCGTCCAAGTAGGGATATATTTGAATTCTTCTGTCTGCAAAACGCAATTACTGGTGCCAGGCATTTTGTGAAGACCCTGGGCGCAGTAGATAAGCCAAAGGGCAGTACAGAGAATTGGTAATGCATTGAGTCAGCTATGAATCTGAGGTATCTTCTGCAAGATTGTCTGATTGGGACATGCAGGTATGCCTCTTAGGTCCAGAGTTACTAGCCAAGCCTTCTTGCCCAGCATGGGCAGTAGCTACTGTAGAGTCAACATCTTGAATTTTGGAACTTCCAGAAACGTATTTAGTATAGACAGGTCCAGTATTGCTCTCCATGTTTTGTCCTTTCTGGGTACTAGGAAAAGTCTGGAGTAAAATCCTTGCCCCTGCTCTTGTTGTGGTACTTGCTGAATGGCCCTCATGTCCATGAGGGCTGTAATTTGTTTTTGTGCCTCTGCCCACTGACTGTGTGGCAGGTCTGGCATACCTTTTGACCTTGGTAGAGTGTGAAAATGGAACCTGTAGCCTTGGGACACTATGTTCAGGACCCATTTGTCTTGAGTATCCATTTGCCAATTTGTCTTGAGTATCCATTTGCCAATTTGATGAAAAAAAGTGCTAGTTTTCCCCCTAAGAGGGCTGCCAAAAGAAAATGCTTGGATCTGGCAGGGGAAAGTCATTGGGACTGTTTCCTGTAAGGTTGTGACTTGTCTTCTCCGCTTTTTAAGGTAGGAGCATCCCATTGCTTAAGCCTGTATGAGTCTTGGGGCTGAGATCTGCCTCTGGGATGCCTGTATCTGCCTCTGTATCTGATACTGGAAAGGACCAATTTTTAGAAAGCCAGTTTCTGCTAAACCTGGGTGGCTGTACCTGTAAGAAATCCTTGACTGTCTGCAAGGATTTTGCTTTATCCTCCATTTTTTTCAACACCTCTTCTGCTTTAGTACCAAACAAAGTATCATGCTGTAATGGTGCATCTAATAATTTTGCTTTAACATGATCAGGCAGATTCTGTTCCTTTAACCAAGCATGCCTTCTAATAACAGAACCTGTAACAGTGGCCCTGCAAGAGGCTTCCAGTGAATCATAACCACACTGCAAAGTATGCTTTCCCACTTGTTCAGCTGCATGCAATAAATCCTGCAATTCCTTGTTCTCTGAACATTCAGTATTTTTCAACAATTTCTGTTTAAGCAGTGACATTAAATATTGCTGATATTTAAACATATGAAACTGACAATTTAAAAGCCCTTACAGCCAAGGTAGCAGAAGTGTAAACCTTTTTCTCCCATCTGCCTAGAGCCCTAGAATCCCTATCAGAGGGGACAGGGTTTTTTGCAGTGGAAGCTTTAACCCCTTTGGGACCTTGAGATATAGTTTCTGGGTCAGCAGCGGGGTTTTTATATAGGAATTTATGAAAATCCGGGACCTTGTAGTATCTGTCTGACTTAGCAGGTGCAGGGGTAAAGAATCAGGGGACAGGCCGGACTCTGAAAATACATTATCTACAATGTCTAGAACAGGTGGAATAGCAAGGGGTCTGTGCTAAGGAAGTAGCAAAAAGTCTCTGAGCCTTTTCTTAGATTCAGAATAATATTGGCTCTCCCAGTGGAAATGCTCCCTTCATGGTATGCAGGGTTTCCATAATCCTCAGGAGGAGAGGCTGAAAGAATGGATTCTTCAGCATCAGAACCCTCATAGGGAAGCATGGAAAAATCCTGTTCAGAAGAGGAATCAGAGGAAAAAAAAACCTGATCAGAAGAATCATACTCTGTCTCTTGCCTAGGCCTCTTATCAGGAGAGGGATGGGAGCCCCTGATCAAAGTAATTAGGTCTTCGGCCATTTTGGGCATTTGTTTTTTAGGCATGGAAGTCTGAGCAGGAGAATGCTGTACTTGTTTCTTTGTCTTTAGAGCTGCTTTAGTCTTTGTCTTTGGAGCTGAAGCTGGCTTAATATATAGTTGTGTAGGTCTGAAGACACCCTCAGAAGCCAATGCCTGCTCAGCGGCTCTGGACCCATCTGAGGGAATAATTTCCGAGTGTCCAATACCTTGAATATCCACAGGCCCAGTCAGCTCCACGTGGGAGTCGGAAGCGGCCTGTGGCTCTGAGGTAGCGGGTGCCAGGGGCTGCAAAAACGCCTCACTGAGAACCGGCGAATCAGCGACTGGCCTAGCAGAGGCCTTGTCGTCGGTTTTGGACCTCGGATGCCTATCCTTTTCCTTGTCCTTGCGTTTTTTGTAAACTCCGGTCGTTGGCTGATCCGACGGCATTATATAATTAAATCTTCGGCCAAAGTAATGAAATGCAAAATCGAACCTACGCTTAATAGTGAGTTGGTTAAATCTAGCACAAAACTGACAGCTAGCAACACTGTGATCAGGGCTTAGGCAAGAAATACAGTAAGAGTGAAAATCCTTATGGAGGTATTTGCTTCCCACAAGAAATACAACTGTTAACTTTTTCTGACGTCAGTCTGGAGCAAGAAAAAAAGTTTCTCTAATGGGGTACTTAGCTTTAATGAAGACTTCGGTTCTGAAATTCGGATTTGAAAATCTCAGGAGTCGGCCGACCGGCACTTGCAAACTGCTTTTGCTTCGGGCACTGCGCGACAAGAAAGACTGAAGAAAATGGCGTCGGCTGCATCTTTTATACCCCTGGCGCACTGACGTCAGGGAAGAGGCGACAGCAACCAACGCCGGACCTAGACTTTGGAATTCTGGCCAACTGAGAGTAGCCTGCCAGCAGGAATACCCAAGAGTAATGACTGCAACAGTGAAACACGATGAACATCCTATAATTCAAAGTGGAAAGGGATGATGATGAAAACATGGTGAAGCTCAAGAAACAAGGAGACAGTGCAATTTTGGATGCAGACTTTTAAGGAGAATAACAATAATCATACAGAATATTATAGTCATAAAAGTATCAGAAAATATTCTAAGAACTAAGCTGACATGGGAATGGAGAAAGGAGATTCTTTCAAAAGTGATGACTGCAATTAGGGATACAGACAATAGTTAAGAGTTTTCAGAATTTACTGGAGAAAACTGGCAAAGGAACCAAGGTATTTGGAGCAAACTAGAGAGGAAAAAGTAAAAGAATGGGAAGATGCCAACATTTATTTGCACTGCAGGTTAGAGATAGCCTTCTCTATCAAGGACTGATATCAGAATATAGGCAAAGCAAAAGAAATAGGGGGGTCCTGAACGAAAGACCAGGACTGGTACAGTTTTTAGCAGAATCTAGAACCGAAGCTGCAGTTAAAAAAAGGAATAATCAGTAAAGAATATAAAATATTGCATGGTAACTATAAGAATCAGAGGTCGTCAGAAAGAATCGTGACGAAATTTTGGATAAGCAATTCAAAAAGAAACAATGGGGGGATAGGTCCGTCTCCCAAACATGCAACAAAATCTAGAAGATTTTGGATTTTTGCCTGGAAATGATTACATAGATATTTTTATACCCCAAGTAGACTCCAGAGAATTTTTCCTCAGGTAGATGGCAAATGCTGGAGGTGTGATGGGGAAGAAAGAAGTAACTGGGAACATATTTTCAGGGAGTGTAATGAGCTGGCAGAATTAAAGATTCCCTGCAGACTACCCTATCAGAGATACTAGGCGAGGAAATTGATGTAACTAGGGAAATTATTTTTCTGGGCTATGATACAGAATCAGAATTGCCTGAACAAAGTAAAGCCTTGCTGAAACTAATTATGGTGGTTGCCAAAAAGCAATTACTACAAAATAGAAATCAAAGTCTAAACCAACTGAATTATAAGCAGTGAATATATTAACAGAGATAGAACAACTGGAATTGGGAAGTTTAGAAAAGGGTAAGAGCAAATTATGGAGAAACAAATGGGGATTGTGGAACAATACATACAGCAGAGGAATGAGGCTTAAAATAAGGCAGACTCTGAATAAACTATGTAATGTTTGACTGACAATGACTGGGAAAATAAGGGACGTATAATGTTTGTAACTAAAATTGTGTCACTATGGTTTGTCATGTAAAATGCTTGCAAGTGGGATTATATCAATATGGTTTGCTTTCATTAATATAAATGATGACTGTCTATGCCACAAGTGATTATTAAATAATGTTTCTTGCTTAAAAAAGAGAATAAATATAGAGTATGCATGGTGGGTGGGAACTGCAGGAGACCAGATCCCCTGCGGGAATCGCACACCAAGAAGAAACAATTCAGTTGCTGCCCAATTTCATGGTAGGAGTGTAGACGAATAAGGACTGTTGGTAGCTATTACTTCTTAGAGAAAGAGAAGTGCAATTAAAGCTGCAAAAGGAAAAAGTACAGTTTTGTACCTACCATAAATGTAGATGTTCGAAGATCCACATTGCTGCAGTCCTAACACTTGGGTAGTCCGCTGTCCCAGTCGGCCCGAATACCAAAGTATAAGGCTGACGTCGGTCAAGGCGCATTAGTCTGACGTCAGGACGTCAGGGTTACAAATGCGCATGACCGACGTCATATCCTCAGTCTTTTCTTGCCCCAGATGTCAGAAGACCCTAAATAGATAAGGCCAAAACCAAAAAACACCAAACACTCCTGTACCAAATATATGTACAATATATACAAATTTACAAAAGTACAACCCCACCCACACAACCACCCCTAAACACAGAGGGGAAGGAGGGAGGGTAAATTGGACTGCAGCAATGTGGATCTTCGAACATCTACATTTATGGTAGGTACAAAACTGTACTATGTTCTTCATCTCACATTGCTGCAGTCCTAACACTTGGGTAGAATCCCAAAGCAGAGGTAAGGGAGGCTGGCAAATCATAAAGAAGCTGGAGCTGTCAACATGCCCTGCAAAATAGCCGTGGCAAAACCAGCCCAAGATTTAGAGTAGAGAGGAAGGTGGTAATGCTTAGAGAAAGTATGCACTGAACTCCAAGTAGCTGCCTCCAAAATATCCTTAGTTGCCACACCCCTTAGAAATGCTGTTGAAGTGGCAGTAGCCCTAGTGGAATGAGGCCTAATCCCAGCTGGAATCTCCTTGCCATGATGGGAATAACAAAATGCAATGCAAAACCCAATCCACTTAGAAATAGTTTGTTTTGACACAGGCTTGCCCTGAGAACTCAAAGCAAAAGAAACAAACAACTGCTGAGACTGCCTAAAATCCTTAGTCCTGCTTAAATAATAACGCAACTGCCTGTGTACATCTAAAGTGTGCAAAATCTTTTCCCCCTTATTTTGGGGATCTGCATAAAAAGTAGGCAAATGAATAGTTTGGTTTAAAGCCACACTAGAGACCACCTTAGGCATAAAGGAAGGATTAGTACGTAATGATACCCTATCCTTATGGAAAATCAAAAGGCTCAACCGCCATAAGGGCCTGCAATTCAGAAACCCTTCTTGCAGAAGTAATGGCCAACAAAAAAGCAGTCTTCCATGACAAGTATTTCAATTCAGCAGTAGCCGCAGGCTCAAAAGGTTGTAGAGTAAGTTTCTCCAACACAAAATTGAGGTCCCAGGCAGGAGTAGGAGCTCTACGTGGGGTCTTATATTCTTTGCCCTCTAAGAAATTGCTTGAACAAAGGATGAGAAAACAATGGTGGGTCACAATCATAGTGAGCTGAAATTGCTGCAGCATGAATCTTAATGGAAGAGAAAGACAAACCTTTGTCCAATAACTCAGTAAGATATTGAAGAGCCACACTCAAATTAGGCTCAGAAACCTCCAAATCCTTTGCTGCACTCCAAAATAAAAATCTCTTCCATTTTTCTGCGTACACTTTCCTTGTACTAGGTCTTCTGGCTTCCATAATCACATTCAAAACTTGTTGAGGAAGTTGAGACCTGCTGTGGTTCAAAACAGAATATGCCAGGCTGTTAGATGAAGAGAGTGAAGCTTGACATTGAGTAGATGACCGTCCCTCTGAGACAATAGGTGTGGAATCAAAGGTAAAGGCCATGGAGGCTTCCTTACCAGACTCCTCAGTAATGGGTACCAGTGTTGCGAGGCCAATCTGGAGCTATTAAAATCATCCTTGGCTTGTCTTGTCTGACCTTTAGGAGTACCTTTGGGAGGAGAGGCAGAGGTGGAAAGGCATACACATGAAGATTTTTCCAACTGAAAGAAAGAGCATCCACTTTCCAAGCTGTGTGATGAAACCTTTCGTGCAAAACTTTGGCAGCTGGTGGTTTAGTGGAGAAGCGAACAGATCTATGTCTGGAGTTCCCCATGACACTGTCAATTTCGAAATACATGAAGATCCAGTTTCCACTCGTGGGGATCCATGATTTGCCTGCTTAACACATCTGCTAAGGAGTTCTGTGCTCCGGCAGAAACCTTGCCTGAAGATTTAGTTGCAAGCTGAGCGCAGTCTCCCACAAAATCATTGCTTGCCTGCATAGAGGATAAGAATGTGTTCCCCCTTGTTTGTTGATGTACCACATGACAGTTGTGTTGTCTGTTAGAATCAACACCTGCCCTGGAAGAAGTAACTCCTTGAAAGCCATTAATGCAAACTGGACTGCTAACATCTCCTTCATGTTGATATGTAGATGCTGTAGTCTGGCAGGCCACTTGTCTTGTATCCACTTTCCATTCAGATGAGCTCCCCAAGCTATGTCTGAGGCATCTGTCGTTAGAATCTGACTCGCCTCTGGCCGGGTCACAGAGAGTCCCTTGTTTAGGTGACATTCCTGAGCCCACCACAAAAATTCCTTTTGAATGCAAGGTATTATTTGAATGACAGTGTCCAAATCCTGGCAGTGCTGTGTCCATACATTTTGAGATACCATTGCAGCTTCCTCATATGCAGTTTGGCATTGGGAAGCACCAGAATACAAGATGCCATGAACCCTAAGGCTTGAAGGACTGTCCTTGCAGTCAGCCCGGACTGAAGAGATAGTTGATGGAAGTAAAGGGAAAGATTCTTTTGTTTGTCCGGGGTTAAAAGGCCATCTGGGTTGCTGTATTCAGTCTCACACCCAGAAAGCACATGTCTTGAGAGGGTACTAGACTGGACTTTATTTCGTTCACAGAATACCCCAGGCATCTTAGCACTGCTATCACATATTCCAAATGCTGAAAAGGTCTTCCTTTTCTTGAGCCAGAATCAGGCAGTCGTCCAAGTAAGGATAGATTTGTATTCCTTTTAGCCTGAAGTAAGCTATCACTGGAGCCAGAACTTTTGTGAATACTCTCTGGGCAGTAGATAAGCCAAAGGGCAATGCAGAGAACTGATAATGGGAATTCCCAGCTCGAAAACGCAGATACTTCCTGCAACTTAGTCTGATAGGCACATGAAGGTAAGCCTCCTTGAGATCTAAAGTTACCATCCAGTGATCTTTTCCCAACAGAGGTAAAAGCTGTTGTAACGTCAACATTTTGAACTTGGGAATGTCCAGATAAGTGTTGAGGATAGATAAATCCAAAATTGGTCTCCACGTGTTCCCTTTTTGGTACTAGGAACAGGCGAGAATAAAATCCTAGGCCCCTTTCTGGCACAGGAACCGGCTGAATGGCCCCTATTTGGAGTAACAGAGAAATTTGCTTGTGAGCCTCTTTTCTTTGTAGAGGAGGAATGTCTGGCATGCCTTTGAAAGGAGGCAAGGTATGGAAATAAAACCTGTAACCGTGGTGAATGATATCCAATACCCATCTGTCTTGGGTAATTAAACTCCAATTTTCTTTGAAAAGTGCCAGCCTTCCTCCCAAAGGTGCTGCCAGACGAGAAGGCTCTGGCAGCTGAAAAGGCAGGTCATTGGGTCTGTTTACGAAAGGACTGACCCCTGCCCTCACCAGAAGACTGAGCAGGTGAACTCCCTGTTCTAGGCCTAAAAGAACTTTGAGCTCTGCCCCTACCACGTCTAGACCTACCCCTAGACTGGGAATCATAAGAAGGATATGTCCACCCCTTAGTAGGCCAATTTCTACTAAACTGGAGGCTGAACCTGCAAAAAATCTTTAACAGTCTGCATAGACTTAGCCTTGCCCTCCATTTTCTTTAAAACTGCTTCCACAGGCGAACCAAACAACACATCAGATTGTAACGGAGCATCTAAAATCCTTGTCTTAACATGCTCAGCCAAATTCTGATCCCTCAGCCAGGCGTGCCTGCGAAGAACAGAACCAGTGGCAGCCACCCTCGAAGAGGCCTGTACAGCATCAAAACCACATTGCAAAGAATGCTTACCCACCTGTTCAGAAACATGAACTAAATCCTGCAACTCTTTACACTCAATACCTTCCGCCAGAGCATCCACCTTAGACTTCAATTGTGAAAGGAGATAATTCTGGTATTTTAACATGTGGAACTGGCAATTCAAAGCCCTCATGGCTAAAGTGGAAGAAGTATACACCTTCTTTCCCCATCTATCCAAAGCCCTTGCCTCTTTATCAGGAGGAACAGGATTTTTAACAACAGAAGCCTTAACACCTTTAGGCCCCTGAGAAACAGTTTCTGGGTCTGCCCTAGGACTCTTAAAAGATACTTATGAGCTTCAGGCACCCTATAATACCTATCCGGTTTAACTGGGGCAGGAGGCAAAGAATCAGGGTTCAGGGAAGCCTCTGCAAAAACATCTTCCACCACATCCAGTACAGGAGGTATAGCCAAAGGCCTATGCTGGGGTAAAAACAAAAACTCCCTAAGCCTTTTCCTGGAATCAGAGAAATCTTGACCTTCCCATTTAAAATGCTCCCTCATGGAATGAAGAGTCTCTGAAAAAGAAAAATCCTCAGGAGGAGAAGCCGAAGGGGTAGAATCATCTACATCAGAATCAGAATAAGGAGGATACTCCTGTAAGTCTTCAGCCGAAGACTCAGAAGCCTCGAACACTGCTCAAAACTCTCAAGCTCAGGTTCCACCCTAGGCCTCTTATCAGGAGGGGCATAGAACCTCTAATCATAGTAATCAAATCTTCTGCCATTTTAAGCATATGTTTCTTAGGCAGAGACCCTGAAGAACTAGGAGAGACACCCACTGAAGTTAAACCTGGCCTGCCTCTCGAAGAAGCCTTGGAAACAGAAGGGGAGGGCCTAACCACCTTAGGAAGGGAGGGGAGAACAGCTACCTGAGAAGCCCCTCAGCCTGGCCTACCTCCTGAGAGGACACATCTTGTAACAGTAAAGTCTCTCCTGAGACTCCAAAGAAACTTCTGGCAGAACCTCCGGCTCCACCGAGCCCTCTAAAGAACCGACGTCCGGGACAGACGGTTCTTCCAACAGAGGCTTTGCTGCTTTGTCCTTGCGCTTTTTAGACGAAGCGGGCGTCGGAGCATCCGACGGCATTTTATAATTACAACGCTTCCCAAAAACTAACCTGGCACAGTCTAATCTTCTCTTTATAGTGCGTTTGTTAAATCTAGCACAAGAGCGACATCCAACAACGTCGTGCTCAAGCCCTAAGCAAGGTATACACAAGGTATGGTAATCCCTATGAGGTATCCGTTTCCCACAAGAAATACAGTTATTCACTTTTTCTGACATCCGGTTAAATACTGAGGCAAGAAAAAACCAAAATATTCCCCAACTGGGTACTTAGCCAACTTTGATTCGGTCTGAAACTCCGACTTCAGAAAATTTCAGAACGCCAACCTGCACTCGCAATACTGCTTCTGCATCGGACCATGCGGCAAAAAAGACTGAGGATATGACGTCGGTCATGCGCATTTGTAACCCTGACATCCTGACGTTAGACTAATGCGCCTTGACCGACGTCAGCCTTATACTTTGGTATTCGGGCCGACTGGGACAGCGGACTACCCAAGTGTTAGGACTGCAGCAATGTGAGATGAAGAACATCTACTGCTTTTGCTAAGGATATGCAGTGAAGTGGTAAGTGGGGACCAAAATATAGAGAGCAAAAAGAGAGGGTTGTACAATTATGTTTGGCATTGCTGGGAATACAAAATAATTTTAAAATGAGTTCACAGAGGAGGAAGAGCCCCAAGTTCATGCATCCACAAAATTACTCCATTGGAACACACATTTTATTTTGCATTACTAAGAGTATAGAATATTAAAGGTTTCCTGTCATAGTCACATGAATCAAATCATAATACATTTGCTATACAATAGGAATTGCATTGTGATTCCAACGAAAAAACCCTTTTATTTTAGACAAAGTTTCATAAAAAGAAAGATCTTCTAGTGGGGAATCAGAAGCAACACTTTCCTCAGAATCTTCAGGTTGAGAAGAAAATCCTGACACATAACATTCTTCCTCTATCCTCTGCTCTACTGAATGAAAATCAGAGTTGGAATGTGAGAGAACCATTTTACCTTTCTTCCCTTAAGCACGAATAGTAAAAGCAGAAATTAACTCCCTAGCAACTCTTCCCTGACCACAGAAATATAAGCAGGAGAAGCCACAAGTTTCACTTTTACTTTTCTATGAAGTCTCCCAGGAACATTAAAGGACTAACCTAAAACAGGCACTCTCTTGCAGTACTATGTCTACCACATAGCCAAGAAAGGGAGTCCATCACTCCCCCCTTCCACCAAGACTGACAAAAGTGGTTCTCACTTGCCTTTAGAAGGCAACCCTGCAGCCAAAAAGACTCATCCTTCCTCCAATCTTTAGTAGTTGTAGGTACACTAAAGGGACTGGGGGGGTGATGAGTGGTCCAAGGAAACAAATTTAATCATCACTGGCAGAGGCAGAACTAGGGCCGGCTAGACACCAAAAGTCTCCCAGACTACTTTTTTTGCTCACACGGACAGAAGGAAGGCCTGAGGAGACCAGTGACTACTCAATAAATTCAGTTGAAAAGGAGACACCAAAAATAGGCAGACAAGCCTGAGAGTCAGTAAACTTTATAGATATAAAAAAGTGGTGCTGAGGTAAGAAAGCCACTGACAATCCTGCAAAAGCATAATTTCCGCACTTGACATTAAAACCCTACACAAACGTGTAGGAAAAAGTCTTTTTTTTTTTTTTTTTTAAACAGATTGTTGATACAGTCATACAATAAAAACTCCCTGAAAAGTGACGATCCATAATACATTTTATTTACCAGGATAGTCCATTGGGCCAAAAGAACCCGTTTTCAATGGAGTCCTGGGGAGAAAAGCTCCAATAGAGATGAAAGTAGGTACATACAAAAAACTACAATAATACTTATACAGAGTAAAAGATAAAACATTTAACACATTTAAGCTCAAAAATTCAAGAAGCATTCAAAACAATACAATCTGATGCGGATTAAATGTCAGGAGAATAAGTTAAAAAGAGTAATGTTATATGCATTCAAAGAAGTTGTTCAGAAGAAAACAAACTTACATTGCAGAGTAGGTATTCTGAGAGAATATAAGCTTAGTTAGGAAGAGTTATGTATCATATATGTGAAGGAGAATGGGATAACATAGAATTATGAGGGGAGGGAGCAAGAACAATCCCATTGGGATCTTAGATATGTATGAAGAGATTTTTTGAACATGTACTGGTTAGTGGTGGTACGAATGGATGGTGGAAGTGAGTTCCAGAGACGGGCAAGATTAAAAGATAGTAAGTGTTTACCTGGGGGATGAGATTGTTTATGTACTTCTAGTAGGTTTTGATTGTTAGACCTTAAGACTCTGTTTGGTAGGTGCATTTTGAAGGCAGAAGACAGGGAGGGACAAAGAGAGGGGCTAAGGATGAGCTTGTGAGCGAAAGTCAGCTGTATATATATGAGATGATTAGGTAATTCGAGCCAGTTTAGGTTTTGGAGAGAGGAACAGTGGTGAGTGGCGGACCTATGGCTGTTGGCGAATTTGGCAATTTTGTTATAGCAGGAGGAAAGCTGTTTTTTTAGAGAAGTCTAAAGATTAGTCAATAATGGGGCCCCATAGAGAAGGGAGGGGATGAGAAAAGAGGAAGCGAGTGTGATTTTGGAGGAGCTTGTAAGGTATTGGTTCTGACGGTAGAGCATACCTAGTTTTTGATGGTTTTTTTTAATATTTAGTTGTAAATGGGAGTTGTAACTAAGCCGATTGTCAATCTGTACACCTAGTAGCTTAGTTTCAGACACTAGTTCAAGGGGTGAGTTATTTAGGCTGGTAATTGAGAAAGAGTTCATGTTGAAGGAAGTGGATTTGGAGGGGGTGAATACCATAAGTTTTGTTTTGGAGACATTGAGTGCTAAGTGATTTATTTTCATCCAATGTTCAGTAATTGAAAAAGCTTCCTGAGTAAGTTTTTGGAGCAGAGAGGAGGAGGTGGCAGAGCAGATGATGGTTGAATCATCTGCATATTGGATGATGTTTGCAAGTGGGATAGATTTGTGATAATCATTGATAAATATATTAAAGAGGAGGGGACCAAGAATAGATCCTTGAGGAACTCCAGTGGGGGTACTAAGGAATGGGAAAGTGGCCTTTTTCCATATTACAGCTTGGTATCTATTTGATAGATAGCTGGAGAACCAGTTTATGGTAGAGGGAGAGAGGATAAGTTTTGACAGTTTGGTTAAGAGCAAATTGTGTGAGATGGTGTCGAAGGCTTTGGAGAGGTCAAGTAGTAAGGTGGAGACAATGTGGCCAGAATCACGTGCTGTGTTAACAGTCTCAAGAAAGGACAAAAGGGCTGTCATAGTGCTATGACTTGGCCTGAATCCGTGTTGTGTAGGGGTTAGCAGGTTGTTATCTAAGAGATGTGGCAGAAGTTGAAGGTGTATACACTTTTCCAGAAGTTTAGAAATGGGGGACAGAATAGCAATAGGACGAAAGTTACTGATGTTGCAATTGTTGCCTCCTTTATGCAGGGGGATGATGAATGCTTGCTTCCACAGTTGGGGTACAATGCATTTGTGGATGGAACGGTTGATTAAAATGCTAATGGGATAAGCAATTGCATCTGCTGCTATACGTAGGAAGTAAGAGGGAATGTTGTCAGGGGCATTAGTACATGGCTTCAGTTTCTGAAGGAGTTTCTTTATAGTGGTAGTGGGTATAGGTTTTAATGAGAATGGAGAAGGATGGAGAGAGAGAGAATTAGAGGAGTGTACAGGTGATGGGGCAGTTTGAGTAGTGGTTAAGGTGGAAGATAGGCAGAGTGAAGTAGAATTGGGGATAGGGTTGTTTGCAGGAGAGGGAGGGGGTGTCTTAGATGGTGAGGTGGAGCCTGTAAAGGAGGAGGTGAGTTTGTTAATGGAGTCGATAAAAAAGGAGTTGAACTGTGTAGCTAAATCCAAGTCTGGGATATTTGGGTCTGGGGTTGGGGTGTGTGGTTTGCTAGGGTTAAGGAGGGTGGAGATCCCCTTCCAGAATCTTTGAGGGTTAGTTTTATTATTGTTTTGGAGTGTGAAGAAGTATTTTTGTTTATCAGAGATTATTAGCTTTTTTACTTTATTTCGAAGGGTTTTGTATGCAATATGTTGTTCTGGGGTCTTGTTTCTCAGATAGAGTCCCCAGGCTTTGTCTCTAAGGTGCATAGTTGATAATGTGGTTTTGGTTAGCCAGGGGGCTGATGTTATTTTTATTCTTTTTGTTCTTAGAGGGGCTTGGGAATCAAGTATTCCTAAGAAGGTGGAGTTAAAGTGGGCAACTGCTTCTTCTAAGGGCAGTGTCTTTAGATTGTTCCAATGAACTGCTTTCAGGGAATCTATGAAGATTGATGGGTTAAAGCTTTTGTCATTGCGGGTAGTGATGTAGTTGTGGGTGCGGTTGGAGATGCAGGGGAGTCGGTGAGTGAAAGTAGGCAGATGATCACTAAGAGGGTCAGGAAGGGTACCGCTATCAGAAAAGTAGTGGGGGTGTGACACTAGAATCCAGTCAAGGATGGTGCCACTGGAGGGGTCCTTTGATGGGTGGGTTATGGTGTTGATTAGCTGGGAAAAGTTATATAGATTGATGTTAAGATGGTTGGCTGGAGACTGGATGGAGGTCCAGTTAATATTTACATCTCCTAGGATTATGGTTTCATTGCTAATATTGTCAGAGAGCTAAGAGAGGATATTTTCAAGTGTAGAAATATTGTCCCCTGGGGGGATGTAGAGGGATGCTAGGCATATGTATTTGTGCTTGTTAACTTGTAGGAGAGAGAGGAGTATTTCAGCGTTTTTAAATGGGTTTCCCCCAACAGGGGACTTATCTGCCCCGTCTTGAAGGATTGCTAGTTGACCCACAGTTCCATAAAGACCACAAAGACTGAGTGCACTTCAGTAGTATTTGGTACTGTTTTAATATGGAGCTCTGATCAAGCTCCTGACAGAACGTGCAGGGTGCTATTACGCTTTGAAAAGCTATGCTGTTAGCAGGAATGGGATCCAAACCACTTAGATTACTGCACCAGTGATCCAATGTTGGAAATATTTGAATACCTGTTTCATCAATGAAATGTGGTTCCAATGCACTGATATTGCACCCTCCACACCAAGTTTTAATGCCTAGCATCCCTCCAGACCCACTTTTGGAAATGATTGTGTTGTAGGTTGTGGTAGTGTTGTTTGTACACCTAAAAAAAATCCAATGACATCAAAACTTATACTGCAAGACGGTGAGCCTGATATTCTCTACAGCCAACTAACCATCAATAAGAATTCTTACTGGACTTCCAAGATGGCTGCACACACTGATCAACAGGATAACTTCACCTCTCCTAGTGTGAAAACATAACGGAGGAAAAGGAGGGACACTGAAAACTTTTTTTTTTTTGGGTAAAATTCAGTTACTGGCTAGTAACTATACTGCCTGGATGCCAGAAAAGAAGAAATTTAGAACAAATTAAAGAAAATTAACAAAAAAAGGTGGAGAGAAAACACTGGCTAGAAAGGATTCTGCAGCTGTTCAGCAAATAGTAGTTCAAGAATCAGTTCTGGTTCAGGAGATGGCTTCTAGTAATTTACTGGAAAAAATAAATCAAATGTACTCAAGAGGTAATTAAAATAAATGAAACATTTAAGGAACACACCAATTCAAACAAAAAACACAGAAAAAAAGAAAAATAGAAGCTTTAACTAGCCATGCAGATGGAACTGATAAAATTTGAGGGGGGGGGGGGGTTTGACATGAAAAAAGCTGGCTGAATATTAAGTTTCCCATGAAGAACTGTTTAAAAATTAAGAGTAAGAGGACACAGCGCACAGAGAAAACCATATTTTCTACTGTACCAGAGAAAATGGAAGGAACGGACTGTATTAATTTTATGAAAGCACAAACAAGCAAATGGGCTGGTGTTCCACAGCAGAACTTGTAAACTGTAAAGGCACATTCAGTGTATGCGCCAAACCTAACCATGAGAAACCAGCCAAGACCTATATTAATAAAGATACAATCACGTCAGCAGAAAGAGTAGATTCTGACAAAATTGTGGCAAAAGGTCAACGTATTAAACACTGGGGACTGCAAAGTGTTTGTAGAAAATGCTTATTTACTGTACATCAGGCAGAAGAGAAGCAAATTTATCTCAGCAATCATGGAATGTTGAGAGGTAGGTGTGCGCCTCAAGCTGCTGCATCCAGCTGTCTTCAAAGTGTTTTTCCCTGGAGTATCAAAGTCATTTTTTGATGCAGAACAGGCGGAGGAGGAAATAAAAAAAAATTATCCAACAAAAAGTGAGTCAATCAACAGAAAGGGACTCTGCTTCTCATGCTTCTGATGGTAAGGTTCATGGAGACTTTGCCAATGAAACCTTTTCCAACATTCAAAAGGAAAATGCTTGACACACAGAAAAAAGCACAGGAGTTGACTAGAAGAATCAGCAGTACCTTGGACTTCAGAGTCTGGTGTTGGAAGATGGAAATTAACAAAGACCAGCAATTCTGAAATGAATGAATAAATTGAAGACTATAAAGCATCTTATCACATCTGTGAAATATGATTTTCCAAGAAAAAGTTCCTGAAAAACACTGGACTTTTGCTGACTTTGAGTGGGTAGACTGTAAAGCATATTCCCCACTTTATATCATTAACATTTTAGAAGGACACTAAAAGGGGGAAACTAAGTAAAACACACTGTTCTTAATAGTATTTTTATAAAAAAAATTCATGTTATAAGCTGTATGCTATATACAGTAAAACAGTATGTTATGGTGTGTAGTCGGGTATTTTAAATGTGGTGGGGGGGGGTCTTTTCAGTGACTGGTGTATGTGTGAAAGATATTAAATCATAAAAAGATTTTTAGTTATAAAATATATGTTTTTATAGTATAACAATGCGGTGGTGGTGCTGAGGTAGTGCTGCTGCCTCACAGTTAGACATTGCCCGTTCGATTCTCAGAGTGTCTTCTGTGTGGCGACATGCGTGAATGGGCGTTCCTTTGTTGAAGGTTGTGCGTTAGGCCCGGCAAGCCAGCACGTAAAACTCTACTGCCAATCATTAGTGGACCGGAGTTCCGCTGTGGCAACCCCTAACTGGGAAAAGCCGAAGGACACAAACAATAGTATAACAATTAAATAGGCTCGACAAAAGCAAGTTTAATGTTCACATACTGTGATCGTAGCTTGCTGGGGTGGGGTATAAAAGTGCACTGATTCTATTATATGTAGAATTAGGATAGTTTCTCTTTTTATTTTACAAGGGTGAATATCTGGACTACCACCTTTGGCTTAAGCTATAAACAAATACTTCTGTAGGCTTTAAAAGTAAGACAAAATTATGAAAACCATGAAAATGCTAAACTTCTTACAACTGCAAAGACATTAGCTTGTTTTCCACTGGCAAATATTCAGTGGAGTCGAGATGTCTGCAGCTGATGGCAGCTGTGCATTCTTTTCAGTGTGAAATTTACAGACTTGCTGCTGAATACATTCATGTAGGCAAGCTGTATGTAGCTGCAACTAGTTGATCTTGACAATTCTGAGTATGCACTGCTGAGAGAAACAAAAGATTAAAAGGTATGATGGCAAGCAGTTCAGTGAATAAAGTATTAAATTATGGGAAGTAAATAAGGAAAAAAACCTCTCCAGCAGCAGTGTACAGTTTAGACTTACTTAAAGACAGCCAGCGCACTTCTTCCTAGGGATTAAAGTTAATGCTTTCTTAAAGCATACAAGCTGTGTTTCATAGCTAGAAAAAGAACAAAAATAAGAAAACAGCCAGCAATCCATGTAAATGGGAGCACAAGCCGCAGTATGCACTTTAGTATGTGTAACCTTAATCGTAGACTAGATAATGCCTATAGGTGCAGCCATCAATAAAGAGCAACTGTTCCCTTCTGGATGGTTAAACTTCATGTTTTGAAGATGCACATAGTTTTTTGTTTGCTTCAACTTAAAATGGGATGGAGTATTTTGCATTAAGTTTTTGTTTGAGGGTTTACATTAAAACAAAGTCTTGAAAATGTTGACAAATTCAAATGAAGATGAAAAGAAACAACTATACAAAAGAACAGCCTGCCAAACATTAGTATATACAAGTAATACAAAAGCTGGATAAACACATTAAAAAACTGTCATAACAGGCAGGAACAATAGCTTTTTATCATGATGGCTATGCTGTCTATACTGTCTTAGAAAGTGAACAGCCTTACAGGTATAAGCAAAGGAAAGAGTTTTGAATTATATTAAGAAATTCAGGGTGCAAATAGCAATGCTGCAGGAGATGCATTTGGAAACAAATGAGCATGTGAAATTGATAGAGGATTTCAGAAGGAACATTTGGCAGAATATCAGGGACAGAGGAAAAGGAAAATAATTATATTAATTGCTGGACAGGTTCCATTAATGATAGACGAGGAAAAAAATTAAATGGTAGATCTGTGGTAGGAAGGGGCTACTGGCAAGGGAGTAGGATTACAATGCTAAGTATTTATATTCCACCAAAAACTGCCATTATGGAATTTAAGAAATTTTTGAAAGAAATAATCAGCTTTCAGCAGAGAATACTATTTATAGGTGGAGACTGGAATATGAGTCACAATAGTGAGGATGTGTCAGGGAGACCTGTAAGGGACAAAAACAACAAAAGATGGTAGATTTCTGAATAAATTTATGAAAAGATTTGGTATGGAAGATGTGAATTCAGTAGTATGAACTCAAGAGTTTACATATTATTCCCCATGGTACAGTAACTGGGATAGACTAGCCAGAAATTATAATTCGCAGGAACATGTACATTTAATTGAAAGCTTCAGCACACATCCAATAACTACTATTGATCAGCCTCCGATAAAAAAATAAGGTGATAATGAAGTAAAAATAAGACACTGGCATTTTCTGATCTACTTGTTATAAACAGAAGAATTTAAAGAGGGGGTAGTGGAAATTATTCAAATTATTAGGGAAGATAGAAAGACACAAAAACAAATTAGGGAAGATAGAAATATTGTCGGAAGTTTCAGCTAGTGACTGGAATAAAAAGAAAATGGAGTTTGAAAATAGGGTGGCAATAAAAGTTTAAAAAATATGGTTGGAATAAAAGACCGGCATTGTCAAGTAGTAACAGAAATTACTCAGAGGAGCTGACAAAAATTAAAATATTGTAGAATAAAGGGAATCTCACAGAACACAAGTAAGAGCAAATGCAGAGTGCTACAGAGAAAATAAGGGAGTATCTGGCTAAAACAGGAGAGTTTAGAAAGACTACAGTTAAGCAACTACTTTCTGATAACTCCAGTGCACAAAAACTTTTAGCACAATGACAAACAGAACACCGAAAGGGTTGACAAACTTCAGGAACTGTAACAAGAAATATAACCAGAGATCCTTTAGAGGTTTTAAAGTTATTCTAGAAATGTTACGAAGATCTGTATACAGCACAGAAATGTGGAAATCAAAGAAGAGTAAAAATGGAAATACTTACAGAAATTATTTATGTCAAGGTTAGAGGTAGACAAGGCTCAACAACTAACAGTTAAGACAGGAGGTGATGAGATAAAAACAGTGATGTATAATCTATCTTTGGGTGTCTCCAGGAACAGAGGATATTCCTGTCGAAATTTGAAAATTAGGAGGGAAGGAAGAGACAAAGATCTGAGAGACTTAACATTATTTTAAAAAGGAGAGGAAGCACCGTCTTGGGGGGAAAAAGATGTGGTGCCTGTGTTAGCTAAAGATGGCAAAGACCCCTCAGACCCAGCTTCATATAGACCTACTTCAATTTTAAACCATGACTATAAAGTGTGTATGTGTATACTAGTTAAAAGAATGGCAAAGGTGTTGCCAAACTTGACAGACATGGATCACTGAGATTTTGTGGAGGAGAAGCAAACATTTGACAACATTAATAGAGCAATGATGATTCAGAGGGAAGCAGAATGTAAGAAAATATCTCTGCTGTTGGTGGGTCCTGACGCAGAGTACGCATCTAACAGAGTAAAGTGGGATTTTAAGAGTAGGGCATTGGAAACATTTCCATTCCCTGATACAATAGTAAAGTTACTTTGGATTTTTTCATTTAACTGCATTTATTTTAACTATATTTGCCTTAGTATTGCTTCACACACGTGTGCTTGCTAGCTTACACTGTATTTAAAGTATTTTTATTACAGTTTTTTCTGCAAAAAAAAAAAAATTCTAAGCTTGTTTCCCGCCTTTCCTGTTACTAGAGTAGTCCAGATATAGATTTGCTGTATCCAAGACGGTTTTGTAAGTTTCTGAGGTCCCCAGACCTTTATGTGTTAGAAGAAAGCCTTCAAGCTTAACAGTGGGAATGGTAAGCACTAGGTAGCCTACCTACCACAACAGGAGATGTTTCTAGCTCTGAAACTGTGGTTTACTGGCTATTTGGGCAGTTTTTCTATCCCTTTGAACTTTCTGATTTAAAAGCCCGTGTATGCGCTTGTTTAAGCCCCACGGATCCTGTCTTGGCATCCTGCAGACTACAAGAGCAACAGAAAAGAGAGAAAGACTTTTCAAGTGCCTCCATTTTGATTTTTTCCGATGATACTGCTTTCTGCACCGTAGTATTTTTTTTTTCATTTAACTGCATTTGCTTCAATATTGCTACACACTGAAGTGTGCCAGCTTGCACTGGATTTAAAGTACATTACCGGTGCCAGAAAGTCTGCTCTTCAATTTTTCCTGTAGATCCTGCTAGATCTCTTCTCTCTTGCACTTTAATTAGCTTATTTACCCAAGGTTACCATACGCCTGGGTTTCCCCGGACACGTCCTCTTTTTTGGGCTCCTGTCCGGGCGGTTTCTGAAAATTCTGTTATTTGTCCGGGTTTTAAAACCCGGACAAATCACAGAATTTTCAAAAAACAGACATCCCTATTTCGGAGTCTTTCCTCAGCTTTGTTTTTTTTTTGTTTTTTTTGATTGGCTCATATACCGGTATACGAGCCAATCAAAAAACAGAGCTCTGTTCAATGCGGAACTGCTTGATGTTCTGCACTGAACAGAAGAGGGTCCGCTGTGCGCATTTTTGACTGGCTCATATACCGGTATACGAGCCAATCAAAAAGCGGAGCTCTGTTCAATGCGGAACTGCCTGATGTTCCGCATTGAACAGAAGAGGCTCCGCTGTGCGAGGTTTTGATTGGCTCATATACCGGCATACGGGACAATCAAAAATACCCAAACACGGAGCTACTTGTCTTTAATTCGGAAATGCATTAAAGACGAGACCTTTTTTTTTGCTATTCAGCCCTAAGAGGATGAAAAAACACATGTTCGTCCTCTTTTACATACAACAAAATATGGTAACCCTATATTTACCTAGCATTTCATCAGGCTTTTTGTAGCAATTGTAGCAAACAAGTGCTATCAGCACTAGACGTCCTATAAGAAAACAGCTCCAGTACTTAGTAATGATGACCATCCCTCCTGGCATGTCTAAAGGTCAGTTTCCTGTGCTTTCTCCTATTAACCTGGTGAACTTTGGCATTCTGAGGCAGTGTAGCAACTGCCTCATATACACAGACAACCCTCTCCTCTTACTTCCAACACTCACACTTGAGAGAGATGCATTTATACCTCCAAATTGGAAGCCATGCATTCTCCAGCCAAGACCGGAATAGCTGGTCAAGAGGAGGTCAACACCTGCACCACACCACATGGAACACACAGCCCTCTAGAACACTCACCATCACAGTCCTCACATAAAAACAAAAACCACACACCCACCTTCGGGGAGGCTCTCAATAGAAATCTACCCAAACAGCAAAGACCTCCAAGGCAGAAATGCACTCTACCACCACAACACACATAGCTCACCTACACAGTGTGCCCCTCAACCTAAGCCCCTAGCTTGCCCAACACAATAATCATAGGTGACTCAATAGTGAGGCACACTGATGTCCCACTCACTAGGTCGAATAAGGAGAAGTCAGCTGTCTATTAGGTGCTAAAATCCGACAACACACACTCAGGTCACTCCACAAGTACAAGTATGACTCTGACATTGTCCATGTGGGTGTGAATGACCTGAAACTCATCTCCCTGGACTACATGAAAAGAGACTGGGTGGAGCGCCCGGATTTTGTGGCCCAGGCATGACCCTAGCCCTGAGCAGCATCCTACTATTGCCCAGAATGATACCACAGTACAAACAGAAAATGCTTGACTTCAACAATTGGCTAAGTTTCTGGTGCCATTCTAAGGGGATCCAGTATCTGTCTGCTTGGGATGACATGACTAACAGAGCTCAATGGTTTGCCAGAGATGGCCTGCATCCATCACCCCTGGGTTTCTGGGTACTGGCTAAGGCTCTTGCCACCCCTATTAGTGGCTTTTTAGGCAGTGCTCCAAAGACCAAATTACCACCATAACAGCTATAAACGCAATCCAACGGTCATGTTACTCAACGTTAGAAGTCTAAAATCTCAAGATGCACTCGCTCAAAGCACTCCTTAAAATGGAGAACATCGACATTTGTGCTGTAACAGACACCTTGTTTAAAGCAGCAGAAAGCACCCCTGCGCTACCAAGGCTATAACTCATTCCACAACTTTCGGCCCCAGAACATGGACCGAAGCTCCAAAGGTGGAGGTGTCTCCATATTCACAAAGGTTATGAACACCTCTAGACTAGTAGCCCAGCATAACACATCTGAGATACTCCAGGTACAACAATGGGTAAGATGGCGATTCAACTCATAGCCTGCTATAAGTCCCGACCCATGTCCCAAGACTCTCACTCCACATTGTTAAGCACCCTAGAAACTATTACGATCCAACCCAACACTCTCATACTAATTGACTTCAGCTACCCCTCCATCAACTGGGAAATACACCAATGCACTGGCCCAACCATTCCTGGAATTCATCAATTTCAATGTCCTGGACCAGCTCATTCTTACCCCTACTAGAGGAAGCAACATCCTTGACCTGGTTATTAGTAACATGAGCAACCATTGCTCTACACCAATAGTCAATTCCTCCCTGGTTAGATCAGACCACAAACTAATCACTACGGAAATCTACATCTCACCCCCCCCCCCCCAAAAAAAAAGGTATCCACCATGAAAAACTTCTCCAAAGCTGACTTTGGACTCCTAAAAACAGAGGTGGCTAATTTCATGGCACCCATGCAATGGAAAATAGATGCATGACTGCCAAATCATACACCAATGCACTGTATGAACACGTACATAAATGCATGGAACTAGCCATACCCAACAAATCCAAGACGCTCTCCTCCAAAAAAAAGAAAGCCAATCTGGTGGTTGTCTGTTATTAATAAACTCTACAGCAGAAGGACAAAACTGTTGCAGAAAAATGTTAAGTCCCAAGACTAGAAAAATTCCCTTACTAGCCTCAGCAAAAAGTTGAGATGCCTCATTAAAACCTCCAAAGCCAACTATGAAGGCAAAACTGCGGCAAACACTACAAACAACCACAAAGCCTTCTTATAGTTATATCAAGAATCTCCACAGCAATACCCAGATTTGCTCTGAGTTACTACACAGTGGTACCTCCTATACAGAGCCAAGAGATACTGCCAAAATACTGGCCAATAGATTAAGTGTAAACTTTACCCCTCTCTCCCCCCTAAAGGACCAATCTTAATACCAGAAGAATGCCAGGCACACAAGCATTACTGCAGCATAGGTTAAAGCTGCATTACCCAAAGCCAAGAATACAACTTTCATGGGACTCGACAATATTCCTGGCTGTGCTAGACGTGAATTACAAAAAGTGAACTGGCACCACCACATCTGTGTTCCCTGATCACGCACAGCCTCACCTCAGGCTTTGTCCCTACAGAATGGCGCACTGCTACAGTCATCCCTCCCCATAAAGGAGGCGCGACTACAGATCCTGGAAATTATCACCCCATTAGCCTGACGAGTCTGATATGTAAGGCTATGGGGCATATCATCATGGACCTAATTAACAAGGATGTAAGGAATCTACAAACTCTAGATACCATGCAATTTGGTTTTGTGAAAGATACATCATGCCTGCTCAACCTGGTTGACTTCTCTGAGTAAGTCACCAGAGCAGTGGATGATGGTAAGGCAGTTCATACAGCCTACCTCGATGTGGCAAAGGCCTTTGATACCATTCCTCACTCAGGAATTATTGATAAACTCACCAAACTAGGCAGCAACCCTTAGATCATTAGAAGGATTGCAAATTGGTGCACAGATAGAACCCAGTGTGAGAAAGTAGTGGACTCCAAGTCAGACTGCCGATGAGTCATGAGTGGAGTCCCACAGAGGTCGGTCCTTGGTCCTCTCCTGTCTGACATCTACTTCTCATAAGTCCAGCCCAACAAGGAGGAACTCTGGCTGAACAAGTTCATAAACGACTGCAAGCTGGGAGCCATTATTAACTCTCAAGTGATGCAGACATCCTACAGAAAGCCCTCACTGAGACCAATGACTGGTGTCAAAACCATGGCCTTAAGCTTAATGCCAAAAAATGAGTAATCCCCTTTGGGAAAAACTCAGTTCCCACTAATTACCAAATCGATGGTAGCCCACTGAACACTGAAGAGGTTATAAGAGATCTGGGGACACAGGTTGACAGCAACCTCTCCTTCGACCACCACATTGCCACTGTAGTCAGAAAGTCCTTCTATCTGGCAAGTCTCATTACCAACAGGACATTATTTCTCTCTACTCTTCCCTCATTAGACCAACCAGAATATAATGCCCCATTTGGCATGTACCTCACTAGACACCTGTAACAGCTGGAGAGGCCACAAAAGTACCTCA
The DNA here is from genome assembly GCF_019279795.1 of Protopterus annectens. NCBI lineage: Eukaryota > Metazoa > Chordata > Ceratodontiformes > Protopteridae > Protopterus > Protopterus annectens. The sequence goes on from NC_056737.1 coordinate 718,256,817, forward strand.
TGAAGAGGATCCTAGGCCTTAAACACATCATACCCTGACAGACTCAAAAAAACTCCAGCTATTCTCAGTCTCATATCGTCTACTAAGAGGCAATCTCTGCTTGACTTACACAGCCATGTCTGAACCAACTCCGTTAGAAATGCTATATCTAAAGAAATCCCAAACCCTCTGCACCACACGCTCCAGAGACCTCAAACTCATTACCACAATCAACAAAACATGCTGGAGGGACAGGTTCATAACCCAGAGACTGCCCATGCTCTGACGCAGACTTCCCATACATGTCAAGCAGAGCACCTCACTAGCCTTCTTCAAGAGAAATCTTGATAAGTGGATGGGAAATAGAAATTACACTCCGGGGATCGCTCCAATGGCTCTACCTGATAGAGGCACTGGAAATTAAAGTTGGACGGCACAATGCCTGGGCACTTCTATGGGCTAGGCTTGTAAAGGCTCCAGGGCCATTAGCCTAGTACACACCTATAAACCTATGAAGGATCGGTGGCAAGAATTGAAGTGGGAGGGTTCCTCTCAGATGAGCAGTTTCTGAACAGAAAAAAAGTACAGTTTTGTACCTACCATAACTGTAGATGTCCAATAGGTATGCATCTGCAGTCATAACATATGGGTTGTCCTGCCTCAGGCAGCCCTTCGGTCGGCCGGATTCCAAAGTCTGGGTCTGGCCTTGGCTGATGTCGCACTTTCCCCGACGTCAGAGCGTCTGGGGTATAAAAGCATCAGCCGACGCCATTTTCCTCAGTTTTTCTTGCCCCAGATGCCAGGTGCCCTCTAGGAAGGCTAAATTTGGATAAATGCAAAAAGTTCCAAACATTTGCAAACTTATATAATATATACATGTATATACAAACAAATACACCATAATAGATTCCCCCAGCTAGCTAAAAGAGGGGTAAGTACCCTAGGAATACCACAGAGGGGTAGGAGGGAGGGTAAACCTGACTGCAGATGCATACCTATCGGACATCTACATTTATGGTAGGTACAAAACTGTACTATGTCCTTCAAGGATGCATCTGCAGTCATAACATATGGGTAGAATACCATAGCCAATCTGGGAGAGGAGGTACTAAGAAAAGGATGGTGTAGTTAATATCCCCTGCAGGACTGCAGTAGCAAAACCTGCTCTGGATCTGGAGTATAAAGGTAGATTGTAATGTTTGGCAAATGTATGCACGGAGCTCCAAGTAGCAGCTTCTAAAATGTCCTTGGTAGCCACCCCTCGTAGGAAGGCTGTAGTGGTGGCTGTGGCCCTTGTGGAATGAGGCCTGATGTTTTCAGGAACTGTCTTTCCATGAAAGGAGTAACAAAATCGAATGCAATTTCCTATCCATTTTGAAATTGTTTGTTTGGAAAATTGCTTTTCCTTGCACCCCTGTAGCATATGCTACAAATAGTTGGTCAGTCTTTCTGCTAGTCTTAGTTCTGTCCAAGTAGCAGCGTAGTTGTCTGTGTATATCCAGGGTGTGCAGAAGTTTTTCCCCTCTATTCTGTGGATTTGGGAAGAATGTAGGCAAGTGGATAGCTTGGTTCAAGGATACCCTTGATACCACCTTTGGCATAAAAGTAGGATTGGTTCTGAGTGAAACTCTGTCCTGATGGAAGATGAGAAATGGCTGAACTGCCATTAATGCTTGTAACTCAGATACTCTTCTTGCTGAAGTTATTGCCAGAAGGAATGCAGTTTTCCAAGACAGAAAGTGTAGATCCGCTGATGCTGCTGGTTCAAAAGGAGGAAGTGTTAGTTTCTCCAACACAAAGTTGAGATCCCAAGCGGGTAGAGGGGGTCTTCTTGGAGGTTTAATATTTTTGATCCCACTCAGAAATTGCCTGAGGAGAGGGTGTGAGAAGATAGGTGGATCCACATTGTATTCTGCTGAGATTGCTGAGGCATGAATCTTAATGGAAGAATAGGATAGGCCATTGTGGAACAATTCTGCTAAGTATTCCAAAAGATGTGTCATGCTTGCCACTGTCACATCTGAGCCTTATGATGTGTTCCAAATGAGAAATCTTTTCCATTTAGCTGAGTATGTCTTCCTTGTGGAAGGCCGGCGAGCTTCCAAGATGATGTCCTTCACTCTCTGTGATAAGACATTTTGTTTGGGATTTAAGGAATTTTCCAGGCAGTAAGCTGGGATGCATGATCTTGTAATTGTTCTGCATCAGAAGAAGAGGCCATAGGGGGAGAGGCCATGGTTTTGCCTGTGACATGCTTCTCAATAGTGGATACCAGTGTTGTCTTGGCCAGTCTGGAGCTATCAGAATTGCACTTGGCTGCTCCTCCCTGATCTTCAGTAGAACCTTGTACATTAATGGGAGAGGTGGGAAGGCATATACTTTTAGAGCTTTCCAGCTGAAAGAGAGAGAGAGTCCACCCTCCAAGCTTGTGGATGGCATGTCCTTGAGCAGAATGTCTTCAGTTGATGGTTGAGTGGGGAGGCGAACAGATCTATCTCCGGCATTCCCCATGCCTTTGCCATGAGTTGGAAGATGTCTGGGTGCAGCATCAATTCGTGTGCATCCATGGTAGTTCTGCTCAAGCTGTCTGCCAGTGTATTCTCTTTTCCTGGCACGAACTGGGACTGTAGTTGGATATTGAGGTTCAGGCATAGCTCCCATAGATTCATAGCCAGCCGGCAGAGAGGGTAGGAGTGTGTGCCTCCCTGCTTGTTTATGTACCACATGACCGTGGTGTTGTCTGTCCTTATTAACAGGTGGCCTTGATGGAGGAAGGGTTTGAAAGCCTCGATTGCATGCATCACTGCCAGCATTTCCTTTTGGTTTATGTGCATGCGTAGCTGACTTTGAGACCATAGGCCTTGGATACATTTGTCCTCCATGTGTGCACCCCATCCTCGGTCTGAAGCGTCCGTGGTGATGGTTTGTTTTGTTTTTGGTTTGTTGAAAGGCAACCCTCTGTTGGACTGGCAGGCCTGAGCCCACCACAGGAACTCCTTTTGAAGGCAAGGAATGATTGGAATCAAAGTTTATAAACTGTGACTGTGTTGAGACCATACACTCCTTAGGTACCATTGTAATTTTCTCATATGCAGCCTGGCCTGTGGTATCAGAATTATGCAGGATGCCATATAACCCAGGGCCTGCAGGATTTTCCTTGCAGTAAGCTGAGTTTGTCTTGTCAGAGTCATGAAGTAATCTGGAAGTTGTTTTTGTTTTTCTTCTGTGAGAAAGGCCATTTGAATGGTTGTGTCCAGATCTGCACCCAAAAAGGTTATTCTTTGGGATGGCACAAGTCTTGACTTTTGGATGTTGACTGTGTATCCCAAGGCCTGTAGCAAGTGGATGGCACAGGCCAAGTCCTTTATCAATTTTCCCTTGTTGTCCGCTTGTATAAGGCAGTCGTCCAGATATGGATAGATCTGAATCCCCTGAAGTCTGCAGTGTGCAATTACTGATGCCAGGCATTTCGTGAATACTCTGGGCGCAGTAGATTAGCCAAAGGGCAATGCTGAGAATTGATAATGCTCTGATCCTGCAAGAAATATGAGGTGTCTTCTGCAACTTGGTCGAATAGGGACGTGCAGGTATGCCTCCTTGAGATCTAGAGTCACCAGCCAAGACTCCTTGCCCAACATGGGAAGAAGTTGCTGTAGGGTCAGCATCTTGAATTTTGGCACAATGAGGTAAGTATTCAGTGCAGACAGGTCGAGAATAGGCCTCCATTGATTTTCTTTTCTTGGTACAAGGAATACTCTTGAGTAAAATCCTTGGCCTTGTTCTGAAAGTGGTACCTTTTCTATGGCTTTCATTTGAAGCAAGTTGTTGATCTGCCTTAAAGCCTCTGTCCTCTGATTTGGTGGTAGGTTTGGCATTCCGTTTCTTTTTGGCAAAGTGTGGAAGTGGAACCTGTATCCTTTGTCTATTATTTGCAGTGTCCATGTGTCCCTTGAAATATAATGCCAGTTTTTTGAGAATAAAGCCAGCTTTCCGACCAAGGGTGCTTCCAGTTGATCCCTGGTAGGCGGAATCAGAGTCAAGTCATTGAGCCTGTCCTGGTGTAGTAGTTGTTGCTGCTGTTGTACTACTCCTCTGGTTGGCAGGCTGCCACTGACAGCCTCTGTAGGAGCCCTTCGATTGGCCTCTGCCTCTAGGGCGTCTGTTCCTGCCTCTCTGGGCTCTGTCCGAGTCTGGAAAGGACCAATTCTTGGTAGGCCAATTTCTGCTGAATCTCGGTGGTTGTACTTGCAGGAAATCCTTCACTGTTTGCACAGATTTTGCCTTTTCTTCCACCTTTTTTAAGATCTCCTGAGCAGAGGAGCCAAATAAATTTTGTTTCTCCATTGGAGCATCCAGGAGTTTAGCTTTGACATGGTCTGGCAAAGATTGTTCCTTCAGCCAGGCATGCCTACGAATGACTGCCCCAGTCATAGCTGACCTAAATGAAGCCTCCAATGCATCATAGCCACATTTTAAGAAATGATTACTAACCTGCTGTGAGTTGTGTATCAAATCCTGAAGGGATTTACAGTCAAGGGGTTCAGGAGAAGAAAGTTTCTTATTCAATTCATCTAACAAATACTCTTGGTACTGTATCATATGAAATTGACAATTTAATGCCCTGACAGAAAGAGTTGCAGAAGTATATACCTTCTTTCCCCATCTCTCCAAAGCTCTAGACTCTCTTTCGGAGGGTAGAGGATTTTTTGCTGTGGCGGCTGCAACCCCTTTAGGGCCCTGAGAAATAGTTGCTGGGTCTGCAGAATGGGCTTTATACAGATGGAAATGAGAATCCGGGACCCTGTAGTATCTATCAGGCTTGGCAGGGGCCGGAGGGAGAGTATCAGGGGCTGTACTGACATCATTGTACACATCATCAATCACATTCAAAACAGGAGGTATAGCTAAGGGCCTATGTTGAGGTAAATGCAAAAAGGTCCTTAATCTTTTTCTAGAATCAGAGAATTCCTGACCTTGCCATTGGAAATGCTCTCTCATAGAGTGTAGAGTCTCACCAAAGGAAAACTCTTCAGGAGGGGAGGCCGAAGGGATAGATTCTTCAGCATCAGAATCCTCATAGGGCGAATAAGCCTCCTCCTGGTGGTCTGACAACTCAGATCCATCCGTGGACTCATCTGAAGAGTGTGGGTCAGAGGGGTCAGTCCTGGGCCTTTTGTCTGGTGGAGGGTGAGAGGCCCTGTCTGGGTGAGGTTGTGAACCCCTAAATTAAAGAAATAAGGTCCTCTGCAAGGCTGAGGATCTGAGAACTAGAGGAAGGCCTCTGGGAGGCAGCCTTGGGAGGCAAAGCTTTAGACAGTTTAGCAGCTTTAGCCCTAGAAAAGGCCTTAATGGACATGGAAGCAGGGGGCCTTGCTGCCCCACGTGCAGGAGTTGAAATGTCCAAAGGAATGGTGTCGGACATTTCCTGGACACTGGTTTCGGTAGGTAGCTCGGTAGCCGACTCAGCCGGGGCCTCCCGGGCCGCGGTGGTCGGTAGAATGGATTCGGAAGAAGGAATCACCGAGGACTCTGTTTCGGCCGAAACCGAGACACTCGCGGTAGGCCTTACCGTGGTTTCAGCCGAAACCACGGGCCGCGAGTGTCGGTCCTTGTCCTTCCGTTTTTTCACCAAATGCGAAGTCGGAGTCTCCAACGGCATTTTGTATGCAAAATTGGCCCCAAAAAACTCCTCTGCAAACTCCGACCGACGTCTAAGAGTTCGTCGGTTGAAGGAAGCACAGGCTGTACAGGCTGATACGTCGTGGTCTGGGCCTAAGCAAGGAAGGCAGTAGGAATGGAAATCTTTATGAGGTATTTGTTTCCCACAAGTTAAACAATTATTTACTTTGTCTGACATCGGCTGAGGCAAGAAAGCGTCCCCAACGGGGTACTTAGCTTTTTCGAAGTCTTCGGTAGCTGAATTCACTGGATCTGACCGACCGGCACTTGCGAACAGCTTCTGCTTCGGGCACCGCGCGGCAAGAAAGACTGGGGAAAATGGCGTCGGCTGAAGCTTTTATACCCCAGACGCTCTGACGTCGGGGAAAGTGCGACATCAGCCGAGGCCAGACCCAGACTTTGGAATCCGGCCGACCGAAGGGCTGCCTGAGGCAGGACAGCCCATATGTTATGACTGCAGATGCATCCTTGAAGGACATCAGGCAGAGTTGTACTCTTTACTTACTTTATTTTCATTGCCATTGGCTCTAAATATAAAGGACTCATATACAAGGACATAAATTTGTATGGTAATCAAGAAAAGTTGGCTTTATTTGCAATTATTTTCTACCTAATAAATCCAGGAAAAAAAAAACATCTCAGTGTTGTGGAACATTCTGAGACCGTTTCAGGTCTTTCCAGGATATGACATTAATGAAGATTAAGCAAAGGCTATAGTCATAAGTTATGTATCCAGACATGAATTGTTTTATCAATACCCATATTTATGGGGATATAAAAAAGTACTGAGGAGTATGGATTAAAAAGTTTCTTTTACGGTAGCCAAGCATATGTGGGAAGAGACTAAACAAAAATTGCGAAAATGGAAACTCTTACTTATGACTACGGATAGTAAGATACAAGTAGAGAAAATGTTTTTAGTCCCTTTAGTCTTGTATATGGGTCAGGCATGCTTTATCAACTTGAGGAGAAGCTGTGGACAATAACCAATAAAGAATTTAAGAGATTTATATGCGAGTGAAAGAGGGAAAGAGTTAAGCTGGATAAGCTGATCCTTCCAACAGAAGGAGGTGGTTTAGGTTTACCTGATTTGAAAGAATATTTTACAGCTATACTATTACGGCTCATATAGGTTCATAGGTAGGTACTAGGCTATCTGCCCGAGGGCATTTATAAGCCTAGCCAGAGTGTGTCGGCTTTTGCTGCCCCAATGATTAATTAACTGATCCTCTGTCAAGCAGAGACAATGAAGTGATCCCAGGGGTGTATTTTCTGTTACCCATCCACTTGTCAAGATTTTTCTTGATGAGTGTTAGTGAGGGGCTCTGACTGATGTAATTTGGAATTTTGTTCCAAAGCATGGGGAGTCTCTGACAGGAATCTATCCCACCAGCATGTTCTATTTATTGTTGTGGTGAGGTTTAGCACACTAGAGCGCGTGGCTCGCAGTGACTTGGATTTCTTAAGGTGGAGCATGTCCATCAATTCTGAGTTGGACACGGCTTTGTAAGTCAGGCAGAGATCACCACTGAGTAAGCGATATGCCACTAAGTACAGCCGGAGTTTTATCAGGTCAGTCTGCATAGGACATATGTTTGAGGCCAGTAATCCTCTTAGTGAGGTACTTTTGTGGTGTTTCCAGCTGTTGGAAGTGTCTTGTGAAGTACATCCCAAATGAGGCAATGTACTCTATGATGGGTCTAATGAGCGACGAGTAGAGGGGCACTATAACCTCTTTATTTCTATATGCGAACTCTTTAGTAATTAGATGGGCCACATAGAAGGATTTCCTAATTACTTTGGCAATATGATTGTCAAAGGCGAGATTACTACCTACCTGGGTCCCCAGATCTCTTATTACCGCTTCTGTATTAAGGGGGCTGCCACCTATGTGGTATTTCGTGGGTGTTTTGTTTTTCCCAAACGGGATGACTATGCATTTTTTGGCATTTACCTTGAGGCCATGACTGACACCAGGTGTCCGTCTCAATAAGGCCATTTTGAAGGATGGCCATGTCAGCCAGAGACTCAATTATGGCTCCCAGTTTGCAGTCATCAGCGGACTTGGTTAGCCATAGTCCTCCTGTGTTTGCCTGTACGTCTGAGAAGTATATGCCAAACAGTAGGGGTCCCAGGACCGAGCTTTGCAGGACAGCACTTGTGACTGGTTTAGAGTCAGACCTGGTGCCCGCTATTCTTACAGTGTGAGTTCTGACTGTAAGCAAGATGGCAACCAATCTCGTGACGTAGGGGTTTAAGTTCAGGCTGGTGAGTTTTTCTGTAATACCAGAGTGGGGAATAGTGTCGAAAGCCTTGGCGAGGTCAAGGTAGGCTAAGTGAACCGCCTTTCCCTCATCTATGGCTTTGGTGACTGTCTCGAAGAAGTCAACCAGATTTAGTAGGGCATGACCTGCCCTTAAAGCCAAACTGGGTCAGGTCAAGTGTTTGGAGGTTCCCAATGTCTTTCTTAATGAGTTCCATGATGATGCGCTCCATAGCTTTGCAGACCAGGCTAGTCAGGCTTATTAGGCGATAGTTACCAGGGTCAGTTGTGGCCCCTCCTTTATTGAAAGGAATAACCGTTGCTGTGTGCCATTCTATGAGCACATAGCCTGTGGAGAGGCTGAGGTTGAACAGCGTGTTTAGGTGGGGGTTAGTTCGTTCTGTAGTTTGTGCAAGACACAGCCTGGGACACCATCTGGTCCCACTGACGCTGTGTTTTTGGCTTTTGAAAGGGCTGTTTTCACCTGTGCGTCTGTGATTTTTGGGACATTACACTTTTCCGGTATTGTTGTGGGTCCTTTTGGAGGTGAGAGGGGGGTGAAGTTTGCACTGAATCTGTGTGCCAGGATGTTGGCAATATCAGTAGGTTCAGTATATTTTGTGCTATTTTGCACTAGTTAAGTGCAAATCTGCGATTACCACTTAGATTCATAACATAGCTAAATAAGGTTTGTGGTTATCTTTTGAATCCTTGGCTAGTTTTCTTTCGAAGTTAGCCTTGGATAATTTCATGAGGGACCTTAGTTTCTTACTCATACTGATCGGGGATGTCTTTCCTTCTTGGGATTTGCTTTTTTTCTGAACTAGTTTCCTTCTTCTATTGTATAGACTGTTTATTGCAAGGGTCCACCAAACTGGTTTCCTTCTCTTACAGGAGTGAGTCTTGGTTTTGCTAGGGATGGCATGATCCATGCATCCTTGCAGATGCTCATAGAGTGCATTTGTAAAAGTTTCTGCATCTTGGGCAGCGTTATCCTTTAGCATGGGGGCTGTAAAACTTACCACCTCTGTCTTAAGTAAGGCAAAGTTTGCTTTAGAAAAGGTTTTTACTGTGGTTTCCTTAGTTGGGGGGGGGGGGGGTGGACATCCAGAGTTATTAGTTTATGGTCTGATCTAACCAGTGACGGGCTGACCTCCGGTGTGGAACACCTGTCGCCCATGTTGGTGATGACCAGGTCCAATATGTTTTCACCTCTGGTAGGGGAGTTTACCAGCTGATCCAGGGCGTTTGAGTTGATGAATTCCAGGAAGCGCTGGGCCTGGGAATTTGCACTCAAGTAGTTTCCCCAGTGAATGGTAGGGTAATTGAAATCGCCCAATATCAGGGTGTTCGGTGGGACAGTCATGTTTTCCAGTGTCTCCAGGAAGATGGAGTGGTGGTCCTGAGTCATGGATGGTGATCTGTAGCAGGCCACAATGTGCATTGCAGATTTTCCCGATGTTAGTTACACATGGATGATCTCAGAGGTATAATGCTGCGCCACTAACCTGGAGGTGTAGGTATCCTTGATGAATATGGATACACCCTCTCCTTTTGTGCTTTGATCTGTGTTCTGTGGCTGAAACGTGTGGTATGAGCTGTAGCCCGGTAGTGCTGGGGTGCGCTCTGGAGCCTTGAACCAGGTTTCAGTTACTGCACAGACATCGACATTCTCCATACTGAGGAGTGCTTCGAGCGCATGCATTTTGAGATTTAAACTCCTGGCACTGAGTAGCATACCCCTCAGTTTTTTGCTAATTTTGCTATTTACGGAGATGGGTTTGACTTTTGAGCCTTGCCTAAAAAAGACACTATGGGAGCAGCAAGAGCCTTCGCCAGTATTCGAAAGCCTAGGGGTGACAGGTGCAAGTCGTCTCTTGCGAAGCAAGGCAGCTTGTCGAGCATGTCGCCCCAGGCTGACAGACACTGGATTCCCTTTGAATGGCACCAGAAGCTTAGCCAATTTTTGAAATTAATAACTTTTTTCTTTATACTGAGGTATCATTCTTGGTGATGGCAGGATGCTACTCAGGGTCAGGGTCAGGGTCATACCAGCCTGGTCTGCATGATCAGAGAGCTCTTCCATGTCTCTTTTCATGTAGTCCAGGGAGATACGTCTCAGGTCATTCACACCAACATGAACAATGACAGAGTCATATTTGTACTTGTTGTGGAGAGAAGCAAACTGACACCAAGAACACTCTCTGTATGCTGGAAAAACAAGGAATTCACTCGAGTTCTGGAATGACCTGAGTGCTTGTGTAATGTGGCAGATTCTGGCTCCCGACAGGCACCTAACAGTAACCTTCTGCTTGTCCAGCCTAGTGATTGGGACATCAGTGTGCCTGACTAGAGAGTCACCTATTACTAGTGTGTTAAGAATGTTATTTCGCCTTAAGGGCTGTGATTGTGCAGCACACTGACTGTGTTTTATGTGTGGTCTGGTTTGTGACGGGAAGTGCAGGTTGTTTAATTTGTCTGCTTTGGAGGTCTCTGATGCTTTTGCAGGTTTTTAATTTAGAGCCTCAGACTATGATTTTGTGTGCATGTATTTTCTAGCAGGTCTGTGTGCGGCTGGAGGTGTGGTGCAAGTGTTAACCTTCTCCTCTTGACTGTCTGTTCCAGTCTTGGTGGAGACAGCATAGCTTCCAAATTTGGCTGTATAATTGCATCTCTCGCATATGTTAGTGTTTTGTGGTAGGAGGAGAGGGTTGTCTGTGTACATGAGGCAGCTGTAACATTGCCTCAGGATACCCAGATTCACCAGCTGGACTGGAGCGTGCACCTGAAGTTGCCCTTTGGTCATGCCTGAATAGTAGGAGAAGCTGCTTAGTCACTTGGTTGGTGAGGGGTGAATAAAGAGCCCTGCTCTGCTGGGCAATCAGTGTCAGGGTATATCAGTCCTTGCTATTAGGTCTGAGCAAGTGCTGGGCTGCAAGATCCTTTCTGAGTGCTTAGGTTGAGAGACAAGTTTCAAAGGGAAAAACTGAAGAGGAGACTTAGTGGAGCCCGGAATAATTTAACCATAGCTAACCAGCACTGCCCGGTGCACAAAACCAGACAAACACGGTTTTTATAGTAGGGAAATGAAAGAGATAGAAATTAGCCCAAAAATGGCCAATAAACTACTAACGTCTGGGCTGGAACCACTCCTCCAGGGACAGATAGGTTGCTCAAAGCTCCGCTCTCTCACACGTGAAAAGAGAAACTTCCTTCTATCCAAGTAAGGTATGGGCAACTCAGAAACTAGTATCACAGCCCTGAATTCAGCACTAGCCTGAAAACTGGATTATACTAGCTTAGAAAGGCGGAAAACAAGGAATTTTTTTGCTTTGTTTTGTTTTTTTTTTTTTTGAAAAGTTAAGGCAAAAACAGTAAAAAATACAATTAAAACAGCTTTAAACGATTACAAACAATCAGAACAGGCTATCACATTTTAATGTGTCGCCTACAACAGTTAAATTATTTAAACAAAAAAACAACTTTTTAAAAGTGCAGGCAGTCAAGTAAGTACAATGTGTGAAAAAAACAAACCTTTTAAAACACAAAATGCTGGAAAATCTGCATTTAGGTCGAAAACAGTTAAGTACAGCAAGTACAGAAAACTGATACTGAATCACTCCAAATTATCTCTTCTAAGCTAGAAGGCTTATCAGTTTAAGGCTTTCTAGTGCTACCCAGAAGGTTAGTTACAGGAAAGATGGGAAACAAGCGCAGATGTGGTCTTCTAAACCAGAAAGTTGAAAGAGATGGACAAACTGTCCAAATGGTCAATAAACTACAATTTCTGGGCCAAGAACCTCTCCTCTCATGGTAGACAGGCTACATAGTGCTTAACACTCCCACTGATAAGCTAGAAGGCTTCCCTCCAACACAGAAAGGTTTGTGGGGCTCAGAAGCTTACAAAGAGTCCTGGATACAGCAAATATGTACCTGGAATAGACTAGTTACAGGAAAGGCGGGGAACAAGTACAAACATAGGCTTTTAAGCCAGCAAGTTGAAAGAGATCGAAAACTGCCCAAAAGGCCAAATAAACTACAATTTCTGGGCCAAAACTCACTCTTCCCATGGAGGATAGGCTACCTAGTGCTTACCACTCCCACTGATAAGCTAAAAGGCTTCCCTCCAACCCAGAAAGGATTGGGGGGCTCAGAAGTTTACCAACAATCCTGGATACAGCAACTCTGTAACTGGACTAGGATAGTTATAGGAAAGGCGGGAAACGGGCACAACTGCAGCTTTCAAACCAGAAAGTTGAAAGAGATGGAAAAAAAATGTTCAAACAGCCAACAGCTACAATTTCTGGGTCAGGGACTACTACTCTTGTGGTAGATAGGCTACGTGATGCTTACCACTCCCACTGATAAGCTAGAAGGCTTTCCTCCAACACAGAACGGCTTGTGGGACTCAGAAGCTTACAAAGAGTCCTGGATACAGCAAATCTGTACCTGGACTAGACTAGTAACAGGATAGGCAGGAAACAAGCGCCAATACAGATTTTTAAATCAGAAGGTTGAGAGATGGAAAAGCTTCCCAAACGGCCAATAAACTATAATTTCTGGGACAGAAACCACTCCTCCTGTGGTAGATAGGTTGCCTATTGCTTACCACTCCCACTGATAAGCTAGAAGGCTTCTCTCCAACACAGAAGGGCTTGGGGGGGCTCAGAAGCTTACCAACAGTCCTGGATACAGCAAAGCTGTACCTGGACTACACTAGTTATAGGAAAGGCAGGGATCAAATGCAAAATGGGCTTTTATCCAGAGAAAGAGATGGAAAAACTGCCCAAATGGCCAATGAACTACAATTTCAGGGCCAAAACCCACTCTTCCCGTGGTAGATATGCTACCTAGTGCTTACCACTCCCACTGATCAGCTAGAAGGCTTCCCTCCAGCACAAAGGCTTTTGGGGCTCAGAAGCTTACCAACAGTCCTGGATACAGCAAGTCCGTATCTGGACTTGACTAGTTACAGGAAAGGCAGGAAACAAGCTGCTTAGAATTTTTTTTTTGTTTGTTTTTTTTTTTTGCTACAGAAAAGCAGCTAAAATTAGAAGTTATGTACCTACCATAACGTTCCATGTTAGTTGTCTTCTCTCGCCTTCTTTCTTGCTGGATGGGTTCGGAGCCGATCCTCGGCTCCGACTCGGCACTTGCTTTAGCTTGAGAACTCCTTTTACCAGCTCGAGGCAACCCTATATCCCATGATGCAAGGCGGAACTACCTCAGATCTCGTTTGGTAGCTAACCTACCCTGCTAAAGACTATCCTAACATAATTAGGAACATAAGTTCCTAATAGAAGTCCTCATATGAAGGCTCAGGAGGAAACAACCTAATAGGAACTCTTCAAGATCTGTCCAGACCAGGGGGAAGGAGGGAGGGACGCAAGAAAGAAGGCGAGAGAAGACAACTAACATGGAACGTTATGGTAGGTACATAACTTCTAAATGTTAAGTTGTCAATCTCGCCTTCATTCTTGCTGGATGGGACCGTCCTAGCACCTGTATCCCGGGTGGCTCAATGGAACAGACTCTTGAGAACTGTGGAACCAAAACTGGCCCCATCTCTGGAGGCAAAGTCCAACTTGTAATGAGAGACAAAGGTATGAGGCGTGGCCCAAGTAGCTGCTGCACAAATGGTATCAATGGGTAGTCTATCCTGAAAAGCTGCAGAAGTGGATAGACTCCTGGTTGAGTGTGCTTTTGGCTTAGAAGATAGCTGTTTGCCTCTGAGAGAGTACACACAGGAAATGGTGGAAGTCAACCATCTGGATAAGGTCACTTTAGAAACTGGAAGACCTATCCTGTTTTCTGCATAGGAGACAAATAATTGGTCCGATTTTCTGAATTGTTTAGTTCTATGCAAATAGTACCTGAGCTGACGATGGACATCCAAAAAATGCAGTTTCTGTTCAGCTCTGTCGGAATAGTTTGGGAAAAAGACTGGTAGATCTATAGCTTGGTTAATATTGGTTTGAGACACGACTTTGGGGAGAAAGGAAGGGTTAGTTCTTAATGATACCCTGTCCTTATGAAAAAACAAATAAGGGAAACGAATGCAGAGAGCTTGAATCTCGGAAACCCTTCTTGCAGAAGTGACAGCCAGTAAAAATATAGTTTTCCAGGTCAATAATTTCAAAGAACATGAAGCAGACGGTTCGAAGGGAGGTAGTATCAAGGATGCCAACATTAAGTTTAGATCCCATTGCGGAGGAGGATGCTTTATAGGTGGTTTTAGGAAAAAAACTCCTCTCAGAAAGGCCTTGCATAACCTATGAGACATAATGTTATTGTCATGCAAGCCAACATGATACTTGGAAATAGCAGCCAGTTGTACTTTGACTGTAGATGGCGAGGATCCTGAATGAAAAACCTCCGCCAGGAAATCTAAAACAGAATGTACAGGAGCAGTAAAGGGATCAATATTTCTGGAATTTGCCCAAATAGAAAAACGTCGCCACTTGCTAGCATAAACAGTCCTAGTGGACGACTTCAAAGAAGACACTAAAATGTCTCTGACTGAGTCAGAAATCATTGGTAGCCTGGCTAGGGAAGGAAGTGGAGCAACCAAGCAGTGAGGTTGAGAGAATGAATGGCCCGGTGCTGCTGACCCGACTGGTGGATCAAGAGATCCGAACTGGGGCCAGAGGCCAGGGCTGCACCAGAAGGTGACGATGCAGAGACGGAAACCAAATTTGTCGAGGCCAATATGGGGCAATGAGGATCAACTTGGCTCTCAAAACGGTGGCTTTCTGAATGACTTGTGGAATCAAGGGAAAGGGAGGAAAAGCGTACAGAAGTCCCCGGGGCCAATCCTGGGTTAGAGAGTCTCTCAGGGGTTGGCCTGGAAGGGGAAAGAGTGAAAAAAATCGGGGCACTTGTTTTGAGGAGTAGCAAAAAGATCGCAACAAGGAGTGCCCCACTTCAGAAATATCTGATCCACTACAGATTGATTGAGAGACCACTCGTGAGGCATCAGAATAGATCTGCTCAGCCTGTCCGCCAATAGGTTGGACCTGCCGGGGATGTGCGTTGCTATCAGAAACCGCTGAGAAGAGATCGCCCATTGCCAAAGTCTGAGAGCTTCTCGACATAACGGATAGGACCTGGTTCCGCCCTGTTTGTTGATGTACCAGACCACGGACATGTTGTCCGTTTGTACTGCAATAGTCCCCGTGGGAAGAAAGTCGTTGAGGGCTTGCAACGTTAAAAGCACTGCTCATCTCCAGGACATTTATGTGCAGATGGTATTCTATGGGTTGCCACGTCCCGTGGACCATCCTGCCCTGATAATGCCCCCCCCCACCCGATCAGAGAGGCATCCGTAGTGACTGTGGCAACTGGTGGAGGGGGAATAAAGGGTCGGCCCTGATGAAGAAGAGGGGAAGATATCCACCAGTTCAGATGAGCTCTGCACGACTGTGTGACTAAGATTTCGTGCCTCATCGGGAGACTGTGGTACGACCACTGCGTGAATAGCATCCACTGCAGAAGACACATGTGGAAGCGAGCCAGTGGTAGAAGAACAATGGCCGCAGCCATAAGACCTAGAACCTTCAGTATAAATCTGGCTTTGATCTTGTTGCTTTGCAATAGAAGCGAGCAATTTTGGATGTCCAGAATTCTTTGATCTGTTAGTCTGGCTAACATTTTGACGGTGTTTAATTCTGCGCCTATAAAGGTGATAGATTGGCAAGGCAGCAGAGAAGATTTTTCGAAATTTACTAAAATTCCCAAACTCCTGCAAAGCTGTAGAGTGTAGTCTCTGGACTGAAGAAGCTGACACTTGGTGGTGGCGGAGAGGAGCCAGTCGTCCAAGTAGGGAAACACCTGGAATCCTTGACGTCTCAGATGAGCTGTGACCACTGCCATGCATTTGGTAAACACTCTGGGGGCTGAAGTGAGGCCAAAGGGCAGTGCTCTGAATTGGTAATGACTGGTCCCTAGCCGAAGCGGAGAAACCTTCTGGAGCGTCTGTGAATCTTTATGTGATAGTACGCATCCTGAAGGTCTATAGAGCACATCCAGTTGTCCTTGCCCAGAAATGGCAGAATGGACTGAAGCGTGACCATCCGAATCTTGCCTTCTTGACAAATCTGTTTAGATTGCTCAGGTCTAATATTGGTCTCCAATCTCCCGTCCTTTGGGGACCAAAAGAATCTCAGTAGACGCGGATCCTACCTGGTCTGCCGGCACAGTCTGGACGGCTCTTTCTTCTAGGAGCTTTGAAACCTCCTGTTCTGCCAAATCCCTTTGACCGGGTGAGATGTCTGGAAGGGATTGTAGAGGTACAGGAAACCTTTCGAAGGGGATTTTGTAACCCTCGGATATGATCGACTGTACCCACATCTCTTGTGATAGGGATTGCCAGGCTACTGGGTACAGTGAAATCCTTCCCCCGACTGCCTCCAAGGGTGGACAGTCGGGCAACACCTCAGGGATGCTGAAAGGGCTTCTCAGGAAGAGACTCCCTGTTGCCCTGGTTCTGAGGACCCCCCCTGCCTCTAGGGCGGCGTCATTGTTACCCCCTCTGCCTCTGGGGGTAAACTGACCACGTGCGTCCGGTGTAGCTCTTTGGGCTTTACGGAACCACATCTTCCCCCCCCTTCTGACCCTTGGGATATGGTCTAGAAGGAGTGGAAAATTGGACTCCAACGGCAGAAAGAGTTTTACCGTCCTGCTCACACCTGGTCAAGGTATCCCTCACCTGAGGTCCGAACAAAGCCGAACCATCAAAGGGGGTATTAGTGAAGGACGCCTTAAAGGGGTCCGCAAAATTACAAAGCCGCATCCAGGCTTGGCGTCTAAGAGCAACTCCTGTGCCTGCGGCCCTGCTCGCTCCATCGGCCGCATAAGATATGAGCCGCATGGAGGAGTTAGATATGGAATTCAGGATTGCAAGCTGCGAGGCAATCTTTTCTTGAGCCCCAGCAGCAGAAGGATCCTGGACTACTTCACCCAGTTCCTTGAGAATATCTCGTTGAAGCCTGGTGAAGTGACAAAGATAATTCAGCGAACGCATAGCAAAGGTCGCTGAAGAAAACATCCGCTTTCCATACCTGTCCATGGTCCTAGAATCCTTGTTAGGAGGATGGACAGGTACTGAAGGATCCGCCAGTTCCTTCTTAGTGGCCGCCGCCACCACCATAGCATCCACAGAGACACCCTTGGAAAGGAACTGTTTGTCCGAAGGGGCCGTGATGAATTTGGATGGTCTTCTGGGGACAGGTTCCACAGAATCTGGAGCCGCCCACGCCTTCCGAGCCACTACCTGCATAAGTGGGTCGAAAGGCAGAGACACCCAGGAGGTGGAGGGTCGGGATCCAAAAGCCTCCAGGTATACCGACTCATCCTCGGAGGGGTCAATGGAGGGCCAATTCCCCCTCTGTTTGAGGAGCTCAAGGATGTCTGAAAAGGAGACATCCTCAGAGGGGGACCGTGGGGAACCCTCCGACTCATCTAAGTCGGTATCAGATGTAGTAGACTCAGGGGAGTCTGTGTGTTTCCTCTTACACGTCCTCTTCCGAGGGGGTTCCCCTGCAGGATCAGGAGAAACCTCGGAAGAGGAGGAAATTCCCAGTGGGGAAACCTGGGGCGATGGATCCCTGGGCCTGAGAGCAAGAGGCTGGCAAGAGGCGTCTGCAGGCACTGATGAGGGAGGAGCTAGAGGGATGGACCGTTGACCAGGCTCAGAAGCCAGGACACTCCTCATCACCTCAAAGGCTCCCCTCCCCGGGAGGCCGGAATATTCCCGCTCCGAAGAAACAGGAATTCCCGGCTCCAATGAGAGGGAAGGCTCCGAGGCCGATGTCGGCGCCGAGCTTACCAAAG
This sequence comes from Protopterus annectens, assembly GCF_019279795.1. NCBI lineage: Eukaryota > Metazoa > Chordata > Ceratodontiformes > Protopteridae > Protopterus > Protopterus annectens. The sequence goes on from NC_056737.1 coordinate 718,274,569, forward strand.
CCAAAGCCCCGAAAGGGAGAGCGGGGTCGGACAAGGGTCCGATGCCACTAGCCCCCTCGGAGCCGACAATGGAAACCAGACGACCGGATCCCTCCAAGGAAGGCCTCAAGGAGGAGATCGGAGCCGAGGACGACGGAGCCGAAGGATGTATCGGCTCCGGCATCGAAACAGTCGCTGTCCCGAGAAGCTCCGGCTCCGAACTCTGGTGTGGAGTCGGAGGAGGAAGTTCAAGGGGTGAGGCTATAGCCGAAGTCTGTTGAGACGGGCTATGGAGCATTTGGGCCAGTGCCTGAGACTTCAACAGCCTGCTTACCACCCTCTCTAAGTCGTGGTCAGACAGCCTGGAAGATCTCGAAGATCGGCTCCGATGGCTCCGCTCCGACAAAAGAGGAGACCCCAGAGCCGAGTGGATACTCAGTAACGAAGGGGACCGAGATCTCTTTCGGGACGAAGCCATCGGAGCCGAAGTCCCCTGAACTCCAGATGGAGCCGAAGGTTTCTCGGCTCCGATGCTGGATAAGGTGTCGGCTCCAGCCGGAGCCGACAAGGCCACAGTAGACAAGGTATCGGAACCAGCCGGTGCCGAACCTACTACTTTTATGGTAGATACATTGGTTCCAGCCGGAGCCGATCTCGGCTCCGACGGAGCCGGAGCCACCGGAGGAGGCTTGGATACTGAAGCCTGAGCCTTCGGTGGCTTAGAAGGTTTCCCAGACCCTGCTTTAGAGGGAGAACCTTCTGGCTTAAGTAAGCCACGGAGGATAAGCTTATTCCTCCTTTCCTGCAGGACTCTCTGGCTATAGGGTTGCCACCTTTTCAAATGCCCAAAGTGGGACATTTTTGGTATAAACGTCAGATTTTGCAGGCCAAAACATACCCATGGCCAGTACAAAAGACAGAACTTCACTTTTTTGCCTACATAAAAGCTTATTCTTGTAGCATTGTAGTTGCTTACTCTGTTTCTTATAACATTTACATGTTTCAGATACAGAATAACTGTTTTATGCAACTATTACATAACATATAGGAAATAATTTTCCCCTAAAATCTCAGGACATTTGCCATTTTTACAATTTTTTTTGTGGGACACAACTGCCCAAAGAGGGACTGTCCCTCGCAAAGTGGGACAGGTGGTAACCCTATCTGGCTAAAAGAGTGACACAAAGCACAGGAGTCCTGCAGGTGCAAAGGCCCCAGGCAATAAACACAAGAAGTGTGACCGTCTGTCAGAGACATTTTCTGACAGCACGAGTCACACTTCTTGAAGCCTGAGACCTTGCCTTCCCTAGACATATCCTAGGAGGAAGTAACACACACAAACCCCAACAAACACACAAAATTAATCCCCTACACACAACACACAGGAAGGGATTAACCAATGGGGTTTTAGGCCTAACTAAAACTTTACAATAAAGGTTATAAAAGTTTGAAAAACAAGGGAATAGGGTGGGCTGTAATTCACTACAGACTATACTAAGAATAAAAAGGGGAAAATAAAACCCTAACTGAGCTTTTCTGATTTTACCAAAAAAATCACTTACCTCAGCTGGCAAAGGAGACCTCTTTCGCTAAGCGGCAAACGAGATCTGAGGTAGTTCCGCCTTGCATCATGGGATATAGGGTTGCCTCGAGCTGGTAAAAGGAGTTCTCAAGCTAAAGCAAGTGCCGAGTCGGAGTCGAGGATCGGCTCCGAACCCATCCAGCAAGAATGAAGGCGAGATTGACAACTTAACATCAGCAGTAAATACAATTCAAATTGTAGTGCAGGCCAGCACACCAGAGTGTGTAGCAACACTATGGCAAACAGTTGAAATAAATGCAATTAACTTAACAAATGACTAAAAAACAAGTGCAGAAGGCAGTAAATTAGAAGGCTACTCTGTCTGTGTCTTTCGGCTTTTCCCGGTTAGGGGTCGCCACAGCGGAACTCCGGTCCGCTAATGATTGGCAGTAGAGTTTTACGTGCTGACTTGCTGGGCCTAATGCACAACCTTCAACGAAGGAACACCCGTTCATGCATGTCGCCACACAAAAGACGCTCTGAGAATCGAACGGGCAACATCTAACTGTGAGGCGACAATGCTACTGCAGCACCACCAGGCTACTAACAAGCAGTAATAAGTGCAGAGTAAGAGCTACTTAACAGAAAACAGCACGCAGAACAACTAGGACAGTTACAGTAAGAGCAGCTGAATAATATATATATATAAATACTTTTTTTTCCTTTTTAAGGGAGGGAACAGAGCACGATTAAGGCTACAGGGGTTGCCCTTGCCAAATGCTCTCTGTACACAGTAGGAGTGCCTGAAATCAGAATATGATCTCACTGCACTCAGTTGAGTGAGCAAATGAGATGGGCCCATACACATAACACAAGCAGAAGATTATAATTCAAAGGGGAAAGTGATGATTATGAAGCCAGGGGAAAGTGCGAGAGAGATAGAGGGATTTTGGATGCAGACCTTTATGGAGAATAATGACCACAAATAATGTTATATTCAGAAAGTAGTATACAGTATTCTGAGAACTAAGCTAATACGAGAATGGATAAAGGAGATTTTGCCAATATGGATGACTACAAGCAGGGGTAAGGAAAATAGGCAAGAGGGGCTGAAATTTACTGGAGAAACCTGGCAAAGGAACCAAGGCACTGGGAGTAAATAACAAATAGGAAAGGTAATAGAGTGGAATGAGGCCAAGAAGACATTTGTATTGTGGGTTAGGTCTGATCTCAGAGTACAGGCAAAAAAAAGGGATAGGGTGATTTTAACTGAAGGACCTGCTGTGGTAGAGTTTTCAGCTGAATTTAGAAAAAAGCAGCTTAAAAGGGATAATTAGTAGGACATATAAAATATTGGATGGTCACTATAAAAATCAATCAGAGAAGGTTAGAAAAAATGGGGATGAGAGACTGGAAAAGCAATTTACAAGAAAACAATGGGTATACAAATGTATGGCTCCCTAGTATGCAACCAAGTCAAAAAGGTTTAGGATCTTTGCTTGGAACTGTTTGCATAGATATTGTCATACCCCAAGCAGACTTCAAAGAATTTTTTCTCAGGTGAACAGCAAATGTTGAAAGTGTGATGGAGAAGAAACGGGTTACTGGAAACATACATTTTGGAAGTGTAATTAGTAGGCAAATTTTAAAATTCCCTACAGAGTACTCTATCAGAAATGCTGGGTGAGCAAATGTCTGTAAGTAAGGAAATGATTCTTTTCAGCTGGGATACAGAATCTGAATTGCCTATACATAGCAAGGTGTTAAGTTTAATTGTGCTGGCTGCCAAGAAAGCAATTACTAGAAAATGGAAATCAAAGTCTACACCACCTGCATTTGAGTATTTAATACTATAAAAGAGATAAACGAACTTGAGGAAGGATCTTTAGCAAAGTGAAGGAGCAAATTACAAAGTAAATACAAATTGTGCGAACAATATATACAAAATATTTAGGAGGAGTGTGGTTTAAAGAAAGGCAGGAATTCAGCAATTTTTGTAATACTGGACTGATGACAGTAGCAAAGAAATACATGTGATGTCTATTCTATTTAAATAGAAAATGTTAAAACAGTTTGTTGTCTTTTCTGTTAATGTAGGTTTGCCTATGTTTTAAGGGATAATTAAAAAAATAAATAAATAAATAAAGATTTCTCACCATTTTATGGCCAAATACAGAACCTTCCATCTCACCAACAGCTCATGAGGCATACCTAAATAAGCTCAAGTCAATTTCCATTAAGCCAAACACTCTGCTAGAGGACTTCAACTATCCATCCATAAACTGGAAACCTAACTACTATTAACAGATATGTGCAATGCTTCCTGGATTTCTTAAATGCAAACTTCTGAGGTGACTTCCCAACAAAGGGCTCAAAAATATTGGATCCAGTCCTCACAGAAATGAACCCCTTATGCTCTAGAACTATAGCTGCCTTATCACTGGTCACATATGACCATCGTTCAGCAATATTCAACATGATGATGAAAGCAATCTGCCATCAAACCCTACTGTCTGTAGAAATTTCTCAGAGGCATATTTTACTGCAGCGGGCTGATGATCCGAGGTGATTCAAGGAGCCCCCTTCCCATTACAACCCAAAGGCTTATATCACTGCTTTCAGCGACAGCTTGTATTCACACCCCAATGCTTGCACAAAGTTGCCAGTCCTTAACTGACAAAACTACAATAGGAAGTTTAGGGGGAACACTACTGAAGAACCCTTTTAATAAAGCAAAAACTGCAGATGAATGGATGAGTAACTACAAATTCACCCTGTTCTGGTGTCTCTCTCACTGACAGAGTGACAGGAATAAGTAGTTAAAGTTACTCATAATATAGGATTGGAACTAGAACTGTACTGACTAGCCTACAAATGATCTTTTCGATTAAGAGCCTAGAATGAAAAAATTAACAAGGCCGGTTACTTATGTGGTCATCCACTAAAAAGGATGCATTCAAGGGTGATAGAATACACTTATGAGGAGGACACTTTCAGGCTTGGTGTGGTGAGTAGAAGCCACATCTACTACGCAGTAGACACAAGACAGTGAATTTAACCAACTTTACAAGAAACAAGAAAGCGGTGCCCTTGGCTACAAAAAAAAAAATTACAAATGAACAAAATTAATAGCTACTTCAGGCTGAACACACAAGATCACTCATCAGATGCTACATGGAAGTCCCAAAGTACACACAGCTCAGCAAACCTAAACACTTTCTGTAAAAAAATCCCAGTTAACGTATATTGGTTATGCCCAGAAGTGCAAGTAACAATCATTTGGACTCGAATATAACCTTTTTGCCTTACACAATCCCAAATTATACACTTTTTGGTGAAAAAAGTGCATTGTTTTTGCATTTCATTTTATTGATAAGGATGTTCCCTTTCGATCTTTTTTTCCTCAGAGAAAATCCCTGACATAATATCATGAAAGACTAAGCCCACGAAGCCTCAACACCTAAACTAATATATAGCCTTCTGCATTTTCATGCTAAATGCTTCAGTAGTTTCTAATTTCCTAGAAAGACAAGTTAACTAGTTCTTGCAGTTGAACATCTCATATTGAAAATTAACACAGGACTGTAAAATAGTAGAAAGTACAGTTTTGTACCTACCATAAATGTAGATGTTCGAGTGTTCACCCTGCTGCAGTCATCACACTTGGGTTATCCTGGCGTCAGGCGGTCCCGCAGTCGGCCGAATTTCCAAAGTCTTGGTCCGACGTCGGTTGCTGTCGCCTCATCCCCGACGTCAGTGCGCCAGGGGTACATATATTGCAACAGACGCCATTTTCTTCAGTTTTTCTTGCCCCAGATGTCAGGTGCCCCCAAAAAGGTGATCCAAATCATTACCAAAAAGTGTGAACACTGTACAGACACAAAAACCCTTCAGCTATAAGCAAATACATCAGTAAGGCATAGCAGAGAGAGGTTTAGCCAGTAGATCAGAGGGGTTGGAGGGAGGGTAACCTGGACTGCAGCAGGGTGAACACTCGAACATCTACATTTATGGTAGGTACAAAACTGTACTATGTTCATCGTGTTACCCTGCTGCAGTCATCACACTTGGGTTGAGTCCCAAAGCTAAGGTAGGGTGGAGGCATTATAGAGGGTTAGAGGAAGCAATGAGTCCCAGCAGAATTGCAGTGGCGAAGCCTGCCCTGGACTTAGAATAAAGAGGTAAGTGATAGTGTTTGGTGAAGGTGTGTACAGAACTCCAAGTTGCAGTTTCTAAAATTTCCTTGGTAGGAACCCCACTGAGAAAGGCTGTAGAGGTAGCTGTTGCCCTTGTAGAGTGGGATCTAATGGTAGGAGGAACTGGCTTCCCATGATGGGTATAGCAGAATCGTATGCAATGGCCTATCCATTTAGAAATGGTTTGCTTGGAAATGGCCCTCCCTTGAGAAGCTGTAGCATAGGAAACAAAGAGCTGGTCAGTTTTTCTGAAAGCCTTAGTTTTGTCTAAGTAATACCGAAGCTGCCTGTGAATGTCCAAGGAATGTAGGAGTCTCTCACCTTTGTTCTGTGGATTGTAGAAGAAAGTGGATAGATGGATGGTTTGATTTAAAGCTACGCTGGAAACCACCTTAGGCATGAAGGAAGGATTAGTTCGTAGAGAAACTCTGTCTTGATGAAAAATGAAAGGTTCCACTGCCATAAGTGCCTGTAATTCTGAAACTCTCCTAGCAGAAGTTATTACCAGGAGCAGGGCAGTCTTCCAAGATGGGAACTGAAGGTCTACAGAAAAAGCTGGTTCAAAGGGAGGTAATGTTAGTTTTTCCAGAACAAAGTTGAGGTCCCATGTAGGTGTAGGAGCTCTTCTAGGTGGTCTAATGTTTTTTGCCCCTCTGAGGAACTGCCTTAGGAGTGGATTTGAAAATAAAGGTAGATTTGTGTCATAGTGAGCTGAAATAGCTTAAGCATGGATTTTAATTGAGGAGAAGGAAAGCCCTTTATGCAACATCTCATCTAAATACTGCAGAATGTGAGGCATATGAGGCCGAGTTGTATCTAGGCCTTTAGCTTGGTTCCAAGCAGAAAACCTTTTCCACTTGTCCGAGTAAGCCTTCCTGGTGCTTGGCCTCCTGGCTTCTAGAATAACATCCAGTACTGCTTGTGAAAGAGGGGCTGGTTGGCTGCTTAATTGATTTGCCATGCAGCCAGGTTTAAGGTTTTGATCTGGCTGTGTAGAATCTGCTTGTCTTGCTGTGTGAGCAAATGAGGTATTTGAGGCAATATCCATGGTGGACTGTGAGCCATATTCTTCAATAGTGGGTACCAGTGCTGGCGTGGCCAGTCTGGGGCTATGAGAATCATTCGAGGTTTCTCCTTTTTGACCTTCAAAAAAACCTTTGTGAGAAGAGATAATGGAGGAAAGGCATATGCGGTCAGGTTTTTCCAACTGAAGGAGAGAGCATCCCACTTTCCAAGCTTGTTGGTGGAATGTGCTTGTACAAAATTTTGTCAGCTGGTAGTTTTGAGGACTGGCAAACAGGTCTATATTTGGTAGGCCCCATCTTTGAGTTATCATTGCAAATATTTGTGGGTCTAGCTTCCACTCGTAGGGATCTTTGATGTTTCTGCTTAGGTCGTCTGCCAATGTGTTCTTCTGTCCTGGCAGGAAGTGAGCTTGTAACTGGACTTGTAAGATCAGAGCTGTGTTCCATAAGATTATTGCTTGCCTGCAAAGAGGGTAGGAATGTGTGCCCCCTTGTTTGTTTATGTACCACATTACCATGGTGTTGTCCGTCTTTATTGCCAGTTGTCCAGGTTGTAGTAGATCCTTGAAGGCAGTCAGAGCTTTCTGTACAGCTAGCATCTCTTTTTGGTTTATGTGCAGTTTTCTTTGTTCTGCAGTCCATAGGCCTTGAATGCATTGCCCTGCCATGGGAGCCCCCCAGGCATAGTCTGAAGCATCTGTTGTGATAGTTTTCCTGGGTGGGGGCAAGGTGAAAGGCTGACCCTTGTTGAGGTGACATGCCTGTGCCCCATCATAGAAATTCCTGTTGAAGGCAGGGAATGAGAGATATCACTGTGTCCAAGCTGTGGCTGTGTTGAGACCATACGCTTTTTAGGTACCATTGTAATTTCCTCATATGCAGTTTTGCAAATGGTATTATCAGAATTCAAGATGCCATGAAGCCCAAAGCCTGCAGAATTTTTCTTGCAGTTAATTGGGTCTTTGTTGCCATTTTCTTGAAATACTGAGTCAGTTGTAACTGCTTGTCTGGTATAAGATAAGCCTTCTAGGCCATTGTGTCCAAGCTGGCACCCAGGAATATCATTTTTTGTGAGGGTACTAGTTTTGACTTCTTTTTATTTACTGTGTACCCCAGACAATTTAGTAGATGCTTCACAAAAGCCAGATGTTGTATGAGAATGTCTTTTCTTTCTGCTTGGATGAGGCAGTCGCCCAGGTATGGATATATTTGAATTTCTCTTTGTCTGCAGTATGCAATTACTGGTGCCAGGCATTTTGTGAATACTCTGGGCACAGTAGAGAAGCCAAAGAGCAATGCAGAGAATTGATAATGGGTTGAACCTGCAATGAAACTGAGGTATCTTCTGCAACTTTGTCTGATAGGGACATGCAGGTATGCCTCCTTGAGGTCCAATGTTACCAGCCATGCTTCCTTGCCCAACATGGGAAGTAGCTGCTGTAGTGTTAGCATCTTGAATTTGGGAACTTGTAAGTAAGTGTTTATAATTGAAAGGTCCAGAATTGGTTTCCAAGCATTTTTTTTCCTGGGTACTAGGAATAGTCTTGAGTAAAATCCTTGGCTTTGCTCTTGAGTTGGCACCCTTTGAATGGCTCTCATGGCCATGAGAGCTGTAATTTGTTTTCGAGCCTCTGCCCTTTGATTTTGTGGCAGGTTTGGCATTCCTCTTTTTATTGGCAAAGTGTGAAAGTGGAATCTGTATCCTCGTAAAATTATGTCTAGGACCCATTTGTCCTTTGTGACCATGTGCCAGTTGTCTGCAAAAAGCGCTAGTTTTCCCCCCAAGGGGGCTGACAAAAGAGCTTTGTTTGGCCAGTTGAGGTGCAAGTCATTGAGTTTGCCTTCTGGTGGGTTGAGACCTGTCTTCTCCTCCTCTCTGGGTTGGAGTGCCCCATTGGCAAGGTTTACACTGGGCTTGTGGTTGTCCTCTGCCCCTTGGGCGCCTGTATTTACCCCTCTGAGGTCTGTCAGTGGCTGGAAAGGACCAATTTTTTGTTGGCCAGTTTCTGCTGAAGCGAGGTGGTTGTACTTGTAGGAAATCTGACTGTCTGCATTGATTTCGCCTTATCTTCCATTTTCTTTAGCACTTCTTCTGCTTTAATGCCAAAAAGAACATCCTGCTGTAAGGGTGCATCCAGTAGATTTGCTTTAACATGATCAGGTAGACTTTGTTCCTTTAACCAGGCATGCCTACGTATAACTGATCCAGTGACAGCTGCTCTGCAGGAGGCCTCCAAAGAATCAAACCCACATTGTAAGGTATGTTTGCCCACCTGCTCGGTGGCGTGCAACAAATCCTGTACTTCTTTCAATTCAGATCGTTGAGGAAGGGAGGTTATCTTTTGTTTTAACTGAGAGATTAGAAACTGCTGATACTTGAGCATATGAAATTGACAATTTAGTGTTCTCATAGCTAATGTGGCTGAGATGTAAACCTTGTTCCCCCACCTGTCTAGTGCTCTTGAGTCCCTCTCAGAAGGTACTGGGTTTTTAGCCATGGAAGCCTTAGCCCCCTTGGGACCCTGGAAGATAGTCTCTGGGTCAGCTACTGGGCTTTTGTAAAGAAATTTGTGGGAATCAGGTACTCTGTAATATCTGTCAGGCTTAGCCGGAGCAGAAGGTAGAGAGTCTGGGTTGAAACTGGATTCTAAATAGACATCATCCACAATGTCCAAAACAGGTGGGATGGCTAGAGGTCTGTGTTGGGGGAGTAAAAGAAACTCTCTGAGCCTTTTCTTGGAATCAGAGTAATCCTGACCTTCCCAGTGGAAATGTTCCCTCATAGTGTGTAAAGTTTCCCCAAAAGAGTAGTCTTCAGAAGGGGAAGCTGAGGGAATAGAGTCCTCAGCATCAGAATCTTCATAAGGAGAGTAGGAAAAGTCTTGGTCTTCAGAAAAATCCGAAGAAATAGACAGTTGCTCAGAAGAAGCAGAATCTTCCTCTCATCTAGGCCTTTTGTCAGGAGGAGGCTGAGAACCCCTGATAAGAGAAATTAAATCTTCAGCCATTTTGAGCATCTGCTTCTTAGGCATAGGGCCTTGAACAGGAGACTGAAGTGTAGTCTTTTAAGCTTTAGAAGGAGTCTTAGACTTAGAAAACGTTTTGACTGCGAGAGTCGTCAGTCTGAAAATGCCCTCAGAAACCGATGGCGTTTCAAAAGCACTGACTTCCTTAGAAGATATATCATCATGTTATAGTTAAATTTTCTACCAAAAGAGTGTCGTGTGAAATCAAATAGTCTTTTAATAGTACGCTTATTAAACCTAGCACAAAAAAGACAAGACGTGACGTCGTGATCAGGGCCTAGGCAAGGTATGCAATAAGAATGAAAATCCTTATGAGGTATTTGCTTCCCACAAGAAATACAATTGTTAACTTTTTCTGACATCGGTCTGAGGCAAGAAAAGTTTCCCCAACGGGGTACTTAGCTTTATGGAAGACTTCGGTCTGAAATTCGAATTAGACAATCTCAGGAGTCGGCCGACCGGCACTTGCGAACTGCTTTTGCCTCGGGCACCGCGCGGCAAGAAAGACTGAAGAAAATGGCGTCGGTTGCAGTATATGTACCCCTGGCGCACTGACGTCAGGGATGAGGCGACAGCAACCAACATCGGACCAAGACTTTGGAAATCCGGCCAACTGCGGGACCGCCTGACGACAGGATAACCCTAGTGTGATGACTGCAGCAGGGTAACACGATGAACATCTTGCTTTTGTGCCTCTGCCCATTATTTGTGTGGCAGGTCTGGCATACCTTTTGTCTTTGGAAGGGTGTGAAAGTGGAACCTACAGCCATGAGACACTATATTCAAGACCCATTTGTCCTGGATGATCATGTGCCAATTTTGTGAAAAAAGTGCTAGTTTCCCCCTAAGGGTGCTGCCAAAAGAAGAGTTTGGCATTGGCAGAGGAAAGTCATTGGGACCGTTTCCTGTATGGCTGTGATTTGTCTTCTCCGCTTTTGGAAGTAGAAGCACCCCATTGTTTAGGCCTGTATGAGCCTTGGGGCTGGGATCTGCCTCTTGGGCGTCTGTATCTGCCTCTTTGTGGCCTGTCTGACACTGGAAAGCACCAATTCTTAGAAGGCCAGTTCCTGCTAAATCTGGGTGGCTGTACCTGTAGGAAATCCTTAACTGTCTGCATAGATTTTGCTTTATCCTCCATTTTCTTCAACACCTCTTCTGCCTTAACACCAAACAAAATATCATGCTGTAATAGAGCATCCAATAATTTTGCTTTAACATGATCAGGCAAATTTTGTTCCTTTAACCAAGCATGCCTTCTAATGACAGAACCCATGACAGCAGCCCTGCAAGAGGCTTCCAGTGAATTAAAACCACATTGCAAAGTACGCCTTCCCACTTGTTCAGCTGCATGCAATAAATCCTGCATTTCTTTGTTATCAGAACATTCAGAATTTGTCATCATTTTCTGTTTTAGCAGTGACATTAAGTACTGCTGATATTTAAGCGTATGAAACTGACAATTTAAAGCCCTTACAGCCAAGGTAGCAGAAGTGTAAACTTTTTCCCTCATCTGTCCAGTGCCCCAGAATCCCCATCAGAGGGGACAGGGTTTTTAGCAGTGGAAGCCTTGACCCCTTTGGGACCCTGAGATATAGTTTCTGGGTCAGCAGCAGGGTTTTTATATAGAAATTTATGAGAATCTGGAACCCTGTAGTATCTGTCTGGCTTAACAAGTGCAGGGGGTAGAGTGTCAGGAGACAGGCTGGACTCTGAAAATATATCTATAATGTCTAGAACAGGTGGAATAGCAAGAGGTCTATGCTGAGGTAGTAAAAGAAAGTCTCTGAGCCTTTTATTTGATTCTGAGTAATCTTGGCTCTCCCAGTGAAAATGCTCCCTCATGGTATGCAGGGTTTCCCCAAAAGAATAATCCTCAGGAGGAGAGGCTAAAGGAATAGATTCTTCAGCATCAGAATCCTCATAGGGAGAAAGAGAGTATCCCTAGTCAGAAGAGGAGTCAGAAAAAAATGGAAGCCTGATCAGAAGAATCATATTCTGTCTCTTGCCTAGGCCTCTTATCAGGAAGAGGATGGGAACCCCTGATCAAAGTAATTAGGTCTTCGGCCATTTTAAGCATCGGTTTCTTACGCATGGAAGTCTGTCCCGGAGAATGCTGTACTTGTTTCTTTGCCTTTAGAGCTGTTTTAGTCTTCACCTTTGAAGCGGAGGTTTGCTTGATATATAAAGGAGTAGGTCTGAAAACACCATCAGAAGCAGATGCCTGCTCAGCAGCTCCGGACCCATCTGAGGGAATAGTTTCCAAGTGTCCAATACCTTCAGTATCCAGAGGCCTGGTCGGCTCCACGTGGGAGTCGGAAGCGGCCTGTGGCTCTGAGGTAGCTGGCATCAGGGGCTGCGAAAGCACCTTACTGAGAACCGGCGACTGCCCTAGCGGAGGCCTCGTCTGTTTTGGACCTCGGATGCCTGTCCTTTTCCTTGCGTTTTTTATATACGCTGGTCGTCTGCTGTTCCAAAGGCATTATTTAATTAAATCTTCAGCCAAAATAATGGAAGGCAAAATCGTACCGATGCTTATTAGTGCGTTGGTTAAATCTAGCACAAAACCGACAGCTAGCAACGTCGTGGTCTGGGCCAAGGCAAGGAATACAGTAAGAATGAAAATCTTTATGAGGTATTTGCTTCCCACAAGAAATACAATTGTTAACTTTTTCTGACATCGGTCTGGAGCAAGAAAAAAGTTTCCCCAACGGGGTACTTAGTTTTTATTGAAGACTTCAGATCTGAAATTCAATTTGAAAATCTCAGGAGTCGGCCGACCGGCACTTGCCAACTGCTTTTGCTGCGGGCACCGCGCGGCAAGAAAGACTGAAGAAAATGGCGTCAGCTGCATCTTTTATACCCCTGGCGCACTGACATCGGGGAAGAGGAGACAGCAACTGACGCCCGACCAGGACTTTGGAATTCAGGCCGACTGCGGGTAGCCGGCCATCAGGATAACCCAAGTGTAATGACTGCAACAGTGAAACTCTATGAACATTCAAAGATGCTTCTAAATGTGACCAACAGACTAGGCAAAGAAAGGTGTCAACTTTAGTTCATTCTGAATCACAGCGTACACGCTAATAAAATGGTGGTCTTAGCATTAGGAGTACAGTGATCAATGTTGGTTTATTTTATATGGCAGGTTTTCAGTAAAAAATTTACCTTCCATCTGCGGTCTAAAATAACTGCAGTTTACTGTTTGACCAGTATGAAATTAAAGAGAGGGTAAATCTGGAGACAGGATATCATTTGTAAAGCAACTCTTCAAACACTATCCTTTTTTCCCCTCACACTAAGTAATATGCTCATTTTTGAGTATATTATACACACACACTATGGATTCTACAAGTCCAGTCTTCATGCAAGCAGCATGCAAGAATATTAATGCTATAGCTCTATTTATAAATTGTGTAAATATACAAGTCATTTAGACAGTGCTCTTAGATCATCCCTGTAAAGAAGCAGCTTTGTCTGAATGGCTTTACCCAGTTTACAAATGAATTAAAATCACACCCAAGTAAACCACCTAATTATTAAACTCATACACTTTAACCAGTTCCCCTGTGAAATCTCACATTAAAAAGGTAACTAGGAACCAAAAAAAAAAACGCAGACTAATGCCCAGAAATCTCCATTTTTTTTTTTGTAAGGAGCAACCCCCACACTCCCTAAAATGATATACACTAAATCAACAATCACCCAAAAAGTGAATTCTCCCAAAACAAAGGGATCACTGCCAGCACAGATTTAGAAATTGCACAGTCAGTGATTCAGCATTCTGCTCTTTTTTGTCTTGTGATCTGGGGACCTGACACTTGAAGAGTTTGATCTTGGCTGCCTGTAACAGTGGCATCAGTATCACACTGGTGTTCAAGCAAGTCTCAAATACTGCTCCACACAAGTCAGTGACCAAAAAAAAAAATAGCCAGTTATGTTACCTGTCCAACACTTTGCAAAGCCTTCAGATCATTTTCTGACTTTTCATACTGCTTTGTCAATTCCTTCAGCTGGTCCCTTACTAGAAGGGAAAATGCATACATTTAGAAAATACGTATAATATTTTAAACCAAAAAACAAGTTTACCATAAATTTTTAGAAATAATGAAATGTTTTAAAAAAAGCTTTCTTTAAACAATACTGTATACTCCAGCACGTGTAAACGGTATAAATAAAACTTACCACTGTAAACTGAAACTGTAATCACCTAGCAGCATTAAAAGTATTGCTGTAAAACAGGTAGCCCAACAAATTACACGTTTACATCAAAACATGACAGCTACACAAATTACTACATGCAACTTTACTTCCCATTTTGTCTCTAAAAATTTCAAACAAAAACTTTAAGACTTTTTCTAATAAACTAAACAGTAGTTAACATTGTTGCATCTAAACTGGGAAAAGCAACTTGGGCTTAAGAATTTAAGACTGGTACATCTAAAGACAGCGTACAATTATGGACTTTCCCATCTACTCATTGAAAAACTTAAATGTTTGGTGCCATGCTCCCCATATTAAATATGACCCACTGTGTCTTGGTCTAAATTTCAGCATATTAATGATGTTACCACCAGCCAGTCCCATTCTGCATCAGAGTCCAGTCTGGGCAATTGTGTCCTTTATAAAAAGCACATTCCTGATATTTCTGTATAGTGCAGAATTAACACTTAAAATAACGTACAGCAAAAGAAACAATTTATATTCCTTAACAGTCTATTTTGTTGACACAGTGAAAGCTGTAAAGCAAGTCCTTTGTATTACTGCATTATGGGCCTCAGAAACCACAATCACTCTACCACATAAATTCAGAAACAAATCCCTAATATGATGGTGACTTTTGCCAAGGCTCACTGACCGCCTTCAGGTACAAGTAAACTCCCTCTTATCCAGTCTTGCTGGGATTGGACCTTAGGCTGGATAAACGAATGGATGGTTAATCAGAAAAAGAACACAAAACAGCATTTATAGGTTATAAATCAGCTAAAACAGGCTTTGCGTTAGTATGCATTTTTCTAATTAATATGAAGCCTAGCATTTTTCTAATTAATATAAATTCTAAAACTCAAACATCTGTCACTATTTAGCCCACAGGAGGTGGAAGTGTTGTTCTTCTCTGTTGTCTTTTGCTAGGTCTATGACACAAACTTGATGGCTGGTTTAAGAGAGGTCAGATAAGAGGGAGTCTTCTACATCTCAACCTAGTCATGGGTTCTCAAATCCTTTCACAAAAAGCTGTAAATATTTCCATATAGATGAGTTGCCAGCTGGTTGGTGCACCCCCCCTTCTCCTTGTAAACAGTTTTTAAATCAGGACGTTTTTCTTTAAAGCAGGTCACAAATTAATGGAGGGTGCAGTACCAGTGATACAAGGTGATGGGCCAATGTTTCTCAGCTCAAGATGTTCACGTCTGTCTTCTTGAGGTATACCTTCAGTGCCTTTTACAGCAATTGCTCTGACCAGAATATCTCTAACCATGACCAGAATATCTCTAACCATGAAAAAGCTGGAAACACAGAATCGGATTTGGAAATTGAAAGTCAGACATTCAAACAGCATCCAGTCCAGGATAACTGACATTTGAAGATCACTTTCTCAGAACAGTCTCCATGGACCATAGTGAGAACAACAGCTTTGGTGTTGCTGACTTTCCACATGATGAGAAGAATTTGCCAGAAATGTCTACGATGATCCCAGTCTAAGCTGCATTTACAATGTTGGCAAGTCATGAAAGCTTGATACCTATAAAAAAGTACAGTTGTGTAAGCTGAAATTATCATAACAGTAAATGTTTGAATAATCACTGCTGCAGTAGTCTTACCTATACGGATTATATCCAGCAAGGATACAACAGCCGAACAACTCCACTCCCAAAGCTTCAGAAAACTTTCCATGTTCCCAAACCATCAGGCAGCTTGAGCTGAGCTGACTAAAAGACAAGTTTGAGCTTGAAGCCCTTCATAGCTTTCCTGTCAGCAGAGAGACTATGTTCATCATATTGATCACTACCACCACAGTAGCCTTAGCTATATGGGTAGATTACCTTAACTAACTACATTTGGGAGGTGGAAGGAGAAGAGTTGAGCAGCCCACTACAGAAAGTTCCTAGCAAAGGTTGATCTTGACCTAAAGAAGGAAAGTACAGTTTTGTACCTACCATAAATGTAGATGTCCGAACTGGATAGCATCTGCAGTCATAACAAATGGGTTGTCCTGTCGTCAGGCAGCCCTTCGGTCGGCCGGATTCCAAAGTCCGGGTCCGGCTTCGGCTGATGTCGCACTTCACCCGACGTCATCTCTGCTGGTCTTCGGGTATAAAGGCATCAGCCGACGCCATTTTCCTCAGTGTTTCTTGCCCCAGATGCCAATTGCCCTCTTGGAAAGCTAAATTTTGGATAAATGCCAATGTTTCCAAAATAGTAGAAGGCAAACACAAAAATAAACATGTATGTACATATATACAAACAAATACACCATAAGAGACTCCCCCCCCAGCTAGCTATTAGGAGGGCAAATACCTTAGGAGTACTGCGCAGAGGGAAGGAGGGAGGGTAATCCTGACTGCAGATGCTATCCAGTTCGGACATCTACATTTATGGTAGGTACAAAACTGTACTATGTCCTTCATGGATGCATCTGCAGTCATAACAAATGGGTAGAATACCATAGCCAAACTAGGGAGGAGGAATAATAATTATGGTGTAGTCAGGATCCCTTGCAGTACAGCAGTGGCAAACCCTGCTCGGGATCTAGAGTATAGAGGTAAATTATAATGCTTGGCAAATGTATGCACGGAGGTCCAAGTAGCCGCCTCAATAATGTCCTTGGTTGCCACTCCTCTTAAGAAAGCTGTGGTAGTGGCTGTAGCCCTTGTAGAATGAGGTCTTATGTTCTGTGGAATTGGTTTTCCATGGTAAGAGTAACAGAATCTTATGCAATTTCCTATCCATTTGGAGATTGTCTGTTTGGAAATTGCTTTTCCTTCCCTTCCTGTTGCATAGGCTACAAAGAGCTGGTCAGTTTTTCTGTTAGCTTTGGTTCTGTCCAGGTAGTAGCGTAACTGTCTATGTACATCCAAGGTATGCATTATTCTTTCACCTCTGTTTTGTGGATTGGGAAAGAAGGTAGGTAGGTGGATTGCCTGGTTTAAAGACACTCTGGATACCACCTTAGGCATAAATGTAGGATTAAGTTCTCATGCACACCCTATCTTGATGGAAGATTAGGAAGGGTTGCACTGCCATTAAGGCCTGTAGTTCCGAAACCCTCCTTGCTGAGGTAATAGCCAGTAGGAAAGCAGTTTTCCATGACAGGTGTTGTAGGTCTGCTGTTGCTGCTGGTTCAAACGGAGGGAGTGTCAATTTTTCTAGTACAAAATTCAAGTCCCATGCTGGTAATGGTGGTTTCCTAGGAGGTTTTACATTCTTGATCCCTCTGAGGAACTGCCTGAGTAGAGGATGTGAAAAGACAGGAGGATCAAAGCTGTATTCTGCTGAAATAGCTGATGCATGTATCTTGATGGAGGAATAGGACAGGCCTGTATGTAGAAGCTCTGCCAAGTACTCCAGAATGTTAGCAATATCTATGTTCGACACATCTTTTCCTCTTTCAGTACTCCAAATGACGAACCTTTTCCATTTTCCTGCATAGTTCCTTCTTGTTGAAGGTCTGCGGGCTTCAAGGATAATGTCTTTAACCCTTTGTGAAAGGTCTGGGTTAGTTACTGCTATGTGATGTTCCAGGCAGTCAGTTGCAAGGTTTTTAGGTTTGGATGTATGATGTTGTAATTGTTCTGAGTTAACATCAGAGGCATCAGGGGTATTGACCATATTTTCTCCCGAGACATGGTCCTCAGCAATGGGTACCAGTGTTGTCTTGGCCAGTTCGGCGCTATCAGAATTATCCTTGGACGTTCCTCTTTGATTTTCAGTAGTACCTTGTGCATCAAGGGAAGAGGTGGAAATGCATATGCTGTCAGGCCTTTCCAGCTGAAGGATAGAGAGTCCACCTTCCATGCAAGTGGGTGGAATGTCCTTGTGCAGAATTTTTTGAGCTGGTGATTTTGTGGGGAAGCGAATAGATCTATTTGTGGCATTCCCCATTTCTTTGTGATGGTCTTGAAGATGTCCGGGTGTAGCATCCATTCGTGAGCATCCGAGGTGGTTCTGCTTAAAATGTCTGCTAGGGTGTTCTCTTTTCCCGGTACAAATATTGCCTGTAACTGGATGTTGTAGCTGAGAGCCAGATTCCAAAGGTCCAAAGTCATTCTGCATAGGGGGTAAGAATGAGTGCCTCCCTGCTTGTTGATGTACCACATGACTGTGGTGTTGTCTGTCCTTATCATCAAATGACCTTCTTTGAGGAATGGTCTGAATTTTAGGATTGCCAGTTTTACTGCCAGCATTTCTTTTTGGTTTATGTGCAGGTGCAGCTGGTCCTGAGTCCACAGTCCTTATGCGCATTTGTCCATCATGTGCCCCCCATCCTAGGTCTGAGGCATCCGTTGTGATGGTTTGGTTTGCTCGAAAGTTGTGGAAGGGTAAGCCTGGGTTTGACAGGCATGCCCGAGCCCACCATAGGAACTCCTGTTTTAAGCATGGGATTAGTGGTATTTCTGTTTCTAAGCTGTGCCTGTGTTGAAACCATAAATTCTTTAGGTACCACTGTAACTTTCTCATATGCAGTCTGGCATGTGGGACCAAGATTATGCATGATGCCATGAAGCCCAAGGCCTGCAGAACTTTTCTCGCTGTTAGTTTGTTCTGCTTTGTTAATGCCAAGAAGTAAAGAGGGAGTTCTTTTTGTTTTTCTGCAGTTAGGAATGCCATCTGTTTTACTGTGTCCAATTCCGCGCCCAAGAAAGTTCTTGTCTGGGATGGTGTCAGCCGTGACTTTTGTAAATTGACTGTGTATCCCAGGGCTTGAAGCAAGTAAATGACCCTTTGTAAATCTGTTGTCAGCTTGCTTTTGTTGTCCGCTTGTAACAGGCAGTCGTCCAGGTATGGATAAATTTGGATTCCCTGTACTCTGCAGTGAGCAATTACTGATGCCAGGCATTTTGTGAATACTCTGGGCGCAGTAGATAAGCCAAAGGGCAATGCTGAGAATTGATAATGCTCTGATCCTGCAAGAAATCTGAGGTATCTTCTGCAATTTGGTCGAATGGGGACGTGCAGGTATGCCTCCTTGAGATCTAGAGTTACCAGCCAACACTCCTTGCCCAGCATGGGAAGAAGTTGCTGTAGGGTCAGCATTTTGAATTTTGGGACAATGATGTATGTGTTTAAGATGGACAGGTCGAGAATAGGTCTCCAGTTTTTCTCTTTTCTTGGTACTAGGAAGAGTCTTGAGTAGAATCCTTTGCCCTGTTCTGTTATTGGTACCCTTTCCACAGCTCTCATCTTTATTAATTCCGCTATCTGATGCAGGGCTTCTATTTTTTGATTTGGGGGCAGGTTTGGCATTCCTCTTTTTACTGGAAGTGGAACCGGTAGCCTTGGTCTATGGTTTGCAAAATCCACTTGTCTTTTGTAATATAGTGCCAATTTTTCGAGAATAAGGCTAACTTTCCGCCTAATGGTGCTGCTATTTGCTCCCTGGTAGGCGGAGTCAGATTCAAGTCACTGTGATTGTCCTGTTGCAGTGGCAGTGGTTGTGTCTGTGCCTCGGTTATTGCCCTGCCACTGTCGTCCTCTGTAGGCACCTCCTCTGGATTGATTTCTGCCCCTCGAGCGTCTGTTCCTGCCCCTTTGTGACCTTGTGGAGTCAGGAAAGGACCAATTTTTGCAGGCCAGTTCCTGCTAAACCTTGGGGCTGAACCTGTAGGAAATCTTTGACTGTTTGTACAGATTTTGCCTTCTCTTCCATTTTCTTCATTACCTGCTGGGCAGGTTCCCCAAATAGACTGGCCTTATCCATAGGAGCATCCAATAGCTTAGCTTTAACATGATCCGGCAAGACCTGTTCTTTCAACCATGCATGCCTTCTTATAACTGTGCCAGTCATGGCTGATCTAAATGAAGCCTCCAGTGCATCATAGCCACATTTTAAAGAATGGTTACTAACCTGTTGGATGTTATTCACCATTTCTAATACATATTTCTTATCTAAGGATTCATCAGAGGACAGCTTTTTAATTAACTGATCAAGCATAAACTCTTGGTATTGGATCATGTGAAACTGACAGTTTAAAGCTCTAGCTGAGAGAGTAGCAGAGGTGTAGACTTTTTTCCCCCCATCTCTCTAATGACCTGGATTCCCTTTCAGAGGGAATAGGTTTTTTTGCTGTGGTCGAGGCTACTGCCTTAGGCCCCTGGGATATAGTTTTGGGGTCTGCAAGTGGGGCCTTGTATAGGTGGTGATGAGTGTCTGGCACCCTGTAAAATCTATCTGGTTTGGCAGGGGCTGGAGGTAAAGAATCAGGTGCAGTGCAGACATCATTAAATGCATCGTCCACAACAGATAGGACAGGAGGTATAGCTAAGGGCCTATGCTGTGGTAAGTGCAGAAAAATCCTAAGCCTTTTTCTTGAATCTGAGAAATCTTGTCCCTGCCATTGGAATTGTTCTCTCATGGCATGTAAGGTTTCCCCAAAGGAGAATTCCTCTGGTGGAGAGGCAGCTGGAATGGATTCTTCAGCATCTGAATCTTCATAATTGGAGAAAGGAGCCTCTGGCTGGTCTGTAATGTCTGAGTCATCCGCAGAATCATCAGAGGACACAGGCTCAGGGGCTCTGCTCTAGGTCTCTTTTCTGGGGGCTGAGAGGCCCTGTCTGGGTGAGATTGGGATCCCCTAATTAAGGATATTAAATCTTCTGCCAGAGTAAGCATTTGTGAACTAGAAGTGGGCCTGAGTGAGGGTGGTTTAACAGGCACTGATTTAGCTGATTTGGCTGCTTTAGCCCTGGCAAAGGCCTTAATAGACATGGCTGCAGGAGGCCTAGCAGCACCACGTGCTGGGGTAGAGATATCCAAGGGGATGGTGTCTGATAGATCAGTAGGATCCACCGTTGTAGGCCAAATTTCTGAGGCTAGTTCAGGTAAGGTAGCAGGAGCCTCAGTAGTAGTCATGGAATCGGCTGTAGATTGACCAGTTTTCTCGGTTTCGGCCGAAACCGAGACACTCGTGGCTTGCTTAACCGTGGTTTCGGCCGAAACCGCGGACCGCGAGTGTCGGTCTTTTTCTTTGCGTTTTTTAACAATTTGGGTAGTCGGAGGATCCGACGGCATAATGTACGCAAAATCTGAGCCGAAAAACTGTTCAGCAAACTCCGACCGACGCCTAAGCGTTCGTCGGTTGAAGGAAGCACAGGCCGAACAGGCTGCTACGTCGTGGTCTGGGCCTAAGCAAGGCAAACAGTAAGAGTGGAAATCTTTATGAGGTATTTGTTTCCCACAAGTTAAACAGTTATTGACTTTTTCTGACATCGGCTGAGGCAAGAAAGAGTCCCCAACGGGGTACTTAGCTTTTAGAAGTCTTCGAAGTAGTATTCGGTAGTAGTAATCTCTGGATCTGACCGACCGGCACTTGCGAACAGCTTCTGCTTCGGGCGCCACGCGGCAAGAAAGACTGAGGAAAATGGCGTCGGCTGATGCCTTTATACCCGAAGACCAGCAGAGATGACGTCGGGTGAAGTGCGACATCAGCCGAAGCCGGACCCGGACTTTGGAATCCGGCCGACCGAAGGGCTGCCTGACGACAGGACAACCCATTTGTTATGACTGCAGATGCATCCATGAAGGACATTCAAGCTTATAGTGCTTTGTAAAAGTATTCACAGCGGACCAAGTAGCAGCTACTAGAATACTAGAATCCAACCCTTTCCTATCAGCCACAGATGGAGCAAAGACACTAGTAGAGTGGCCGATGACCCTGTCTGAAATAGTTTTGTTATGGCAGGTATAACGTAAGTTAATAGCATTAGACAATCATTTGGAAATAGCCTGTTTTGACATGCATTGTCCCTCCTACCTCCCTTCACAAGTAATGATTATCTGATCCAAAGATCTGAGAGATTTAGTTCCATCAAGACAGTACCAGAGTTGTCTGTGCACATGCAAGGTATGGAGTATCCTTTCTCCTTCATTTTTAGGTTCATGAAAGAAAACAGGGCGATGGATAGTTTGGCTTAAAATCAACTTCAATACCACTTTAGGTATAAAATAAGGATTAGTTCTCAAAGAAACCCTGTCTATATGGAAAAAGAGATAAGCTCACTCACCATAACCACTTGCAACTCAGATATCTCAGATATCCTTCTTTCAAATGTCAGAGCTTATACAAATGGAGCAAATGTCAGCTTCTCTAACACAAAACTAAGCTCCCAAGGAGGAGACAGTTTTCTTGGAGACCTCTTATGCAAAACCTCAACATTTTGACATTAGATTGCTTTGAAAGAGGAGGATTCATGGACAGATGCTGAAATGCCTAAATGAACCTTAACAGAGGAATAAAAGTGTCGTAGGATAGCAACTCACATAAATATTGGAAATCCAGAGAACAACTAATCATGAAAGAGCACAGGTTACGTTGCGGGCATCAACAAGAAAACAGTTTCCATCTGCTGATGTACGATTTTCTAGTAGCAGGATTTCTTGCCTCCTTTAGTATCTGCTGCACATCCTCAGTAACTAGGTACCTAAAAGGAATTAAAACCAGGCAGCCAATTAAAGATGATTGATGCCAGGGGTGCACCAAACACCCCTGTTCTTGTGTGAGTAGATCCAGTCTGTGAGGAAGCTTGTGATAACTGCCCTGATCATGTCCAAAAGAAGGGAAAATCATGGCTGCTGGGCCAAAACGGAGTGACTACAGTGACCATGGGGATTCCTTCTGAATCTTCAGAAGTACCCTGGATATTACAGGAAAGGATGGAAAAGCATACAGGAACATTCATGTACAAGGAGAAGGAATCTGACTTCTTGCACGGAGTCCTGGAACAGAATCTTGCCAGTTGACTGTTGAGAGAGGAGGTAAAGAAGTCTACTTGAGGTACGCCCCACAGATGGATTTAAGCTTGTAAGACACCCCCCATTCTAGTTTCCATTCACGAGGGTATACCTTTGTCCTACTCAGCTTCTCTGCCACACAGTTTTGATCTGACGGAATGCAGGATGCCTGTAGAGTGAGAATGTTGTGAAGTTGTACACCAAGCTAACATGGCTAGTCTGCAAAGGGGGTATGACCTGGTTCCCCCTTGCTTGCTGATGTACCACAGGACTGTGGTATTGTCCATAACAACTTGACGAGGCTCCAGGGACCAAAGAAGGGTTGGATAGTTGAGACTATTTCTCATCTGACAAACCACAGCACTGGGATTTGAAAAGATAAAGGGTACTGATGTTGAGACCAAAGAAATTCTAATACTACTGTAACTTTCTCATGTGAAAAATTGTCAGGGGTATCATGAGAGTCATAGATGCCGTGATGCCCCAAATCCTGGAGTATAATCTCTTGTAGTGACTGAAGTCAAATGGAAAACCTCAGAAGCAGATCTAAATAAAGATCCATCTTTTTCCATGTGGAAGAAAAGCTCTTTGAACTGAGATACATAGTTGATATTCCATGAACAAAATCCTGTGTGAAGCCGTCAGCAAAGAGTGAATGCTCTCTTTAAATCCCAGCTTGTGTAACAGACATCGTAGCCAGAGAGAGAGAGAGAGACAGAGACGCACACATTCCTGACACTTTGAAAAAAGCTCTGCAATGATAAACAAGTTGTCTAAATATGTAAATAATGTGCATACCCTGCAGCCTGCAATAAGCTATAACTGGAGCTAGATGCTTTTGAGCACTCTTGGTAAAGTGGACAGTACAAAGGGAAAGGCAGAGAAGGGACAATGTGATCCAGACTCAAAATCTTAGCTCCGTCCTTCCAATGGAGATCTGGAAGGCTGCACTGTAACTTCCAATGGGTGGAGCCTAAGCTGTTTGATATAATCAAATTATGTCCTCACATTTCAAAGAAATGTTCACATTTCTGGAACCATGCCATTAATAAAAGTATAAATGGCAAACTCTTCAGCACAAACTATTTTTATAGCAGTAGTAGTATTTAGCTTCTAGGTCTTAAACCAGATTTTGTAAATCACAGTAAACACAGTAACTATTAAGTTTGTAATATTTTGTAAACAACTTACAATACCTCAGCAACCACTCAAGTTATACATATACTGTGATCAGCATTTTTTTTTGTTTGCCCTGCTGAGTGCTTTCATATGAGGCTAAGCAATTCTGCCTGTGCTACTTGGTTGCAGAGATATTTAGAAAAACGTGCAATTTATAACAGGACAAATAAATATCATATGAGCAACACTTAATTTACCTTTAACTGCACTAGGTGTAAGTCAGATATCAATACATTTGTGTTTGCCATTGTGTAAGATTTACGATGACACTTTTTAATGCCTTGTATGTATAATGTTTTGGAATTAACACAAGTATGAACAAGCAATATTTGATGCCTAGTACAATGTAACTGCAGAAACACACAGAGGCATCACATGGCTGTAATGAGTTAAGAAAAGTATAGTTGTGTTCACTTATCATAAATGTAGATGTTAGAGTGTATTCACTGTTCCAGTCATTACATTTGGTTAATCTGCTGGCAGGTTGCCCTCAGTCGGCCTGATTAACAAAGTCTTGGGTCCTGCGTCAGATGCTGTCCCTTCTTCCATTACGTCAGGTCGTCAGGGGTATAAAACATGCAGCCGATGCCATTACATCAGTTTTTCTTGCCCCAGATGTCAAGTGCCCCCCAAATGGGGAGCAAAATATATAAATAATTTAAAACACAACAATATACCTCCAAACAAAGGCAAATACACCAGAAAGGCTTTAAAGTGCAGTAAAAGAAAGGAGAGGCACAGTAAGAGAAAAAACAGGGGGCTGGAGGGAGGGTAACCAGGACTGCAACAGTGAATACACTCGAACATCTACATTTATGGTAAGTGTACACAACTGTACTATGTTCTTCGTGTTTCACTGTTGCAGTCATTATATTTGGGTAGATTCCCAAAGCTATGGTTGGAAGGATGGATTTATACAGCATTAGGACCGGCTATAAGGCCCTGCAAAACAGCAGTGGCAAAGCCAGCTCTGGATTTAGAGAAAATTGGTAAATGATGGTGCTTGGTGAAAGTATGAACTGAACTCCAGGTAGCAGCTTCCAGAATATCCCTGGTAGGAACACCTATGAGAAAGGCTGTAGAAGTAGATGCAGCCCTGGTGGAATGGGATCTGATCCCCTGGGGGATAGATTTTCCATGGTGCTTATAGCAGAAATGAATACAATGACTTATCCATTTGGAAATGGTTTGCTTTGAAATCGCCTTTCCCTCTGCCCCTGCAGCAAATGCTACCAGCAGTTGTTCAGATTTTCTTCAAGATTTAGTCCTGTCCAAGTAAAATCTAAGTTGTCTGTGTACACCCAATGAATGCAGAATCTGCTCCCCCTTGTACTGTGGATTGGGAAAGAAAGTTGGCAAATGAATGGATTGATTAAGAGCAACACTGGATACCACCTTGGGGATGAAGGATGGGTTGGTACTGAGTGACACCTTGTCCACATGAAAGATGATGAAAGGCTCCACTGCCATAAGGTCCTGTAATTCAGAAATCCTTCTAGCCGAAGTGATTGCTAAAAGGAAGGCTGTTTTCCAGGAAATAAATTTTAAATCTGCAGTAGCAGCTGGCTCAAAAGGCGGTAGAGTGAGTTTCTCCAATACAAAGTTAAGGCCTCAGGCAGGGGATGGAGTTCTCCTGGGTGGCCTCAAGTTTTTGGCCACTCTGAGACACTGCTTTAGCACAGCTGAAATGGCTGAGGCGTGGATTTTTACGGAAGATAAGGACAGGCCCTTGTGAAGCATCTCAGTTAAGTAATGCAAAATCTGAGGTAAATTGGGCACTGCTGTGCTCATCACTAGAGATTGATTCCAGGCACAGAATCTTTTCCATTTGTCAGCATAAGATTTTCTAGTACTAGGTCTTCTTGCCTCCAAAATGACATCCATCACAGGTTTGCTGAGGGATGCTAATGGGGAATTTAACTGATTAGCCAAGCTGCAACATTCAAAGTTTGGAGCTGAGGGTGCAGAATTTGGTTGTTCTGCTGAAACAGTAAGGAAGGTGTCTAAGGCAGGTGCCATGGAGAAATTAGTGACAGACTGCGTAGGAGTGGGTACCAGTGTTGGCGAGGCCAGTCTAGGGCAATCAAAATCATTTTTGGTTTGTCCTGTTTGACTTTTAGTAGAACTTTGGAGATCAGAGGCAGAGGGGGAAAGGCACAGATGGTTAGGTTTTCCCAGCTGAAGGACAGTGCATCCACTTTCCAAGCTTTTTTGTGAGGAGTTCTTGTACAAAAGTTCTCCAACTGGTAGTTCTGGGGTGAGGCAAAAAGATCTATGTCTGGGCTCCCCCATTTGCATGTCAACATGTTGAAAATCCATGGTTCCAGTTTCCATTCGTGTAGGTCCATGAGATTTCTGCTTAGTTTGTCTGCCAAAATATTCAGCTTTCCTGGCAGAAATTGAGCTTGTAGTTGTAACTGATAGCTCAAGGCCATGTTCCACAATGCCATGGCTAGTCTGCAGAAGGGGTAGGAATGTGTACCCCTCTGCTTGTTTATGTACCACATAACTGTGGTGTTGTCCGTCTTTACCATTAGTTGTCCTAGATGAAGGTAGTCCTTGAAGGCTGTCAGTGCATTCTGTACAGCTAGCATTTCTTTTTGATTGATATGAAGGTGCATTTGATTTGGGCTCCATTTGCCCTGAATGCACTTTCCTGCCAGATGAGGCCCCCATGCATAGTCTGATGCGTCTGTAGTCAGGGTTTGGGCGGCAGGGGGTGGTATGAATGGCAGTCCCTTGTTTTGGTGGCAGGCCTGCCCACCATAGGAACTCTAGTTGTAGGCAAAGTATGATAGAAATCATTGTTTCCAGGCTGTGACAATGTTGACTCCATAAACTTTTTAAGTACCACTGAGGTTTCCTCATATGCAGTCTTGCATATGGAATTAGAAGAATGCAGGAGGCCATGAACCCCAAGGCTTGCAGTAGTTGTCTTGCAGATAAGCAGGGTTTTTGTGGCCACCTGTTTGAAGTAAGTCACCAACTGAATTTGCTTTTCTGGCATAATGAAAGCAATCTGGGCAGTTGTATTCAAGCTTGAACACAGGAATGTAATTTTTTGAGAGGGTACCAGTTATGATTTCTTTTCGTTTATGGTGTACCCTAGACAAGTTAGAACCCTTTTTACCAACGCCAGATGTTTTAGAAGACTGGCCTTGTTTTCCACCTAATTTAGACAATCGTCCAGGTATGGATATATTTGAATATTTCTTTGCCTGCAAAACGCAATTACTATAGCCAGGCACTTTGTAAATACCCTGGGTGCAGTAGACAAGCCAAAGGGCAGTGCAGAGAACTGATAATGCAAGTAGCCTGCTTTGAAGCGTAGGTATCTTCTGCAAGATTCCCTGATTGGGATATGCAGGTAAGCCTCTTTTAAATCTAGAGTTGACAACCAGGCATATTTGCCTAGCATACGAAGTAACTGGTGAACAGTTAGCATCTTGAATTTTGGAATGTCAAGAAAGGTGTTTAGAGTAGACTGGTCCAGAATTGGATGCCATGATTTGTCTTTTCTGGGTACCAGGAAAAGTCTGGAATACAAACCTTGTCCCTTTTCCTCTTCTGGTACTAGCTGAATTGCCCCCATGTTTAGGAGGGAAAGTATTTGTTTCTGAGCCTCTGCCACTGATTTGGGGGCAGGTCTGGCCATCCTTTTGGAGATGGCAACGTGTGGAAATGAAATCTGTATCCCTGGGAAGCAAGAAGTTATGTACTCACCATAACATTCGATGCATGTGATCCATCTCATCTCACATTCTTACACGTGGATTCGGAGCCAAATATCGGCTCTGACTTAGCCGATTTTACTAGCTCAAAGTCTCTCATTGGCTGGGCTAAGAGGGTATCCCATGGTGCACTGCTCTATATCCCCAGATCTAGTTTGCTGCAAAACAACATATGTACTTCATAAACACCTCACATCCATATAAACAATAACTAATCAAAGGGACTCTGCAGGTGACAACCTAACCTCCAAATCCTCCAGGCAGGGGGAAGGTGGGAGGGTAAGTAAGAATATGAGGCGAGATGGACCACATACATCGAATGTTATGGTGAGTACATAACTTCTTGATGTTATGTGGTCCTATCTCGCCTACATTCTTACCCATGGGACAGCGTCCCTAGCACCTACATCCTGGGTGGCTCACAGGAAAATACTCCTGAGAACAGTGGAGCCAAAGGAAGATCTGCCCCTGGAGACCACGTCCAATTTGTAATGAGAAACAAAGGTGAGAGGAGAAGCCCAAGTAGCTGCAGCACATATATCATCCATTGACAATCTAGCAAGATAGGCTGTGGATGTATAAACAGCCCACGTAGAATGTGCCTTGACTGGATATGGCAAATTTTTTACCTCCTGCCTGATAGATGAAAGAGATACAACTGGCAATCCATTTCGACAGCGTGAACTTGGATACCGGGGAACCCAATTGGTTCTCCGAAAAGGAGACAGAGTTGGTCACATTTCCGGATATCTTTTGTCCGGTGTAGACAGAAGTGTAACTGTATGTACACCCAATTGGTGAAATCTAAATTCTGCCTTGTTA
Organism: Protopterus annectens; assembly: GCF_019279795.1. Lineage (NCBI taxonomy): Eukaryota > Metazoa > Chordata > Ceratodontiformes > Protopteridae > Protopterus > Protopterus annectens. Next base: position 718,302,995 of record NC_056737.1, read on the forward strand.
GAAAAGTGGAGGAAGAACACCAGCAGTTCAATGGACTGATTCATGTTAGACACGGAAGCCACTTTAGGAAGGAACGAGGGGTTTGGTCTAAGAGACCCTATCTTTATGGAAGATCAAATATGGGGGGTTGATGGAGAGGGCTTGAATTTCCAAGACCCGCCTTGCTGAAGTGACTGCTGTTCAGAATGCTGTTTTCTAGGTCAAGAATTTTAATTCACAGGTAGCTGCAGGCTCAAGTGGTGGTAGAGTAAGGGCTTGTAGAACAAAATTGAGATACCAGGCCATGACAGGTTCAGACACTGGGGGACGAAGCAACAGGGTACCTTTAAGGAATGCTTTGCATAGTCTGTGTGCCATAAGACTAGGTTCATTCGCTACGTGGAAATTAGATATCGCCACCAGCTGAACTTTGATGGTGGCTGATGCGGACCCCTGATAGAACAGCATAGACAAAAACTCCAGAACTGAATCTACTGGAGCTGTGTAAGGATCAATGCCTCTAGTATGAGCCCAGATAGAGAAACTTTTCCATTTGCTAGAGTAAATCTTTCTAGTGGATGGCTTATGAGAGGACGATAATATATCGACCACTTCTGGTGAAAAATTATGACGTCTGACTAGCGATGGAAGTGGAGTAGCCAGGCTGTCAACCAGAGTGTCCTCAGAGAGGGGTGGAACTGTCCCGACATCTGTGTTAGTAAATCTGATAGAGGGTCCAGAATCCAAGGAGTGTCCACAATGTATGGTTGAAAAAAGGGGAACCATACTTGACGAGCCAGTGTGGGGCAATCAGAATCATTCTGCTTCCCAAGGATTGCGCTTTCTGAATCACCCTTGAGAGAAGGGAAAACATAAAGCAGACCGGAGGGCCAATCGTGGACCAGAGCGTCCCTGGGTGCTTCCCCCTGTAGGGGGATCAGCATAAAGGAGTTGCTGCATTTTGCATTGAGGGGGCTGGCAAAAAGGTCGCAGCAAGGCTGACCCCATCTGCTGAAGATTCGCTCTACAACCAGGCGATTCAGGGACCACTCGTAAGGCATCAGGATCGCTCTGCTTAGCCTGTCCGCTATTACATTGGACTTCCCCGGAATGTGCGCTGCCACCAGAAACCGTTGGGAAGCTATTGCCCAATGCCACACTCACATAGCCTCTCTGTATAGGGGATAAGACCGGGTTCCCCCTTGCTTGTTGAGATACCACACTACTGACATGTTGTCTGAGTGCATTGCAATAGTCCCTAGAGGAAGAACTTCCTGAAGTGCCTGCAAGGCAAGAAGCACTGCTCTCATCTCCAGGATGTTTATATGCAAGTGTATCTCGTTTTCCTGCCACGTGCCTTGGACTGTCCTGCCAAGATAATGCCCCCCCACCCCATCTGGGAGGCGTCCGTGGTCACCGTGGCAACAGGGACGGGAGGAACGAAGGGCTTTCCCCCGTTCAAATTGTTGGTGCACAGCCACCAATGGAGGTCCTGCTTGCACCTGTCTGTGAGTAAGACGGGATGAGATAGGGGGAGTCTTTGGAGAGACCACTGGACAAAGAGGTGCCACTGAAGAGCCACTGAAGAAGTCTCATGTGTAATCTCGCTAGAGGGACCAACATGATAGTTGCCGCCATGGTCCCTAGGAGTTGTATAACCAGTCTTGCATGTGTATTTGTTGTTGCAATACTGTGATCCTTTCTTGTGGTAAGAATGCTCGCATTCGAATGGTGTCCAAATCTGCTCCTATAAAGGTGACATGCTGTGAGGGCAATAAGGCAGATTTTTCCCAATTTATTGTTATGCCCAATTGGTGACAGACTGACGGTAGCGTCCCTGGTCTGAACTAGTTGATGCCTGGTGGGGGCGGTAAGGAGCCAATTGTCCAGGTACGGAAACACCTGGAATCCCTGACGTCTCAAGTGAGCCGTCACCACTGCCATACATTAACACCCTGGGGGCTGTGGTGAGATCAAAGGACAGGGCTCGAAACTGGAAGTGACTGGCTCCCAGCCGGAAGCATAGGTGACTCCTGGAAGCTCTGTCCATTTTGACATGGTAGTAAGCATCCTTGAGATCGATGGAGCACATCCATACTTCCTATCCCAACAATGGGAGAATCGATTGTAGTGTGACCATACGGAACTTGGACTTACGTAACTGTTGAGTTGACTGAGATTCTAGTATGGGTCTCAGGTCCCCTGTTCTTTTCAGCACCAAAAAGAATCTTGAGTAAGTCCCTAATCTGATTTGGTCTAAGAGGACTCGTTGGATGGCTCCTTTTTCCTAGCAGCTGAGAGACCTCTGAGACTGCTTGATCCCTTTGACTGGGTGGAACGTCTGGGATTTTTCTTATTGGCGGGGGTACTGAAGAGAATGGGATGAGGTAACCTCCGGAAATTATCCTCAATACCCATCGGTCCTGCGTAATGCCCTCCCAGGCTTCCGGATATAAGGAAATTCAACCCCCCCCCCCGGACTCGCTCCGGATAAGCACAGCCGTGCACACCCTCAGGAATGAGAGTATGGAGAGCCACGGAAGGAGTCGCGGTCTCCGGAATTGCGGGGGGCCCCTCTGCCTCTGGGGCGACATCTCCCTGAATAACCCCCCCCTCCTCTGCCTCTGGAGGGGGGTTCACCTTGTGTGGAAGGGAAAAAAAACTCTGATTTCTTGAACCACATCTCCCCCCCCCGCTGGACCTTGGGATAAGGCCTAGAAGGAAGGGAAAAACGGACCCCTACAGCAGACAGGGTCTTTCCCTCTTGCTCGCACCTGGTGAGGGTGTCTTTCACTTTGGTCCCAAACAAGTAGGAACCGTCAAATGGGGCGTCAGTGAAGGAAGACTTGAAGGCCTCCGCGAAGTGACACAGGTGCAGCCAGGCTTGCCTTCTAAGGCCGACCCCTGAGCTTGTGCCCTACTCGGCTGCATACGAAATAAGCCGCATGGACGAGTTAGCGAAGGAGTTGAGAGTAGAAACCTGTGCGTTAACAGTCTGAGCCACCGCCTCAGGTATGTTACCCGCAAGAGTATCTCCTAACTCTTTGAGGAGATCTCTCTAAACCAGAGTGAAGTGAGACAAATAATTCAGCGACCGTAAAGTGAAGGAGCCAACGCCGATTCAGTTAACACCGATACCTCCTGTGGCCCCGAGGACAGTGGAGCCGAGGAGGTAGAGTCCAAAACAGTAATCTTCTCCGGAGGCTCCAAAGTGGCAGATGGAGCCAGAGACCTTTTCTTAGACTTGGACGCTTTACATTTTGACCGAGTACTAGAAGCCGAGTCTATAGCTTCCTCAAAAGACGGTTTCAGAAGTCCCTTTAATATCAATTTATTTTTCCTCTCTTGGAGAACCCTAGGACTGAACGCGTGGCAAAAGCTACACGACTCCTGTAAATGGATGGCTCCAAGGCAGTAGACACATACAGGGTGTCCATCCGTGATTGACATTTTATATCCACATTCAGAACATTTTTTAAAGTCAGAAGGCTTATGCTCCTTCTGATCCTTGGACATTTTATAATTAACACTAGCGAAAAACCTAGAAGCAACTTCCAAAAAAGGCAGGAAAAACACAATTTAGAAACACCAGAAAAACCGTACTAGGCACACTCTGAGAACCTCTAACTGAAACAGTTCACACACAATATAGAAACACCAGAAAAAACAGTACTAGATGCACGCTAAGAACCTCTAACTGAAACGGTTCTTCTAGGGATTACACAGAAAGAACACAATGACACCAAAAAGGTTTATCCAACAACAGAGGGGGGGACTAGGTCCTCTACTAAAATGGGCCTAGCCCACTGGGAACAGTTAGGGATACCAATAAACAACTATCACACTCAAGCACTGAAAACACACACAATTTAGCAATCAGCAACAAGAAATGGCTATTAAAATAGCTTTTGGGTATGAACTAACAAATTTCTCAAAGAGAAATAGCAAAAAGAAGGTACTTAGCCACAGCCAAGTGATACCACGTCCGAGCTACACAAGCGGCAAACGAGATCTGGGGATATGGAGCAAAGCACCATGGGATACCCTCTTAGCCCAGCCAATGAGAGACTTTGAGCTAGTAAAATCGGCCGAGTGGGAGCAGATATTCGGCTCCGAACCCACGGGTAAGAATGCAGGCGAGATAGGACCACATAACATCTATATTTAAAACCCATTTGTCCTGGGTTATAAGTTGCCAGTCTTTTGCATGAAGAGCCAGTTTTCCCCCCAAGGGTCGGCTAAGAGGTAAATGCTTGGTAATTTTAAAGTAAAGTCATTGAGACTGTTTACCACAGGGAGGTGTCTTGTTGCTTCCAGATTTGGAAGTGGAGGCACCCCACTGCTTAGTTCTGAAAGTCCCTTAGGACTGAAACCTGGTGCTTTTGGAATGTCTGGGTTTGGCTTGAGTGGCTCTGGAAGGAACTGGAAAGGACCAGTTCTTAGTAGGCCAGTGCCTACTAAATCTTGGAGGTTGTACCTGTAAGAAATCTTTCACGGTTTGCATAGATTTAGCTTCATCTTTCATCTTTTTTACAACTTCTTCAGCCTTATTGCCAAACAGGCGTTCCTGCTGCAAAGGAGCATCCAACAATTTTGCTTTAACATGCATCAGGCAAAGATTGCTCCTTAAGCCAAGCATGCCTTCTAAACACAGACCCAGTAACAGCAGCCCTGCAAGAGGCCTCCAAAGAATCAAAACCACATTGCAAAGTATGTTTTCCAACTTGTTCAGCTGAATGCAATAAATCATGTAAATCCTTATCTTCCACACAGTCAGAAATCATCATCATTTTCTGTTTAAGCAGTCCCATGATTTGCTGTTGATATTTTAGCATATGGAATTGACAGTTTAAAGTCCTGATTGCCAAGGATGCAGAAGTAAAAAACCTTTTTACCCCATTTTTCCAGCACCCTGGAGTCTCTGTTAGAAGGGGTAAGATTTTTAACAGTAGAAGCCTTAATGTCCTTGGGCCCCTGAGAAATGGTTTCAGGGTCCGCAACAGGATTTTTGAAAAGGAATTTGTGGGAGTCAGGAACCCTGTAGTATCGGTCTGGTTTACAGGGGGCCGGAGGCAGGGAATCAGGGGCCATACTGGATTCTGAAAACACATCAACAATGTCTAGTACAGGAGGTATAGCCAAAGGCCTATGCGGAGGAAGAAGGAGGAAATCCCTAAGCCTCTTTTTGGATTCAGAAAAATCCTGACTTTCCCAGTGGAAATGCTCCCTTAAGGTATGTAAAGTTTCCCCAAAAGAAAAATCCTCAGGGGGAGAAGCAGAAGGAATGGAATCCTCTGCATCAGAGTCCACATAAGTAAGCATGGACAAATCCTATTCATTCGAAGAGTCAAAAGAAACACAGTCCTGTTCAGAAGATTCATAGTCAAGTTCAGCCCTAGGCCTCTTAGAAGGGGGGGGGGGGTTTGACTACCCTTGATTAGAGTAATTAAATCTTCAACCATTTTGATAATTTGTTTTTTAGGCACAGCGGCCTGAACATGTGGCCTTGGCATCAGTTCTTTAGACAAAGATAGAAATTTTGGCCTTAATATTGAAGGTGGTGTCAGTTTAATATACAAATATGTAGGCCTGAATACACCCTCAGAAGCCAGTGCCTGCACAGCGGCTCCGGACCCATCCAAGGTAGAGACATCTGCCGGTTCCATAGGTGAAGCATCTCGTGGCATACTGGACTCCGAATGGGTCTCAGTAGAAGCCTGCGAATCAGAAGTTGCGGGTATCAGGGGCTGCGAAAGCGCCTCACTGAGTACTGGCAAACTGGCGACTGGCTTAGGATAAGCGTCGTCGGCAGTTTTGGACCTCAACGGTCTGTCTCTGTCTTTTTCTTTGCGTTTTTTCAGTATTCCGGTAGTCGGACGGCTAACCAACGTCATTTCTGGATAATTAAGCTGAGAACCGAAATATTTAGAAGCAAAAATGTACCAACGACGAATAGTGCGCTGATTAAATAAAGCACAAAACCAACAGCAAGGTACGTCGTGGTCAGGGCCTAGGCAAGGAATACAGTACAAATGGAAATCCGTATGAGGTATTTGCTTCCCACAAGTAATGCAATTATTAACTTTTACTGACATCGGTAAGGAGCAAGAAAAAGTTTCCCCAATGGGGTACTTAGCTTTTTAGTTGAAGACTTCGGTTCTGAAACTCGAAAATGAAAATTAAAGGAGTTGGTTGACCGGCACTTGTGAACTGCTTCTGCTTCGGGCAGCAAGAAAGACTCAAGGCACTCCTTAAAATGGAGAACATCAATATCTGTGCAGTGACCGAGACCTGGTTCAAGGCTCCAGAGAGCAACCCTGCACTACCAGGCAATAACTCATACCACACTTTTCGGCCATCTAACCTGGACCGAAACACCAAAGGTGGGGGTGTGTCCATATTCATTAAGGATATCCACACCTCCAGGCTAGTTGCTCAGCATAATGCATCCGAGGTTATCCAAGTGCAACTAACTCTTGGCAAAACTGCAATCCAAATTGTAGCTTGCTACAGATCCCCCACCATGCCCCAGGATTCCCACTCCTCTTTTCTTGATGTACTGGAAAATATTAGGGTTCAACCAAACACCCTAATAATGGGCGACTTCAACTACCTCACCATTAACTGGGAAAACTACTCATGTACTAACTCCTTAGCGCAACGCTTTCTGGAATTCATAAACTCCAATGCCCTAGATCAACTTATCCACACCCCCACCAGGGGCAACAATATCCTAGACCTAGTCATTACCAACATGAGTGACCAGTGTTCCACACCTGAAGTCAACTCCTCGTTGGTCCGATCCGACCATAAGCTAATCACCCTTGATATCCACATCCCACCCCCCCATTAAGGAAACCACAGTAAGAAATTTCTCCAAAGCAAACTTCATGCTTCTTAAGACAGAAGTAGTGAACTTCATGACACCCATGCAGATGGACAATAAAGTTACAACTGCTGAATCCTACACAAATGCGCTCTATAAGCACCTACATGAGTGCATGGATCGTGCTATCCCAAACAGAACCAAGATGATATCCTCCAAAAAAGGAAGCCAATCTGGTGGTCCCCTGCCATAAACAAACTGTACAACAGAAGGACGAAACTGTTGCAAAAGAGGGTAAAATCCCATGAGTGGAGCAGCTCCTTGGTCAGCCTCAGTAAGAAGCTGAGATCCCTTATAAGATCCTCCAAAGCTAGCTACGAAAATAAAATTGCCACTAATTCCAAGGACAACCACAAAGCATTCTATAGCTATGTCAAGAATCTCAATGGCAACACCCAGATCTGCTCTGAGTTACAGCACAAAGGCATGAAAATTACAGAACCAACAGATATTACCAACATCCTGGCAGATAGGTTCAGTGCTAACTTTACCCCCCCCCCTCACCCCCTAAAGGGCCCATATCTATACAGGAAGAATGCAGAGTCCCTGTCGTCACAACTACGCAGGTGAAAGCTGCACTCTCGAAAGCCAAAAACACAGCATCCATGGGACTGGACAACATCCCAGGCTGCGTTTTACACGAACTTCAGAATGAACTGGCTCCCCACTTAAGCACCATGTTCAATAATAGCCTCGCATCAGGCTTTGTGCCCACTGAATGGCACACAGCAACAGTTATCCCACTCCACAAAGGGGGAGCCACCACTGATCCCAGGAACTATAGACCTATTAGCCTGACAAGCCTGGTCTGCAAAGCCATGGAACGTATCATCATGGAACTCATAAAAAAAAGACACTGGTAACCTCCAAACTCTGGATCCCACCCAGTTCGGGTTTGTGAAAGGCAGATCATGCCTCCTGAACCTGATCGACTTCTTTGAGGCAGTCACCAAAGCCGTAGATGAGGGTAAAGTGGTTCACACAGCCTATCTTGACCTCGCCAAGGCTTTCAACACCATCCCCCACTCTGGAATTATAGCTAAACTCAATAAACTCGGCATAAATCCCTACATCACAAGATGGGTTGCCAACTGGCTCACTGACAGAACCCACACTGCAAAAGTTGCAGACTCCACATCTGACCTCAAACCAGTGACAAGTGGAGTACCACAGGGTTCCGTCCTGGGACCGCTCCTGTTTGGTATCTACTTCTCTGAAGTACAGGCTAACACAGAACTTCTCTGAAGTACAGGATAACACAGAAGGCCTCTAGATAACTAAGTTCGCAGATGACTGCAAACTAGGAGCCATAGCCAAGTCCCCAAATGATGTGAACACCCTACAGAAGGGCCTCTCTGAGACAGATGCCTGGTGTCAGAGCCATGGCCTCAAGCTCAATGCCAAAAAGTGCAGTGTCATCCCCTTTGGTAAAAACTCTGTACCCATGAACTACCACACAGGCAGCAATCTACTTAACACCGAATGCGTGATAAGAGACCTTGGGACCCAGGTGGACAGTAGTCTCTCCTTTGATGGTCCCATCGCCACAGTAGTCAGGAAGTCCTTCTACGTGGCACACCTCATCATAAAAGGGTTCTCATCCAGGAAAAAAGAGGTCATCGTTACCCTCTACTCATCACTCATTAGACCCATTATAGAGTACAACGCTGCTTTTGGAATGTACCTCACAAGACATCTGCAGCAGCTGGAAAGGCCACAGAAGTACCTCACAAAGAGGATTACTGGACTCAAACAAATGCCCTACACTGACCGCCTCAAAAAACTCCAGCTTTACTCCGTAGCAAATCTCCTACTCAGATGTGATCTCTGCCTAACATAAAAAGCTATGTCAAACCCAGAGCTGTTGGACATGCTACACCTAAAGAAATCCCAATCCCTCTGAGCTACACACTCTAGGGACCTAAACCTTGTCACCACAATAAACAGGACATGCTGGAGGGATAGATTCCTATCCCAGAGACTTCCTATACTCTGGAACAGGCTACCCATCTATGTCAAGCAAAGTTCTTCATTAGCACTCTTCAAGAAAAATCTTGATGAGTGGATGGGAAATAGGAAATACACCCCGGGGATCACTTCTGTGTGTCTGCTCGTCAGTGGCACAGGAAAATAACTTTCTTGGGTGGCGTAAGCCAGGGAATCTTGTTGGCTAGGCTTGCGTAGGCTCTTGGGCCGATAGCCTAGTACCTACCTATGATGTAATGGCATCGGCTGCATGTTTTATACCCCTGACGACATGGAAGAAGGGACAGCATCCAATACAGGACCCAAGACTTTGTTAATCAGGCCGACTGAGGGCAACCTGCCAGCAGATTACCCAAATGTAATGACTGCAACAGTGAAACACGAAGAACATTGTCTAAAGTCAAAATGAATAGGGATGTGATACGCATCTTTAAGTGTAGTATTTCTGGGAAACCTGAAAGAGGAAAAAAGTAACAGGTTGTGAAGTGACATTTTGAATTTGGGAACTAATCACAAGCAGGTTGAGGAAAGAAAGATCCAGAACTGGCCTCCAAACTTTTTCTTTCTTTGGCATTAGGAACATCCTTAAAAAAAATCCTTTCCCACATGGGAAGGAGGAACTGGTTCGAGGACTCCTTGGGACAGCATGTGATGAAAAAAAGGTGGAAACAAGGCAGGCAGATCTGGAGGATGAAGAATGAACCCCCTGGAAAGGAGAAATTTCCTCCCACTGCCATCTGCAACTTTGACAAGTCATTTTCAGAATCCATTTGTCTGGCAACAGATTATTTCAAAGAGAAAAATGGAAATTCAGACTTTTTGGAATAAAAAAGGGACCAGAGTAGGAGGGGGATCACATGGTCTCTAACAGTTATTTAGACACGCTGGACTGTCCTTGATTTTGGCAGGTTCAAGACTTGTTTTTAGAACCCGCTTGCCATTTCTTCTTAAATGCCCGTTTAACTGAATTTTACTGAAACTATTTATTCTGTTTTTTGCCAAAATTGGATAGAGAGAGAGAAAATTCCTTGAACAATTTGGAAAAGGAGAGCTGAAAAATATTACAGATTCCCTGGATCTTCTTTCCCCCTTTCAGCACACTTTTTTATCGTCTCTGGATCAAAGTGGCCAAAGACTAAAGCTCTAGCCAAGGGAGAATTTAAAATCTCATTTCATCTTCGTCTGGGAGGTTCTGAGAATGCAGCCAAGCAAACCTCCCCAAAACAGCCAGACAGGCAACAGCCCTGCAAGAAAGTATCAGTCATACACACACTGCAAAGTGATCTGTGCAACAGAAGAAAAGTACAGTTTTGTACCTACCATAAATGTAGATGTCCGACAGATATGCAACTGCAGTCATAACATATGGGTTGTCCTGCCTCAGGCAGCCCTCGGTCGGCCGAATTCCAAAGTCTGGGTCCGGCGTCGGCTGGTGTCGCCTCCTCTCCGACGTCACCACGGCTGGAGTATAAAGGCAATGGCCGACGCCATCTTCTTCAGTGTTTCTTGCCCCAGATGCCAGGTGCCCTCCTAGGAAGGCTAAATTTGGTAAATGGATAAAAATAATCCCAAACATGCACAACAGTAATAAACAGATACACCATAGGAATACCCCCAGCTAATGGGAAATGGTGTAGGGACCCAAAAAGAAGGATACAGAGGGGTAGGAGGGAGGGAAAATTCGACTGCAGTTGCATATCTATCAGACATCTACATTTATGGTAGGTACAAAACTGTACTATGTCCTTCAAGAATGCAACTGCAGTCATAACATATGGGTTGAATACCATAGCCAAGCTGGGGGTGGATGGACCTAAGATAAGGATGGTGTAGCTAAAATCCCCTGCAGGACTGCCGAAGCAAAGCCTGCTCGGGATCTGGAATAAGGGCAGGTTGTAGTGCTTGGTAAATGTAAGCACGGAGCTCCATGTAGTAGCCTCTAAAATGTCCTTTGTTGCCACTCCTCTTAGGAAAGCTGTGGAAGTGGCCATAGCTCTGGTGGAATGTGGCTTAATATTGGCTGGCACACCTTTTCCATGGAAAGAATAGCAGAATCTGATGCAATGTCCAATCCATTTTGAAATTGTTTGTTTGGAGATTGCTTTACCTTGTACTCCAGCAGCATAGGCTACAAACAGTTGGTCAGACTTTCTGGTGGCCTTAGTTCTGTCCAAGTAGTAACGTAGTTGTCTGTGTATGTCCAAAGTATGTAGTAGCTTTTCCCTCCTATTTTGAGGATTGCGGAAGAATGCAGGCAGGTGAACAGCTTGATTTAGAGACATCCTGGCAATAACTTTGGGCATGAATGTAGGATTGGCTCTTAGAGAAACTCTGTCTTGATGAAAAATGAGTGTCTGTATCTCCAAAACTCTTCTTGCAGATGTGACTGCCAATAAGAAGGCCGTCTTCCATGAAAGAAATTGCATTTCTGAACTTGCTGCTGGCTCAAATTGAGGAAGAGTTAATTTTTACAACACATAATTGAGGTCCCATGCAGGTACTGGCTGTTTTCTGGGAGGTTTGATATTCTTTATTCCTCTTAGAAACTGTCTTAGCAATGGATGAGAAAACACTGGAGGGTCACAGTTGTATTTTGCTGAGATTGCTGAGGCATGAATCTTTATTGAAGAGTATGAAAGTCCAGTATGAAGTAGTTCTGCCAAGTATTCTAAAATCTGAGGTATACTCGGTAATGCTGTGTCCTGACCCCTGTTGGCATTCCAGATGCTGAATCTCTTCCATTTGGCTGAATATGTTTTTCTTGTGGAAGGTCTGCGTGCTTCCAGCAGGATTTCTTGAACCGATTTTGATAGAGAGTTAGGTGGAGAAATCATGTTAGCCTCCAGGCTGTCAGATGTAATGATTTCAGGTCTTGATGTATAGTCCTGTAATTGTGTTGTGTTAGGAGCAGGGGGCATAGGGTCAAAGGCCATGGCTTGGTCCGAGTTATGGTCAATAGCAATGGGTACCAGTGCTGCCTTGGCCAGTCTGGAGCTATCAAAATACCTGTTGGTTGTTCTGCTTTGATCTTCAGTATCACCTTGGTCAGCAGAGGCAGAGGAGGGAATGCATAAATTTTTAGAGAATTCCAGTTGAAGGAGAGAGCATCCGTCTTCCAGGCTAGAGGATGGTGAGTCCTTGTGCAGAACCTTTTCAGGTGATGATTTAAGTGGGAGGCGAAAAGATCTACATCCGGTCTTCCCCATGTCTTTGTCAGTTGAGAGAAAATGTGAGGATGCAGCATCCATTCGTGTGGATCCATGAAATTTCTGCTCAGGTTGTCCGCCAGTACATTGTCCTTGCCTGGTACAAACTGGGATTGTAAATGTATCTTCAGGCTCAGGGATTTTTCCCAGAGAAGCATTGTTAGTCTGCAGAGGGGATAAGAATGAGTGCCTCCCTGCTTGTTTATGTACCACATGACAGTGGTGTTGTCTGTCCTTATCAGTAAATGCCCTTGTTGTAGTGATTTTTCGAAGGTCTCGATTGCATGTATCACTGGCAACATTTCCTTTTGGTTTATGTGCAGATGTCTTTCCTTTGGTGTCCATTGCCCTTGAATGTATCTGTTCTCCATGTGCGCCCCCCATCCATGGTCTGAGGTGTCTGTTGTAATCATTTGGCCTGCTTGAGGTCTGTTGAAAGACATGCCTTTGTTTTGCTGACTGGCTTGAGCCCACCATAAAAATTCTTTTTGCAGACATGGAATACGTGGGATTATGTCCTCTAGGCTTTGGCTGTGTTGAGACCATAAGTTTTTTAAATACCATTGCAGCTTTCTCATATGAAGTCTTGCCAAAGGTATCAGAAGGATGCAAGATGCCATGAACCCCAGGGCCTGCAGGATTTTCCTTGCAGTCAGCTGGGAGAGTTTTGCTAGGCCTTTGAAGTACTCTGGTAAATGCTGCTGTTTCTCCTCTGTGAGATAGGCCATTTGGTTTTCTGTGTCCAGTTTGGCTCCTAAGAAGATAATCTGTTGGGATGGCAGTAGTTTTGACTTCTGAATGTTGACCGTGTATCCCAAGGCCTGCAGTAGATGCATGACATAGTCCAAATTTTCTTCTAAGGTTTGTTTGTTGTCTGCTTGTATGAGGCAGTCGTCCAAGTAGGGGTATATTTGAATCCCCTGCAGTCTGCAGTGTGCCACTACTGATGCCAGGCATTTCGTGAACACTCTGGGCGCAGTAGATAAGCCAAACGGCAATGCTGAGAATTGATAATGCTCTGTCCCTGCAAGAAATCTGAGGTATCTTCTGCAGCTTTGTCTGATTGGGACATGCAGGTATGCCCCCTTGAGGTCCTGAGTGACCAGCCAAGACCCCTTGCCCAGCATGGGAAGGAGTTGCTGCAACGTCAGCATTTTGAATTTTGGCACTATGAGAAAAGTGTTTAGAAATGACAAGTCCAGTATGGGTCTCCATTTGTTTTCTTTTCTTGGAACAAGAAACAGCCTTGAATAAAATCCCTGGCCTTGCTCCTGAGGAGGAACCCTTTCTATTGCTTTTATACTTAATAGCTTGGAAACTTGAGAAAGTGCCTCTGCCCTTTGATGATGTGGCAGGTTTGGCATGCCTTGTCTTATTGGTAATGTGTGGAAGTGGAATCTGTAACCTTTGTCTATCAAATCCAGAATCCAGTTGTCCTTGGTTAAGATATGCCAGTTTTGTGAGAATAAGGATAATTTTCCGCCCAAGGGTGCTTCTCTTTGAACCTTTGTAGGCGGAATGAAAATCATGTCATTGCGATTGTCCTTGCGGTGCAGCTGAACTGTCTGTACCACTTCTTTGATTTGGAGGTTGCCATTGGCGTCCCCTGTAAGATCCTCGGTATTGCCCTCTACCTCGGGCACGTCTGCTTTTTCCCCTTTGAAACTTGTCTGAGCCGGGGAAGGACCAATTCTTTGAGGGCCAGTTTCTGCTGAATCTGGGTGGCTGAACCTGAAAAAAATCCTTGACTGCCTGTACTGACTTTGCTTTTTCCTCTATGGATTTCAATACATCTTGTGCGTTAGCACCAAAAAGCTTCTGTTTTTCCAAAGGTGCATCAAGTAACTTTACTTTAACATGGTCAGGCAAAGACTGATCCTTTAACCAAGCATGTCTACGTATCACAGCCCCAGTCATAGCTGCCCTACATGAAGCTTCCAGTGCATCATAACCACACTGAATAAAATGGTTATTAACCTGCTGAGTGTTATGTATATGATCCTGTAATGCCTTTTTATCAATAGGCTCAGGAGACGCTAACTTTTTCTGTAAATCATCCAGGAGAAAATCCTGGTACTGAAACATGTGAAAAAGGCAATTTAGTGACCTCCTGGCCAGGGTAGTAGAAGTATATACTTTTTTACCCCATCTCTCCAGGGACCTTGCTTCCCTGTCTGCTGGCAGTGGGTTTTTGGCAGAGGAGGTAGCCACTCCCTTGGGACCCTGTGAAATAGTTTCTAGATCCACAGAGTGGGCCTTAAAAAGGTGCTTGTGAGTGTCAGGGACCCTATAATATCTGTCCGGCTTGACAGGAGCCGGAGGAAGAGAATCAGGGTTAGCACTGGAGTCAGAGAAAACATCATCCAAAACATCCATAACAGGTGGAATAGCTAAAGGCCTGTGCTGGGGAAGTTTGAGGAAGGTACGAAGCCTTTTCCTGGAGTCAGAGAATTCCTGACCCTGCCATTGGAAATGTTCCCTCATGGAATGCAGGACTTCACCAAATGAGAAATCCTCTGGAGGGGAGGCAGAGGGAATTGATTCCTCAGCATCAGAGTCCTCGTAGGCCTGGAAGGATTCTTCTTGGGTATCAGAATGTTCGGAATCCCCAGAGGCTTCATCCGAAGAGAGGCCGTCCGCCTGCTCAGTTCTGGGCCTTTTCTCTGCAAGTGGCCGAGAACCCCTCTCCGGTTGAGGCTGAGACCCCCTGATAAGGGAAATAAGATCAGCAGCCAGAGACATGATCTGCTTATCTGAAGAAGGGGCCTGGGCAGTAGGTCTAGGATGGGCCTTGGCCTGACTGGCGGCCTTAGTACGTGCAAAGGCCTTGATGGACATGGATACAGGAGGCCTAGCAGCCCCATGTGCAGGCGTAACCTTGTCCACAGAAATGGTGTCGGGTAGATCCAAAACTTCGGTTTCCGGAGGAAAATCTACAACCGGCACTGGAGAGATCTCCGAGGCCGAAGGTCATGTTAACGCTGTGTCGTCGGCCTGGAGCGGTAGATTTACCACTTCCGAAGAAACCGGAGCACTAGCAGAGGGTTTGGGAGTAGCATCGGTAGTGGACGCGGGCAGAGGATGTCGGTCCCGGTCCATGCGTTTTTTAGCAAATTGGGTAGTCGGTAGATCCGACGGCATGATATATGCAAAAGATTCACCGAAAAAGTCCTCGGCGAATTCTGCCCGGCGCCTGAGAGTGCGCTTATTAAAGCAGGCGCAGGCAGCACAGGCCGAGACGTCGTGGTCTGGGTCCAGGCAAGGAAGGCAGAGAGAATGGAAGTCCTTATGAGGTATTTGTTTACCACAAGACAAACAATTATTAACTTTCTCAATTTGTTCTGACATCGGCTGAGGCAAGAATAAATGTTCCCCAACCGGGTACTTAGCTTTTAGATGACTTCGGTACTGAAAACACAGGAGCTGACCGACCGGCACTTGCGAACTGCTTCTGCTTCGGGCACCGTGCGGCAAGAAAGACTGAAGAAGATGGCGTCGGCCGATGCCTTTATACTCCAGCCGTGGTGACGTCGGAGAGGAGGCGACACCAGCCGACACCGGACCCAGACTTTGGAATTCGGCCGACCGAGGGCTGCCTGAGGCAGGACAACCCATATGTTATGACTGCAGTTGCATTCTTGAAGGACATCTGAGTTAAAAGCAGATTTTTCCTCATAATAAGAAACTTCAGATAAAACATGCCTCATATCTTCACAATTGTCAAAACAAACATATGAAACTGACAATTCAAAATTAAGAAAAATCAAAGTTGCATAAGTATATACTTTTTCACATCCTTTTCAAAAAGGGTAGGATTGGAATTAACTAAGTGCTTAGCAGCAGTGGGATCAAGTAAAATTATAGCTGCTGGATCAGGTTAGGTTTGGGAATACTGTATTAAGACTGAGGAACTTTATACATCCTACCTATATATATATATATATATATATATATATATATATATATATATATATATATACTGGCTGACTATCAGGAAAACTACAGGCAGTAAGAACATCCTCTAAAGCATACAGAAAGTACAGTTGCGTACACTTACCATAAATGTAGATGTTCGAATGTATTCACTGTTGCGGTCATCACACTTGGGGCCATCTGCCTGCAGGTAGCCCTGAGTCAGCCCGAATACCAAAGATAGTATTTCTGCATCAGTTGCGGTCACTTCAGGACTGACATCAGGGATATAAAAACAGGCAGACGACTCCAATACATCAGTTTTTCTTGCCCCAAATGCCAGGAGCCCCCCAAGTAGGGAGCTAAATTATGGTGGGGAAAACACCACCAGTAAAAAGTAAATACCAAAAGCCCTGTAAGGGGTGAGTAAGAGACACAGAGGGGAGAGAGACAAGGGGGCTGAAGGTGGGAAACCAGGACTGCAACAGTGAATACACTCGAACAGGGTTTGGAGGGTGGCCTAATGGTTAAGGGTTGGGAGGGTGGCCTAATGGTTAAGGTGTTTGCCTTACAAACACAAGGTGCAGGGTTGGAGTCTCACAAGAGATAATTGGCTAGGCTTAAAATGGCTCGCAAGGGCAGTTAGCCTAGTACTAATCTATAAACCTATGAACATCTACATTTACGGTTAGTGTACACAACTGTACTATGTTCTTCATGTTTCACTGCTGCAGTCATCACACTTGGGTTGATTCCCAAAGCTAAAGAAAGGGTGGAGGCAGTCAAGAAGAGTTGGGGCTGGCTAGAATGTCCTGCACGACTGCTGTTCCAAAACTCACCCTGGATTTGGAAAAGACAGGCAGGTGGTAATGCCTGTTGGAGGTGTGTACAGAACTCCAGGTAGCAGCTTCCAGAATGTCCCTAGTAGAGACTCCCCTGAGGAATGCTGCAGAGGTAGAAGTTGCCCTAGTGGAATGTGTTCTGACCACCTGAGGGGTTGGTTTTCCATGGTGTTTGTAGCAGAAATGGATAGTGTGCTATCCATTTGGAAACAGTTTGTTTTGAAATGGCCTTGCCCTCTGCCTCTGGTGCAAAACTGACTAGTAACTGTTCAGATTTCCTGAAGGGCTTAGTCCTATCAAGGTAGAATCTGAGCTGTCTGTGCACGTCCAAGGAGTGCAGAATACTTTCCCCTTTATTTTGAGGATTAGGGAAGAAAGTTGTAAATGGACAGATTGGTTGAGAGCCACACTGGACACCATTTTAGGCATAAAGGAAGGGTTAGTCCTGAGGGAAACCCTGTCAACATGAAAAATAATGAAGGGTTCCACAGCCATAAGTGTTTGTAGCTCAGACACTCTTCTAGCTGAAGTGATGGCCAGAAGCAAGGCTGTTTTCCAAGAGAGGAATTTTAACTCTGCTGACGCTGCAGGCTCAAAGGGGGGGGGGGGTGAGCTTTTCCAGTACAAAGTTAAGGTCCCAAGCAGGGGTGGATGCTCTCCTTTGTGGCATTGTTTGCCCCTCTCAGGAACTGATTAATGACAGGGTGAGAGAAGAAAGGTGGCTCAGTATTGTAATGATCAGAGATAGCAGAGGCATGGATCTTAATGGAGGAGAAGGGTAGGCCTCTGTGGAGTAGATCAGCTAGGTAATCCAGGATTAGAGTTAAGGAGGGCAGTGCTGTGTCCTCTCCTTTAGATTGAATCCAGGAACAATACCTTTTCCACTATCAGCATAGGATTTCCTTGTACTGGGTCTTCTGGCCTCAAGAATGACGTCCAGCACCTGCTTGCTTAGGCTGGTCACTGGGGGAGAATTCAAGGAATAAGACAGGCTGCAAGATTCAGGGTTTGCAGTTGCAGATGCAAGATCTGTCCTTCCTGCCGAGTGAGAAGGGTTGGGATCTGGGGTAGCTGTCAGGGTGACACTGGTGACAGGCTGCACAGTAGTGGGTACCAGTGCTGGCATGGCTAGTCTGGGGCAGTAAGGACTGCCCTTTGTCTGTCCTGTCTTATCTTGAGTAATATTCTTGTGGGAAGAGGCAGAGGGGGAAATGCATAGATTGAGAGGTTTACCCACTGGAAGGATAGGGCATCCATTTTCCAGGCCCTGCTGTGAGGTGTCCTGGTGCAGAATTTGCCGAGCTGGTGACTGTAGTGGGAGGCAAAAAGGTCCACCTCTGGGGTCCCCAATTTCTGGGTTAGAAGGGTGAAGGTGCTGGGGTCCAATTGCCACTTGTGTGGGTCTAGGAGAATTTCTACTTAGATCGTCTGCCAGACAGTTGTTTGCCTGGCAGGAATTGAGCTTGCAGATGAATATGCATGTCCAAGGCTTTGTTCCACAGGGCCATGGCTAGTCTGCAGAGTGGATAAGAGTGGGTTCCACCCTGCTTGTTGATGTACCACACAACTGTGGTGTTGTCTGTTTTTAATAGCAATGATCCTGGTGAGATTAGGGATCTGAAAGCTATCATCTCTTTTTGGTTGATGTGCGGATGAATTTGACTTGGGCTCCTGTGACCCTGAATGCAGCTGTCATCCAGATGTGCCCCCCCCCCCCCAGGCATAGTCTGATGAGTCTGTGGTTAGGGTCTGGGTGGCGTGGGGTTGAGTAAATGGAAGTCCCTTGTTGTGGTTGCATGCTGCTGCCCACCAAAGAAACTCTGTTCTTAGACAAGGTATGATAGGTAAGACTGTTTCCAGGTCCTGAGAATGTTGGCACCAAAGACTTTCCAAGTGTCACTGAAGTTTTCTAATATGCAGTCTAGCATATGGAATTAGTATAAAGAAAGATTCCACGAACACTACAGCCTGCAGGATTTTCCTTGCGGATAGCTGGGTTCTGGTGACCATTTGAGTGAAGTAGCCTGTCAGATAGCCTTGTTTCTCTGGAGTAAGGAATGCCATCTGGGATGGTGTGTCCAAGCTTGCTCCCAGGAATACAATCTTTTGACTGGGTAATAGTTTTGATTTCTTTCCGTTGATAGTGTACCCCAGGGAGGTTAGAAGGTTCTTTACAAATGTTAGGTGCTGCAACAGCTTTTCTTGTCTGTCTGCCTGAATCAGGCAGTCGTCCAAGTACGGGTAAATTTGAAACTTTCTCTGTCTGCAATAAGCAATGGCTGGAGCCAGGCATTTTGTGAAGACTCTGGGAGCAGTGGATAAGCCAAAGGGAAGTGCAGAAAACTGATAATGCATAGATCCTGCCCTGAAACTTACGTATTTCCTGCACAAGTCCCTGATAGGGATGTGCAGATAGGCTTCTTTTAGGTCTAGGGTGGCTAACCAGGCATCTTTGGACAGCATAGGAAAAAGCTGCTGAAGGGTGAACATTCTGAATTTTGGTACCACCAGGAAGGTGTTTAAAGCAGAAAGATCTAGGATTGGGCATCAAGTGTCCTCTTTTCTGGGTACCAAGAAAAGTCTGGAATAAAACCCTTGAACTATCTGTTCTGCAGGAACAGACTGAATTGCCCTTATGAAGAGCAGGGATTGAACTTGGTTTTGTGCCTCTGCCCACTGGTTTGGAGGAAGGTCTGGGAACCATTTTGGGGTTGGCAGAGTGTGGAAGTAAAATTTGTACCCCTGCGATACACTATTGAGGACCCATCAGTCTTTGGTGATGGAGGTCCATTTTTTTGCATGATGGGCAAGTTTTCCTCCTAGGGGCACGAGTAAATGGGCAGAGGTGAGGAGTGGAGTTGAGAAGTCATTGTGAATTCTTTCTGTAAGGGGGTGGCTTAGCACTCCCTGTTTTAGAAGGGGAGACACTCCATTGCTTAGATCTCTGCATACCCAGAGACTGTAATATGGGGGGGGGGGCTGTTTCCCCTGGGTTTAGTCTGAAATGGCCTTGAAGGGGGAAGGGGTGGGATTCTTAGCTGTGGTTGCTTTTATACTTTTAGGCCCCTGGGAAATGACCTCTGGGTCAGTAGTAGGATTTCTGAAAAAAACATATGTGAGAGTCAGGGACACTGTACTACCTGTCTGGTTTCCTTGGAGCAGGGGGTAAAGTATCAGGAGTTGGACTTGATTCCATAAAGGCATCATCCACAACATGCAGAACTGGAGGGATTGCTAAAGGGCTATGTTGTGGCAAATCTAAAAATTCTTCGAGTCTCTTTTTGAACAGAGGATAATCTTGGCATTCCTAGTGGAAATACTCTCAAAGTATGAAGGGTTTCACCAAAAGAAAAATCCTCTGGAGGGGAAGCACAGGGAATGGATTCCTCTGCATCTGAATCCTCATAAGCAGATAAAGGCATGTCTTCATATTCAGAAACCTCAGAGTCAGACTCATTGGTCTGTTAGAGCTGCTGGGGACAGGTCTCTTTTTCTTAGCAGGGGAAGGCTGGCGTCCCCTAATCAGCATAATCAGGTATTCTGCCATTTTAAGCATTTGATGTTGTGGCAAGGAAGCAGGTGCTTGGGTTTGGGTCATCAGTTTTTTATGTGTAGCTCGTACTCTTGGCCTTAGAAACTCAATAGTTTTAGACAGAACTGAAGATGCGAAAGAAGTCGGTTTAGGTCGAATATCAGTAATGCAAAGAACTTCCTTTGAAGCCAGTGCCTGAACAGTAGCTCTGGATCCATCCAAGGTAGAGACATCCATAAGTTCCATAGTCAAATAAGAATCTTGCGGCATACCGGACTCCGAACGGGTCTTGGTAGGGGCCTGTGAATCCATCAAAGTGGGCATCAGGGGCTGTGAAAGCGCTTCACTGAACTGGCAACTAGCGTAACGGAAACATAGTCAGCAGTTTTGGACCTGTGCGGTCTGTTTTTATCCTTACATTTTTACGGAAGATCGGTAGTCGAATAGCTTACAGAAGCCATTTTGGAATACGGAGACAGAGAGCAAAAGTATTTAGCGACAATAAGGGCCTGACAATGAAAAGTTCGGGCATTGAACAAAGCACAAAACCGACAGCAAGGTACGTCGTGGTCTGGGCCTAAATAGGTGATGCAGCAAGAATGGAAATCTCGGTGTGGTATTGGCTTTCCACAAGCGAGACAATTGTCAACTTTTTCTGACATCGGTTAGAGCAAGAAAAAAGGATCTCCAATGGGGTACTTAGCTTTAGAAGACTTCAAGATGACTCAATTTCGGAAATGAAAACTCAGGTAGCGGCTGACCGGCACTCATGTGAATTGCTTCTGCTTCGGGCTCCTCGGCAAGAAAGACCGATGTAATGGCGTCGGCTGCCTGTTTTTATACGCCTGATGACCTGATGTCAGTCTTGAAGTGACTGCAACCAATGCAGAAATACTAAATCTCTGGTATTCGGGCCGACTGAGGACTACCTGCAGGCAGATAACTCAAGTGTGATGATTGCAACTATGAAACACGAAGAACATCAGGAGAAATGGATGCAAATTCTGGAAAGTCCATCTGTAAAACTCATAGTATCTTCTGAGAGACTGAGAAACCTCAGTGTATTTACAATGAAAGCACTGCCACATTCTAGCAATAGTCTCACAGGAGAAACCCCCATGGGGATAATCAACTGAGCTCTCCTCAGACAATGAATCAAAAATCTGGGTTGGGGGGGCTGTGTCTGTCCCTGTATAGTACAGTTGTGTACACTTACCATAAATGTAGATGTTAGAGTGTATTCACTGTTGCAGTTATTACACTTGGGTTATCCTGCTGGCAGGTTAACCTCAGTCGGCCTGAATTCCAAAGTCTAGGTCTGGCGTCGGGTGGTGTCATCTCTTCCCTGACGTCAGAGCGCCAGGGGTATAAAAGATGCAGCCAACCCCATTTTCTTCAGTTTTTCTTGCCCCAGATGTCAGGTGCCGCCAAAAGGGTAGGCTAAAAAATATGCCAATAAAACATGCATGCACCAAAATATATTATACCTTCATCTACAAGCAAATACACCACACAGGTTACATAGATTAGAAAAGTGCAGATAAGTTCTGGCAAAGAGATGGGGGATGATGGGTGGGTAACCTGGACTGCAACAGTGAATACATTCGAACATCTACATTTATGGTAAGTGTACACAACTATACTATGTTCTTCATGTTTCACTGTTGCCGTCATTACAGTTGGGTTGAATCCCAAAGCGATGGTTGGGAGGCTGGAGCTAATATAGCATTAGGAGCGGCTAAGAGGCCCTGCAGAACTGCAGTGGCAAAGCCTGCCCTTGATTTAGAGAAGAGTGGTAAATGATAGTGCTTTGTAAAGGTGTGCACTGAACTCCAGGTAGCAGCCTCTAAAATGTCTTTGGTTGGTACTCCCCTGAGGAAGGCTGCTGAAGTAGCTGCTGCTCTAGTTGAATGTGGCCTAATGCCCTTAGGCACTGGCTTGCCATGTTGTGAATAGCAGTAACGAATGCAGTGGCCTATCGACTTAGAAATAGTCTGCTTTGAGATAGCCTTTCCTTGTGATCCTGCAGCATATGCCACTAGTAGTTGCTCTGTCTTTCTGAAAGCTTTGCTTCTGTTCAAGTAGAAGCGTAGTTGTCAGTGTATGTCCAAAAAATGCAGAATTCTCTCCCCCTTATTCTGTGGGTTTGGATAGAAAGTAGGCAGATGAATAGCTTGGTTAAGGGCCACACTGGAGACCACCTTAGGCATGAATGTCGGGTTTGTCCTCCGAGAAACCCTGTCTGGATAAAAAATTATAAAAGGTTCCACAGCCATGAGTGTCTGCAGCTCTGAGACTCGCCTTGCAGAAGTTACTGCTAGGAGCAGAGCTGTTTTCCAAGATAAAAACTTTATACCAGCTGTAGTGGCTGGCTCAAAAGGAGGCAGGGTGAGTTTTTCCAAAACATAATTGAGGTCCCATGCAGGTATTGCTGATCTCCTTGGAGGCCTTAAGTTTTTGGCTCCTCCGAGGTACTGCCTTAACAAAGGATGAGAAAAGATTGGTGCCTCTGTATTGTAATGAGCCGAAATAGCAGAGGCATGAATTTTAATTGATGAAAAGGATAGGCCTTTGTCCAGCATCTCAGTTAAGTATTGCAAAATCTGAGGAATATTTGGTACAGCTGTGTCAATTCCTTGTGCCTGGTTCCAAGCACAGAATCTCTTCCATTTTCTAGAGTAAGATTTTCTGGTACTAGGCCTTCTGGTCTCCAAAATTACATCCATCACAGCTTTAGTGAGGGGTGCATTCTGTATGACTACATTATCCGCCATGCTGCCAGGTTTAAGGTCTTTAGATGGTTGTGTAGGATCTGATTGTCTTGTTGGGATAGTAGATGAGGTATTTGAGGCAAGGTCCAAGCCGGGCATTGGAGACAAGTTCCTTAGAATTGGATACCAGTACTGGTGGGGCCAGTCTGGGGCAATCAGTATCATTTTTGGCTTCTCTTGTCTGACCTTTAGGAGTACCTTGGGGAGGAGAGAGAGTGGAGGAGAGGTATAATACTGCTAAGTTTTTCCAGCTGAAAGATAGGGCATCCACTTTCCATGCTTGTCTGTGATAAGTCCTTGTGCAGAATCTTTTTAGTTGGTAGTTGTCAGGAGAGGCAAACAGATCTATCTCTGGGCATCCCCATTTCCTTGTTATCAGGCTAAAGACTTGTGGATCCAATTTCCACTCGTGGGGATCCATGAGGTTTCTGCTTAGTTCGTCTGCCAGAGTATTTATCTTTCCTGGCAGGAATTGTGCCTGCAGATGTACTTGGTAAGTCAATGCTGTGTCCCACAAAGTCATGGCTAGACTGCAAAGGGGGTAGGAATGAGTGCCTCGCTGCTTGTTTATATACCACATGACCGTGGTGTTGTCTGTCTATCAGTAGTTGTCCCGGATGAAGTAGGTCCTTGAAGGCTCTCAGGGCATTCTGAACAGCTAGCATCTCTTTTTGATTGACATGTAGATGCATTTGGTTTGTGGACCATGTGCCTTGAATACACCTTCCTGCCATGTGGGCCCCCCAGGCATAATCTGATGCATCCGTTGTTAATGTTTGCCTGGCTTGTGGTAAAGTGAATGGCTGCCCCTTGTTCTAGTGACAAGCCTTCGCCCACCATCGAAACTCCTGTTGCAGGCAGGGAATGAGGGTAAGTTTTGTTTCCAGACTGTGGCAATGTTGAGTCCAAACACTTTTTAGGTACCATTGAAGTTTCCTCATATGCAGTCTCGCATATGGAATTAGTAGAATGCAGGATGCCATGAAGCCCAAAGCCTGCGGAATTTTTCTTGCAGATAACTGGGCCTTTGTTGCCAATAGGTTGAAATAGGTAATCAGTTGTCTGTTTGTCTGGCATAAGATAAGCCATCTGGGCAGTTGTATTTAAGCTTGCACCCAGGAATATTATCTCTTGAGAGGGTACTAGTTTTGATTTCTTTTCGTTGACTGTGTACCCTAGGCCTGTTAGAAATCTCTTTACAAACGCCAGATGCTGTAGTAGAATGTCCTTGTTCTCTGCTTGAATGAGGCAGTCGTCCAAGTAGAGATATATTTGTATTCCTCTTTGTCTGCAGAATGCATTTACTGGTGACAGGCACTTTGTGAAGACCCTGGGCGCAGTAGATAAGCCAAAGGGCAGTGCAGAGAATTGGTAGTGCATTGAGCCAGCTTTGAATCTGAGGTATCTTCTGCATGTTTGTCTGATTGGGACATGCAGGTATGCCTCTTTTAGGTCTAAAGTCACAAGCCAAGCCTTCTTGCCCAGCATGGACAGAAACTGCTGTAGAGTCAACATTTTGAATTTTGGTATATCCTGAAATGTGTTTATAATAGATAGGTCCAGTATTGGTCTCCAGGTCTTGTCCTTTCTTGGGACCAAGAAAAGTCTTGAATAAAATCTTTGTCCCTCCTCTTGCTCTTGTACTTGTTGAATGGCCCTCATTGTCCATGAGGGATGAGACTTGCTTTTGTGCCTCTGCCCATTGATGTTTTGGCAGGTCTGGCCAACCATTTGTCCTTGGCAGGGTATGGAAGTGAAACTTGTAGCCTTCTGACACTATGTCTAGGACCCATTTGTCCTGGGTTATTATGTGCCAATTTTGAGACAAAAAGTGCTAGTTTTCCCCCTAAAGGTGCTGCAAGAAGTTAAGTGCTTGGTGCAGGCAGGGGAAAGTCATTGGGACTGCTTCCTGTATGGCTGTGATTTGTTTTCTCCACTTTTGGAGGTAGAAGCACCCCATTGTTTAGACCTGTACGAACCTTGGGGCTGGGATGTGCCTCTTGGGCATCTGTATCTGCCCCTTTGTGGTCTGTCTGACACTGGAAAGGATCAATTCTTTGTAGGCCAGTGTCTGCTAAATCTAGGTGGCTGTACCTGTAAAAAATCCTTAACCATTTGCATAGATTTAGCTTTGTCCTCCATTTTCTTTAACACCAAACAAGGTATCATGCTATAATGGAGCATCTAATAATTTTGCTTTGACATGACCAGGCAGATTTTGTTCCTTTAACCTAGCATGCCTCCTGATTACAGAACCCGTAACAGCAGCCCTGTAAGAGGCCTCCAAAGAATCAAAAACACATTGCAAAGTATGTTTTCCAACTTGTTCAGCTGCATGCAATAAATCCTGCATTTCTTTATTTTCTGCACATTCAGAATTTATCAGCATTTTCTGTTTAAGCAGTGACATAATATATTGCTGATATTTGAGCATATGAAACTGACAATTTAAAGCTCTTATAGCCAAGGTAGCAGAAGTGTAAATCGTTTTTCCCCCATCTGTCCAAAGCCCTAGAATCTCTGTCTGAGGGGGTAGGGTTTTTTTGCAGCGGAAGCCTTGACCCCATTGGGACCCTGAGAGATAGTTTCTGGATCAGCAGCAGGGTTTTTGAAAAGGAATTTATGAGAGTCAGGAACCCTGTATTACCTGTCCGGCTTAACAGGAGCTGGAGGTAAGGAGCCAGGAGTCAGACTGGACTCTGAAAATACATTATCTACAATGTCTAACACAGGTGGAATAGCTAGGGGCCTATGTTGTGGTAGTAAAAGGAAGTCTCTGTGCCTTTTCTTAGATTATGAAAAATCTTGGCTCTCCCAGTGAAAATGCTCCCTCATGGTATGCAAGGTTTCCCCAAAAGAGTAATCCTCAGGAGGAGAGACTGAAGGGATAGATTCTTCAGCATCAGAATCCTCATAGGGAGGAAGAGAGTATTCCTGATCAGAAGAGGAATCCGATGAAATGGAAACCTGATCTGAAGATTCATATTCTGTCTCTTGCCTAGGCCTTTTATCAGGTGGGGGATGGGAACCCCTGCTCAAAGTAATTAGGTCTTCGGCCATTTTGAGCATCTGTTTTTTGGGCATGGAGGCCTGTCCATGAGGCTGCTGTACTCGTTTCTTTGTCTTTAAAGGTGCTTTAGTCTTTGCCTTTGAAGCTGAAGTTGTTTTAATGTATAATTGATTAGGTCTAAAAACACCCTCAGAAGCCAATGCCTGCTCAGCGGCTCCAGACCCATCTGAGGGAATAGTCTCCGAAGGTCCAGTACCTTGAGCTTCCAGCGGCCTACTCGACTCAACGTGGGAATCGGTAGCGGCCTGCGGGTCTAAAGTAGCGGGCGTCAGGGGCTGCAAAGGCGCCTCACTGAGGACCGGCAAATCGGCGACTGGCTTAGAAGAAGCCTCATCGTCGGTTTTGGACCTCGGATGCTTATCCTTTTCTTTGCGTTTCTTGTGAATTCCGGTAGTCGGATGGTTATCAAACGACATTGTATAATTAAATCTTCTGCCAAAATAGTGTAATGCATAATCGTACTGACGCTTAATAGTGCGTTGGTTAAATCTAGCACAAAACCGACAACTAGCAACGTCGTGGTCAAGGCCTAGGCAAGGAATACAGTAAGAATGAAAGTCCTTATGAGGTATTTGCTTCCCACATGAAATACAATTATTAACTTTTTCAGACATCGGTCTGGAGCAAGAAAAAAAGTTTCCTCAACGGGGTACTTAACTTCTGAAGACGACTTTGGATCTGAAATTCGAACTCGAAAATCTCAGGAGTCAGCTGACCAGCACTTGCGAACTGCTTATGCTTCAGGCACCGTGCGGCAAGAAAGACTAAAGAAAATGGCGTTGGCTGCATCTTTTATACCCCTGGCGCTCTGACGTCAGGGAAGAGGCGTCAGCAACAGACGCCGGACCTAGACTTTGGAATTCAGGCCGACTGAGGGTAGCCTACCAGCAGGATAACCCAAGTGTAATGACTGCAACAGTGAAACACGAAGAACATCTTTCTGTTCAGATTCAAACTCTTGAACCTCTTCAGAAAAAGATGAAACCCTTTTACCTTTAACCAGGAAACTACTTTACAAAGTATCAACAGCCTGAATTTAAACCATGAGCCAGACCAAGTAAACTACTCCTATCCAAAGAAATAGGAGGAACAGCAGCAACATGCTTGATTTTGTGTCTCATTTTTTTTTGTCAAAAAAAAAAAAAAAAAGAGAGGCCAACTGTGTTACTAATGGCAGCAGCGGCTTCCCCAGGGATGGGCACAGCATTCTGACAACAGAGAAACCTTATCTGCTCCCTCAGGACCGACAAGAATGTCTCACCCTTTCCCTCTGAGAGGACCCCAACAGCACCAGATGATGTGAATAACCCTTGGTCCATAGTGGCTGTAAGTGCTACAACAAAGGAAACTGGGGTAAAAGATGAGTAGCCTGAGGATACAACAAATGATCACAACAGAATCACCCACCTGCGGCTGAGGCAAATTGCTAGTCTGCTGTTGTGGCAAAGGCTGTTTGCTTAACTTTTTCTTTTTGTAGCTGGAAGAAGGACCCAATGTGGGACTGGCAGTCTGTTCCAAATATTATCCCTCTCCCAGGGAAGACAAGCAACAACTGCCGGTAAACACTACAAGTCCACAAAAGTTATTTTTTCGACAGAAAAACACAGTAAAAGGCACTTAAAAATGCTATGTCTGCCCTGCAAAAGAAAAACAAAAAATGTATCCACAGAAAAAGGGAGCCCCCAGAATTTGTCAGCCCAGCAAAGGAAAGTAGAAGCAGACTGTTGACCCTTGAAAGCCTCAGAGAGCATACTCTTCTGCAGCAGTAAAACTCAGAAGGGCTCCATCATCAAACTTTTCCTTTAGTCAGCTCAATTGCCTGACAGACTGGGTGCATGGAAGGTGCCCTGAAGCTGTGGAAGATGGCCGGCTGTTATATCCTTCACCAAATATAACCCATATAGCTAGGTATATATGGTGAATATCAGAAGGGATGAAACTGAACCGTATAACTATGTAGTGCAAGGCATACTGATAAACTTATTAAGCATGTCCCTAGTACAAATCTTGATCATAACAGTTCTTAGGGATGTTTAACAAACACTTGTAACCACAATCAAACACCGTTAAGATCAGGTCTTGCTCTATGGATTAAAAGAGGGCATAGGTGCCAACCAGTAAAGTACTGCAGAAGGAACAACTACATTTAAAAGTTGTTAAAACTTCACATAGCTACAAAATTGTAGCAGGAAAAAAGAAGTGTCCAACAGCTTTTAAAGCAGTTTCTCCTTTAGAGGACATTTATTTTCTACCTGCTATCTGTCTGACCGCTCTAAGTGCTTTACTGGCTCTGAAAGCCAACAAAAATACACTCTGCACTCCTACTGTTTTTTTTTTTTTTTTTTTTTTTTTTGACATCCATGTTTCAGACACACAAGCTTACTATTATTAATGGAGACGCAATCATAATCCTCTGTGTTATGCTTTTCTTTCACAGATCAGAGTCTGAAGATGCACTAAAATAGGACAAAAAAACTAACCCACATGCTGAATTTTCACAGTATATGTTCACCATTAGGGAGAAAAGGGAACTGAAATAAAGGTCTCTACCTTGATAGTGAATTCTGGAAGGATTTCTGCAAACACTTGAGCAGGCGGACACAGCACCTTTTCCTTCATGAATCCCAGTCTTTCAGCTGTTTCTGCAACAGTCTTCGGTAAGCTTCTGCATCTAGTACTCCATGGAAGTTACTCCTGGTGTACAAAAGAATGGTTTGGTCATCGGCATACTGGAGACCAGTGGTCAATACCTTGGGAATACTAGTCTTTGAAAGGAGATACCCAAGATAAGACTCGAGAAGAGAGAAGGATTGTTTATCAATTTCAAGTGTTCATACCATAAATAAAACACCAGAACACTGGTGTGGTAGTACATCATGCAGGGATAGCACAGATGCATCTAAGAACACAAGGACAAGTTACATCTGTTCATCAACCCAGACATTTTTTGTTCTTCCTCTCCGGATAATCCCACTTTTATAATAACAAGGTGGTGTAAATTGTATGTACTGCATTGTTCATGAAGTCCCATTTTGTAATGGTGGTATACACAAATACGGTAAATACTAAATAACCAGAACAGCAGTTGGTGTGCTTTTATAAATCAGTACATGATAAAGACCTTAAACTCAGTGAGCTAGCCTAATTACAAGAACTGTGTAGAAAAAACACTGTAGAAACCATACTACTTAACTGGGTCAATTATAAATTGTTATATCAGAAATATTTTAATTTTGATGGGATTAGCCAAGCACACACAATTCCATGCCTTGCATAACACAGTTAACATAAATTACTTGCAATCTCTGTTACATAACTCTTTCGCTAGGAAGAGATTTTACTCTGCAATTACAAAATCAACCCTCAGAAGAGAACTGCACTGTGAATGTGCAAAATGTCATAAGGTAGAAGCCAAAACACAGTAAGGTGAAAAAATGTGACACCTACAGTTAAATTATATACAATTTGGGGAATATCAAGCTTCTGCAGCACCTAATGGCAAACAAAGGATGGGGCACAAAAAAAGCTGTTACCTTCAACAATGACGGAATTATCAGAAAGACCTTTTTTCACTCCAAAAAAATTAGACACCAGTGGACTAGACATATGTAGATAACCTAAACTGGTACACACACTTGGCATGTCATATATACTAAAAACAAAACAAAACAAAACAAAAAATCATGCTTTTGAACTGATGCATGCTACTACATAATTCAACACTTGTGACTAAGCGCTTGTACACCTTTGGGATTTGAAAGGAAACTGAAGCACCCTACAAAACCCATGCAAAAAAGATGGCATACAGACTGCCTACAAAAGGCACTACAGCCAAGAAATGGGATGGAGAACCAAGTACTGTGAGGCAGCAGCACTAACTGATGTGTCACTGTGATGCTTGTAAACAATGTACAAATACGTAAGTCTCAACAAGAGTCTTGCTACATTCAGTAGACACTCAGTGGACATTAAGGGTGAAAATTAAGGGATGACATTATCCTTCATCTGCTTACCCTGATACTGTAACACTAGCTTATGAATGAATTTGACCAGAACCATGCAAGTCATTTCAGTGTCAGCCAATATTTCCTCCATTATTTTTATGCTGTGACAAGATGTCATAGATTGTGCAACTGGCTAGCCCAATCAGAATTAAGTGTGAAAAAAATACACGCATATATAAATATACACGGATTACATGTATGAATGTATATAAGCATATTATATTTTACATAGTTACCATACACACACACA
This sequence comes from Protopterus annectens, assembly GCF_019279795.1. Taxonomy (NCBI): domain Eukaryota; kingdom Metazoa; phylum Chordata; order Ceratodontiformes; family Protopteridae; genus Protopterus; species Protopterus annectens. The sequence continues at coordinate 718,333,433 of NC_056737.1, forward strand.
TATAATTTATTGAAATCTCATTACATTGAATCACAAATGGTTGAACTTAATGAAAACTCATCTCATTGAGTCACAATTCATTAACTGTAGAAGTATACATACCATATATGCCACATTCAAATTATAGGAGTTATTCAGGAAGTGAGTTTACAAAAGTATATGTTGGATTAGTAAAGGCCACCATAATGTCATAGCCCTAGATCTGTAGTACTTTGTCATGTCCTTCCATATCACTGTTGCAGGATTCAACCTAAGGATCTCTGCCAAGGATGGCCCAGCATTCCAGCCAGTACACCAAAATCTTCAGCTCTTACAAGCAGCATACATCACACACATGCACCCTATGCAAGACACAGGGCAGAAAGGTGATATATGCATGCAAACACTCAGAACATTTTTGCTGCCAGTCCGATCATCTTCATGACCTTCAGAGCTGCTGTTACCTAGCTGTTTTTTCAGATAAAAGTGTCCTATTGGGTTATGTTTTTTTTATTCTCATTTGGTACGGTGTTCATGTCATCCAGAAAAGGAAAATATTAGTGTAGGAGGCAGATTCCCCATAAAGACCATCACAGCCAGCATTTTTTCTTTTTTCTTTCTTTCTTTTCAGTGCTTCCCACAATCACATGCAGTGCTCTATCTGCCAGGTGTTTTTGCCCAAGGCCCTAGGTAGTTGCCTCTTCTTGTCCATATACCTCCAGTATCAATGACAAGGTCTTGGCTCAGGATGCTGTGGCAGAATCCTCCTGTCCCAAGGGCCACTCGTTTGACAAAGAGGCCAAAAGAGTCCGGTCTGATCCAGCTGCTGTCCAGCCTCCCCAAAATGGCTCTCTAGAGCTAGTGAAAACCCTGAAGACCATCCTGTGCTTTTTTTTGGGTCCCCTACAGATGATCAAAATCACAAAAAGCCGACTTTCATATGGCCGAGACCACATGATCAACTTTTGGAATGTCGAACACCTTAAATAAAAAAAAAAAAAAAAACACAAAACAAAAACTTACCTACACACTGCTAGCAGGGGGGGCAAGCCCCCTGCAACCCCCTGTGGGGAGATGCACCCCAAACACCCCTTGCAATTTAAATATACCAACTCTGAGATCGCACTACAGCACGGAAAATGGAAATCTTCCCATTCTGCACTAGACAGTGATGTCCATTCTGAACGTTTGAAATTCCAAAAGTCGATCATATGGTCTTGGCCATATGAAAGTCGGCTTTTTGGGATTTTGATAATCTGTAGGGGACCCGCTTTTTCAGATTCCTCTGTCAATGCCTCAGAGGCCAGCATGGATCCAAATTCTTGCATGCCCTCAGAGGCTTTTCCAACAACTGCACCTTACGTTGAAGGGGAACCTCAGCTGATAATATCCAAGGGACTGCAGGGGATTCCTCAGATCTTGGTGAGGAAGGAAATTCCTACCACCATTATAGAGTCATGTCAGGGGGTCTGACCCTCCAAGGGTTTTTCTTGCGGATGTCTCACAAAAATTTGTTTGCATTTGTTTATCAGGATGGGCTACTAGGCCAAAAATAGCCCAGTTTCATTGGAGGCCTGGGGAGAAAATTTCCCACATTAACAAGATCATATAATAAACATGTCAGAGGTAAATACAGTATAGTTAAACATGATTATAACATGTCATGCGATAGTAATGTCAAGTATAGTTGCAACATATTAAGTACAGTTAATATTTAGTTGAACTGATAGGAGAGTTCAACAAAACAATTATACACTTCAAATGTATCTAGCATTAAGGTAACTAGGTTTTTGCAAACATGCAATAATGTTATGGGCAATTATAGGTTCATAGGTTGTATATATACCTATACAAGCCTAGCCATAACAATTCCCTGGCTATTTCTTCCCACACTATTTACTTCCTGGACCAGTCTAGCAGGGCGACTGACGTGATCCCTGGGGTGAATTTCCTTTCTCCCATCCAATAGTCAAGGTTCCTTTTGAAGATGGCCAAAGAGGCGCGCTGTTTGACATGTATGGGCAGTCTATTCCAGAGTCTGGGGAGTCTCTGGGTCAGGAACCTAACCCTCCAGCATGTTTTGTTTATTGTGATGACAAGGTTCAATCCTTGGAGAGTGTCTCTCTGAGGGATTGGGAATTCTTTAAGTGTAGCATGTCCAACAGCTCTGGGTTTGACATGGCCTTGTACGTTAGTTAAGCAGAGATTGCCTCTGAGTAGATGATATGCGACACAGTATAGCTGGATTTTTTAAGGCGGTCAGCATAGGGCATCTGCTTTCAGCCTGTGATTCGTTTAGTGAGGTATTTCTGCGACCTTTCCAGTTGTTGCATCTTGAGAGGTACATGCCAAATTTTGTGTTGCATTCTATAATGGGTCTAATGAGGGATGAGTACAGTGGAACAATGACCTCCTTTTTTCTGGATGAAAAGCCCTTAGTGAGGAGGTGAGCCACATAGAAGGATTTCCTGACTGTTGTGGCGATGTGGTTATCGAAGGTGAGACCACTGTCTACCTGTGTCCCTAAGTCTCTTATCACACTTTGTGTTTACTGTACTGCCACCTATGTGGTAATTCACGGGTACGTTTTTTCCAAAGGGAATAACTATACATTTCTTGGCACTGAGCTTGAGCCTATGGCTCTGGCACCAAGCATCTGTTTCTGTAAGGCCCTTTTGCAGAATATCCACATCATTTGGAGATTCAGTAATGGCTCCTAGTTTGCAGTCATTTGCGAACTTTGTTAGCCAGAGTCCCTTAGTATTGGCCTGTACTTCAGAGAAGTAGATGCCAAACAAGAGTGGTCCCAGGACTGAACACGGAGGTACTCCACTTATCTGGAGCTGGATTTGGAGTCAGCTACTTTTACAGTGTGGGTTCTGTCAGTAAGCCAGTTGGCAACCCATCAAGTGACGTAGGGATTAATGCCCAGCTTAGTATGTTTATCTAAGATTCCAGAGTGGGGGATAGTGTCAAAGGCCTTGGCGAGGTCCAGATAGGCTGTGTGGACCGCCTTACCCTCGTCCACAGCTCTGGAGACTGATTCGAAGAAGTCAATCAGGTTCAGGAGACAAGATCAGCCCTTCACGAACCCAAACTGGGTGAGGTTCAGTGTTTGAATTCCTGTCCCAGAGACTTCCCATACTCTGGAATAAACTACCTATCTATATCAAACAAAGCTCCTCATTAGCACTCCAAGAAAAATCTTGATGACTGGATGGGAAATAGGAAATTCACCCTGGGGATCACCTGTGCGGCTCTGCTCGACAGTGGCACAGAAAAATAATTTTCTTGGGTTGCAAAAGCCAGGGTACCTTTTTGGCTGGGCTTTTATAGACCCCAGGGCCGATAGCCTAGTACCTACCTATGAACCAATGTCTTTGTTTATAAGTTCCATGGCCTTGCAGATCAGGCTCATCAGACTGATGGGGCAGTAGTTCCCGGGATCCAAGGTGGATCCCCTCTTGTGGAGTGGGATGACTGTAGCTGTGCGGCACTCAATGGGTACAAAGCCTGAGGTGAGGCTATGATTAAACATGACACTTAGGTGAGGTGCCAGTTCATTTTGTAGTTCATGCAGTACACAGCCCGGGATGTCATCTGGTCCCATGAATGCTGTATTCTTAGCTTTGGAGAATTCGTTTTTTACCTGTGTGGCCATTATTATCAGAATTTGACAATCTTCCGGGATTGAGATGGGCCATTTAGGGGGTGAAGCTGGCAGTGAATTGATCTGCCAGGATAGTGGCAATATCCTTGGGATCAGTATATTTAAATGTCATTCTGTTGTAGCTCAGAGCAGATCTGAGCATTGCCATTTAGATTCTTGACATAGTTATAGAATGCCTTGTGGTTGTCTTTGGAAACTTTGGCAATTTTATTTTCGTAACTAGCTTTGGAGGATTTTAGCTTCTTACAGAGGCTGGTAAGGGAGTTTTTGCATCTTGGAATTTTCCTCTTTTCTGCAACAGTTTCTTCCTTTTGTTGTAAAGTTTGTTTATGGCACGGAACTACCAGATTGGCTTCATTTTTTGGAGGAGAGCATCTTGGTTCTATTTGGGATGACATGATTCATGCACGAGTGGATGTGCTCATACAGTGCCTTAGTGTAGGACTCAGCAGTTCAACTATCAGTTCCCATCTGCGTGGGTGTCATGAAGTTTGTCACTTCTGACTTGAGTAGCATGAAGTGGGCTTTGGAAAAGCTTTTTATGGAGGTTTCCTTACTGGGGGGTGGGGGTGGGATGTGGATGTTGAGGGTGATTTGCTTATGGTCTGACCTGACCAACAAGGGGGTGACCATAGGTGTGGAACATCGATTTCCCATGCTAGTAATGAGACTTTTTGAAAGGTGCATACATGGCATAAGTGCTGTGCTACAGAGTAGATAAGCGTCAGAGAAATTTTGAAAGAGGAAAGATTCGAAGTAGTCCTTATAGGTAATGGGAGGCCATTCCATTGCTTGGCACCTGGGGAGTATAGTAGCTGGCCAGCTGGAAGCTTTGGCTTTTCTACCTTGAGAAGACGTTGGTTCATGGATCTAAGAGGCCTCTGTGGATGGCAGTGACTCAATATGGAAATAAGTGATGGGCAGTCCAACGGTTTAAAGATTGTTTTGTATACTATTAATTGTAAGTAAGTGAAGTAATGTGGGAGTTCAAGCCACTTCAGTATGTGTAGGGAGGTACAGTGATGAGAAGAATATTTGGCGTTAGTTATAATAAAACTGCCAAGTTTGCAATAAGTCTCAAGTTTGGATTTTAGAGAGGACTTGTTATTAGCAAGAAGAATACCACATGTGAGAGAGGGTAGTAGGTAGGTTGAAGCAAGGGCTTGTTTTGCGGAGGGACTACAGAAGTGTTTATGCTTCTAGAGGATTCATCACTTTTGATGAGTTTTTCTGATACAACTGCGTACATTTAAGTCAATTTTCAGGTGTTCATCTAAGATTACTCCTAGTAGTTTTTTTATGGGTAGACAAAGCACATCTCCCCTGTTGTAAAGATTCCCCAGTGTGAATGGCACAATTTGACTCCGGGGTTTATTTAATGCTTTGATGGTCTTAAAGCATTCTCAAGGGGTCTCTGCCCCTGCTCCCACTGGTCTTCCACTCCTGTTAAAGAGGTCTAGAGAATTTGACTCCTCAGATGAGGATCTGAACTCCAGGGAAGAATCCCTGGCCTACTTTTCCCCAAACTCCTTCCCACAGACTAGAGTTCAGAGGAAGACTATTCCTTGAGTTGAACCTTCCCCTTAAGAGAGTTATCCTTTGGGATACAATTGCCTACCTGGTGGATTATATTAAGGAGGGCTGTTCACAGATCTCTGATATTCAAAACAGGTACTATGAGCTCCTACAGATGGCGTCTCATATTCTATCTGCTGTTCTTCCTATTTTGACTGCCCTTTTGGATATTTTTTTTCTCTGCAGCTTCTGCAGCCCCAGATTCTCAACTTCTTGTGCCAAAGAAGCCTGACATTTTATACATGGTGTCTTGGGACTGCAAATTTCTTTATAAGTGCCCTTCTGCTGATCTTTTAGTGGTATCAGTTTCTTCTGACAAGCCCTCCAAGTTATTGCCATCTACTAATGTGCTTCCTTCTAATAAATATAGTAGGGGCGTGGAAAGGTGGGGCAAGAAGGTTTACACTGCTGCCACCTCATCCTTTACTGCCATTAACTACCAGACACACATGACCAGATATGTTTTGGCTCTCCTTTCCCACATTTACAGGTGCTTTCTGACCTTCCCGATTCTGATGGGAAGGCTTCTGCCATGTCCCTATTAGGTTCCACTTCTGAAGTTGCCCGCCACTCAATACAATGCAGCTGAAGTTTCTTCTAGGGCTACTGCCTTGGTTGTCTCAAATTATCAACCTGGGATATTTCATAGTTTGGGGATCCTTTCTCCCTTATCAGGCATCCCTCAACAACCTCCTTCAGAACAGATTCCTCATTTTCTAGAGGTTCTTAAGTCCCTTTTGGATCAAGGCACTATTCAGCCCGTTCCTCCTACCCAAGTGGGAAAGAGGTTTTACTCAAAGATGTTTTCGGTTCCTTGGAAGAAAGATACATGGACAGCAATTCTGGACCTTTCCCTGCTTAACACATTTTTCAAGATTCCTTTTCAGATGTTACTCCTTCAGACATTGTTTACTCTTCTGCTTCCCCAGGCCTCTCTGGTGTCTCTGGATCTCAAAGATGCATACCATCACATTGCCATACATTCTCTTTTCAGGAAATGTTTTAATTTCTCTCTTCTTTACATTTTCAGTTCTCTGTTTTGCCCTTTGTCCCAAGGGTATTCACCAAATGCGTCGCTCCTGTCATTGCTTTTTGCAGACTTCAAAGTATACAGATTTTCCCTATCTAAACGATATGCTTACTCAAGCTCTTAATCCTAGCAGTCTATTACTGGATCTCCAGTTTAATCACTTGTCTTTTACACAGTCTGGGGTTCTCCATAAACCTCCAAAATCAGTAGTGACACTTTCCCAGGATCACGTTTTACTTAGATATAGGCTTCAGATCATTCTCATGCTGCCATCTCCTCCTGCCCCCAAAGGCTCTGTCCGATTACCTTATTCCAGTCTCTTTTCCTCTGTCATGGCCAGGGAATTTCTCAGAGTCCTAGGACTTGTGGCTTCCACCATTCCCATGCTCTCTCTCTCTCGCTAGGCTCCATATGAGGAAACTTCAGTGGTACCTCACATCAGTGTGGCTTTTAACACTGCCACCCCCTGGAGTTCCCTGTTCCTTTTCTTCTTTGTCTTACGGTTGAGATTCAGTGGTGGATTCATCAACTCTCTCTCTCAAACCAAGGCTTCCCTTTCAAGCTCCAGTTCCCACTCACGGACACTTCAGACAAGTGTGGTGCCTATTGTGGCACCCTAAATGTCCAAGATCTCTGGCCTCCTCATCAAGAGGTTTAACTATATAAATAATAAAAGAGAGGAGAACTCTGCTTTTGGCTCCACAAACTTTTCATTCCCTCTTTCACCACAGGCCCCTCAAAGTCTTTACTGACAATACTACATCACTGGTGGTATGTCAACAAACAAGGGGGCATGAGGTCATATCTCCTTTGCAGACAAGCTATTCAAGTCTGGGATCTTGCAATCCAGTATCAAATGGCTCTTCAAGCCTTTTACTTTCCTTCAAAACACAATCTAGTGGCAGACTGAGCAAGTCCAGAACACAAGCTCACAAATGGATGCTTCACAGAGATGTGTTCCTGGACAATGTCCAACAGTGGGGTATGCCTCGGGTAGGTCTCTTCACCCCCCCTCTGAACAGACAATTTCCTCTATTCTGTTCACAGAGTCCCAAGTCCTCTGACTTGGAAACTGGATGCCCTGTCTTTTACTTGGAAGAGAATGTTTCTATACACTTTCCCACCCGTTCCTCTGTTATCATGGGTTCTGCAAAAGATCAGGCCGGACCCTGAGCCAAAAGGGAGTCACCAGCAAGAATTTGTTAAGACAGCTTTGGTTCCCTCTTTTCGCCTGGAGCAATTACCTCAAGTTACCGCACCGGTTGGATCTTCTCACACAAGACAAGGGATCTCGTCCATCCTCACCTGTCCACTCTTCAACTGACACTGTTGGTGACAAGGTTTTTCGAGGACATGCTCCAGGTTCTGCAAGAGGCCAGGAAACCCACTACAAGACAATCTTTACATGTCTAAATGGAAAAGATTTTCTGTCTGGTGGTTCTCTCACTATTAAGATCCTCCTATCAGTGGACTTTCCTCTGGTTCTTTCTTATTTGTGTGACTTGCTCCATGCTGGGTTGGCATATTCTTCAGTTAAAGCTCACCTATCAGCAACCTCTGCTCATCTGCCCTTGTTTCTAATGGCCTCTAGGCTTGAGGTCAAGCAATTTCCTAAAGGCATCCTTTACATCAGGCCTCCCAGGAAGCCTACTTTGCCTTCTTGAAACCTCAATTTTATAGTTACACTGGGTAGTTACATATTATTGCAACCAGATTGGTTGCGATTTTCGCTTACTTCGGTAGAAACAGGGCCATGAAACCCTGAAAGGTGGTATTCAGGCTCTGTATTGGTGGGGGATAACTTCGGATTACCTTCAGAAACAGAGACAGTGGAGAAAACTCTCTTCCTATTTTTTGCATGCGTGTTGCACGCTTGAAATGTCATGCCTGCTGTCGGTGTGATGAACGGATTGTATTCACTGTGTGGAAGGAATCCTTCATAGAAGGCAAACACAATTAAAAACATCAGCTTTGGCCGGCTAAGAACTTGCTGTATTCAACTGGACGTATAAGAAAATTTAAGTACCTTTATCTGCACTTTTTTTCAAAAAAAATACAGTATTTAAATTGATTTTGACTGTGTTGCAGGAATATTAACTGAACTGGAAGTTTTGACTCTGCTCTTCAGTTAGTCCCACCCACCCTCCCTGTTTTTAGTGGCCTTGAAACTGCCCGCCCCTCTTGTAAATTTGTGTTTGGATACTCCTTCTGGGCCCATCTCATTTGCTCACTCAACGGAGTGCAGTGAGATCATATTCTGATTTCAGGCACTCCTACTCTGTACAAAGAGAGCATCTGGGAAACAGAAAAAAAAATAAGCTTGTTTCCTGCCTTTCCTGTTAAGTGGTATAGACTATTTGTAGGCTTCTGAGCCCCCAAGCCCTTCTGTGTTGGAGGGAAGCCTTCTAGCTTAGTTTTTTTTTCCTTATAACTAGCCAGTTTTCTAGTTTCAGCACTCAAATCTGTTTCTTTCATCTCAGCACTTGTTCAGAAAAAAAAATTCATCTGCTTTTACTGTACTTGTGTTTCTACCTACTTTATTTTACGTTTGCATAATTTTAAAAGTACTCAATTGTATTTATTACTGCGTGGTGTAACTCATTCTAAGCCTTTTGGTTTAAACACTTGGGCTTCGGACCAGTTGTTTTGCACTGAGAGGGTTTGTGGTCTGCACTGTAGTGGCAGAACATGTAGCTCACATCCTTCTAGGTTGGGAACTGCTGATTGAGGGCTCAGTGTCTGCTATTCTAAAAGTGTATTAATTCTGGTTTAAGCACTTGGGCTTTCAGGCCAGTTATTTTACATTAAGAGGGTTTGTGGTCTGTACTCTTGGGGGAGGAGAGGCTGGACTGTGCCCTTCTGAGCTGGGAATTTCTGGTTAAAGGCTTATAGTGCATGCATATCTGATCTGCTTCTTACTGAAGTTGGTGCGCCTTGTTTGCTGTGGCATAGACTGGATACGGGCCTGCTGGATCTAGCTTTGTGTAACTTGAGCACTAACCCAGGCATTCTCTAAAGTATTCAATTGTATTTATTACTGCTTGGTAGTAACTTGATTAAAGTGTAGCTATCATTCTAAGTCTTTTGGATTAAGCACTTGGGCTTCAGACCAGTTGTTTTACATTAGGAAGGTTTGTGGCATGCACTGTGGTGGCAGGACAGGTAGCTTTCATCCTTCTAACTTGGGAACTGCTGATTGAGAGCCCTGTGTCTGTTATTCTTAAAGTGTATTAGTTCTGGTTTAAGCACTTGGGCTTCAGGCCAGTTATTTTACATCAAGAAGGTTCGTGGTCTGCACTCTTGTGGGAGAAGAGGCTGGACTCTGCCCTTCTGAGCTGGGAATTTCTGGTTAAAGGTTTATAGTGCCTGAATATTTGAACTGTACCTTGCTGAAATTGGTACACCTTGTTTGCGGTAGCATAGACTAGATCCAGGCCTGCTGAATCTAGCTTTGTTTATATGCTGGTTGTTTGTTTGCTTGTTATTTCCCTGGAACGCTAATTCCACCTAATACGCGGCTTCTCAGCGCTTCTGTGGATCACTAGTGATATCTGCATTGCTTACTGTACTTATTTCCTTGTTTCACTTGAAAGAAAGTTACTGTTTGTCGTTTTTGCATTTAAGTTACCTGTAACACATTGCACTTAAGTTACCTGGCACTAGCTCACTAAAGCAATTATATAAGTCAGCACTAAAAATTAAAAGCACTACACCCTCACTCCCCACTGGCCCTTGTTTTCAATTATTAAGGAATTCCCAATATTATTCTAGCATGTCCAAAGGTCAGTTGTCAATCACCTCTCCGGTCCAGCTGGTGAATCTGGGAATCTTGAGGCAATGTTACAACTGCCTCATGTACACAGACAACCCTCTCCTCCTCCCAAAAATTCCAACACATGTGAGAGATGCAACCATATAGCCAAACTGGAGGCTAAGCTCTCTCTCAACTCAGTACTGGCATAACCAGTCAGGAGGAGAAGGAAACCACACTTACTACAATTCCAGTCTCACATAGACCTACCAGGACAGCAAACCAAACACATAATCACACAATAACATACTCGGAGACTCTAAATAAAGATCTGCCTAAGCAGCAGAGACCTCCAAAGCAGACACCCAAGCAACTGCTACCCCAAAACAAAACACGTACAACACATATCTCACAAAGCCAGTGTGCCGAACAGTCACAGCCCTTAAGACTAAACAACACACCTGATACACTTGTAACAGGTGACTATCGTCAGGCACACTGACGTCCCGTTCAGCAGGCTGAACAAGGAGAGGGTCACGGTGAGCAGCCTGTCGGGCGCTAGGATCCGCCACATAACACAAGCGCTCAGGTCACTCCAAGGCAAGTACAAATATGACTCAGTCATTGCCCATGCTGGTGTGAATGACCTGAGATGTACCTCCCTGGACTACATGAAAAGAGACATAAAGGAGCTCTCTGAGCATGTAGCCCAGGCCGGTATGACCCTGACCTTGAGTAGCATCTTACCCTCACCAAGAATGATGCCACAATATGAAGACAAGATGATCAATTTCAACAACTGGCTTAAGTACTGGTGTCATTCAAAGGGGATCCAATGCCTGTCAGCTTGGGATGATATGCTCGACAAGCCACGATGCTTCGCTAGGGACGGCTTGCACCTGTCACCCCTGGACTTTCGGATATTGGCAAAGGCTCTTGCTACCCCCATAGTGCCTTTTTTAGGCAAGGCTCAAAAGACAAACCCACCTCCATAGGTATCACAAGGGATAAGAAACTAAGAGTAATGCTACTCAACGCCAGAAGTTTAAACCTCAAGATGCACTCACTCAAAACTCTCCTTAGCATGGAGAACATCGATATCTGTGCAGTAACAGAAACCTGGTTCAGGGCTCCAGAGAGCACCCCAGCACTACCAGGTTATACCTCATACCATGCTTTTCGGCCCCAAAACTTGGACCGAACCACAAAAGGAGGGGGAGTATCGATATTCATCAGAGATACCCACACCTCCAGGTTGGTGGCAAAGCACGAAGCATCAGAGACTATCCATGTGCAACTAACAGTGGGTAAAACTGCCTTCCAGTTTATAGCCTGCTACAGACCACCCTCCCAAACCCAGGAACCCCACTCGGCCTTCCTGAGAACACTGGAAAATATGAAGGTCTCTCCAAACACCATTATATTGGGTGACTTCAACTACCCAAACATAGACTGGGAGCATTACTCTAGCTCCAACACCCTAGCCCAAAGGTTCCTAAAATTTATAAACTCAAATGCTATGGAACAACTTGTTACCACTCCCACAAGAGGAGAAAACATACTGGACCTGATCATCACCAACATGGGAACACTATGCTCCAGACCAGAAGTGTATCCCTCACTGGTAAGATCAGACCATAAACTAATCTCACTGGATATTCACATCCCGACCCCACCCCCTGCCCAGAAAACCACAGTGAAAAACTTCTCTAAAGCAAATTTCACACTCCTCAAAACCGAGGTGGAATCCTTCAAAGCCCCTGGGCCTGTGGAAAATACGGCCCAGACCGCAGAATCCTTTATAAACGCATTCTATGAACACCTTCAGGAATGCATGGATCATGCGATCCCAAATAAAACCGAGACTCAATCCTCCAAAGGCAGATGTCCTGTCTGGTGGACCCCAGCCATAAACAAACTATACAATAGAAGGAGGAAGCTACTAAATGATAGAGCAAAATCACAAAAAGGGAAGGCATCACTGATCAGTATTAGCAAAAAACTACGGGCCCTCATAAAATTGTCTAAGGCCAGCTTCGAGAGAAAAATTGCACAGGACACTAAGGATAATCACAAGGCTTTCTTTAGTTATGTTAGGAACCTGGGTGGTAATTCACAGACCTGCTCAGAATTAGTCCAAAATGACAAAAAATACACTGAACCCACAGACACTGCCAACATCCTAGCTGACAGGTTCAGTGCAAACTTCTCCCCCCCCTCCCCACCAAAAGGGCAAATATCTATCCCAGCAGAGTGCTGCCCCCCTGACATCTCAGATGCTCAGGTAAGAGCCGCCCTCTCCAAAGCAAAAAACACAGCATCAATGGGACCAGACAGTGTCTCGGGCTGTGTCCTACATGAACTCCAAGAAGAGCTAAACCCAAACATAAAACTACTGTTCAATCTCAGCCTTACTACAGGATATGTGCCCAAAGAGTGGCGTACAGCAACAGTGGTCCCTCTCCATAAAGGTGGTGCCTCAACCGATCCTGGAAACTATCGCCCCATAAGCCTGACTAGCTTGGTCTGCAAAGCTATGGAAAGGATCATCATGGACCTCATAAATAAAGATATTGGGGACCTACAGACACTGGATCCTACCCAGTTCGGCTTTAAGGGCAGATCCTGCCTCTTAAACCTGGTTGATTTCTTTGAAACAGTCACCAAGGCCATTGACGAGGGGAAGGTGGTCCACACAGCCTACCTGGACCTCGCAAAAGCCTTCGATACAATACCCCACTCAGGCATTATAGATAAGCTCACCAGCTTAAATATAAACACCTATGTCACTAGATGGATTGCAAACTGGCTCAAGGACAGAACCCACATGGTTAGAATTGCTGGAGCCATGTCAGACTCCAAACCAGTTACAAGTGGTGTCCCACAAGGCTCAGTCCTGGGACCTCTCTTGTTCGGTATATATTTCTCGGAGGTACAGGCCAACACGGAAGGACTGTGGCTGACCAAGTTCACAAATGACTGCAAACTGGGCGCCATAATCGACTCTCCAGCCGACACAAGCATCCTCCAAAAGGGCCTCATAGAAACAGACAACTGGTGCCAGAGCCATGGCCTCAAGCTAAATGCCAAAAAGTGTATGGTCATCCCCTTTGGCAAAAACAAAGTGCCCACAAATTACCACATAGCTGGTAATCCATTAAGTACAGAAGAAGTAATTAGGGACCTGGGGACCCAAGTTGATAGCAATCTCTCATTTGACAACCACGTAGCCAAAGTGGTTAGAAAAACATTTTATATAGCCCACCTAATCATGAAGGGATTCACATCTAGATCAGGGGAGGTCATCGTGCCTCTTTACTCATCCCTCATCAGGCCCATAATTGAGTACAATGCCCCTTTTGGGATGTACCTTACCAGACACCTGCAGCAACTGGAAAGACCCCAAAAGTACCTCACCAAGAGGATCAAAGGGCTCAAACAGATGACATATGCTGTCCGGTTAAAGAAACTCCAGCTCTACTCAGTGGCATACCGCCTGTTCAGAGGCGATCTGTGCCTGACGTATAAAGCCATGTCCAACCCGGAATTAATGGACATGCTGCACCTCAGAAAATCCAAATCCCATCGAGCTACGCACTCGAAAGACTTGAACCTCAGCATTGAAATAAATAGGACATGCTGGAGGGACAGATTCATAACCCAGAGGCTCCCTTCACTCTGGAATAAAATCCCAGTCCAGGTTAGGCAGAGTCCCTCATTGACTCTCTTCAAGAGGAATCTTGATGAGTGGATGGGAGATCGTAGGCTTACCCCGGGTATCACTTCTGTGTCACTGTTAGACAGAGGCACAGTATACTAACCTCGAAAAAGGGCATAGCAAAATAAATTTAAAATGGGTGGTGAAAGCCAAACACATTCTGGCTAGGCTTATAAATGCCCTAGGGCAGATAGCCTAGTATGAACCTATGAACCTAACTAAGTGATGTTTTTGGTGACCTTTATTTTTTTGGCAATTTGCAAATACAACAATGGTTAAAAGTAAGCAAGTGTAGCTAAAACAATTGCTCAGTGCCTGTGTTTGATTTCTCTGAAGAATTCCTTCTACAAGTTCAAAAAAATACAAACTTGAGTATGAGAGCAGCCATGAAAACTGTAACCTAAGTGTATAATGCAAAAAAAGTACAGTTGTGTACCTACCATAAATGCAGATGTCCGAGTGTATTCACTGTTGCAGTCATTACACTTGGGTTATCCTGCTGGCAGGCTACCCGCAGTCGGCCTGAATTCCAAAGTCCTGGTCCGGTGTCGGTTGCTGTCGCCTCTTCCCTGACGTCAGTGCACCAGGGGTATAAATGATGCAGCCGATGCCATTTTCTTCAGTTTTTCTTGCCCCAGATGTCAGTTGCCCCCAGAAGGGTAGGCTGGAAATATTATGATCATAAAAAAGCATGCACATAACCTTCATCTACAAGCAAATACACCACATAGGTTGTATAGAATAGAGAGGTACAGATAAGTCCCAGCAACAAAAAAAGGGAGATGGTGGGAGGGTAACCTGGACTGCAACAGTGAATACACTCTAACATCTACATTTATGGTAGGTACACAACTGTACTATGTTCATCGTGTTTCACTGTTGCAGTCATTACACTTGGGTTGAATCTCAAAGCTGAGGTTGGGTGGCTGGGCCTAAATAGAGTTTGGAGTGGCTATGAGGTCCTGCAGAACTGCAGTGGCAAAGCCTGCTCTGGATTTAGAGTAGAGAGGTAAATGGTAGTGCTTTGTAAAAGTGTGCACTGAAGTCCAGGTTGCAGCCTCCAAAATGTTTTTGGTTGGTACTCCTCTGAGGAAGGCTGCTGAAGTGGCTGCTGCTCTGGTAGAATGTGGCCTAATGCGCTTGGGCACTGATTTGCCATATTGTGAATAGCAGAAACTAATGAAGTGGCGTATCCATTTTGAAATAGTCTGCTTTGAAATGGCTTTTCCTTGCGATCATGCAGCATATGCCACTAAGAGTTGCTCAGTCTTTCTGAAGGCTTTAGTTTTGTCCAAGTAAAAGCATAGCTGTCTATGTCCAAAGAATGCAGAAGTCTCTCCCCCTTATTATGTGGGTTTGGATAAAAGGTAGGCAAGTGTATGGTTTGGTTAAGAGCCACACTGGACACTACCTTAGGCATAAATGTCGGGTTTGTCCTTATAGAAACCCTGTCGTGATGGAAAATAAAAGGTTCCACAGCCACTAGTGCCTGTAACTCTGATACTCCTCTTGCTGAAGTTATTGCTAGGAGAAGAGCGGTTTTCCATGACAAGTACTTTATCTCTGCTGTATTGGCTGGCTCAAAAGGAGACAGTGTGAGTTTTTCCAAGAAAAAATTGAGTTCCCATGCAGGTATTGGAGCTCTCCTTGGAGGTCTTATGTTTTTGGCCCCTCTGAGAAACTGTCTTAGCAGTGGATGAGAAAAAACAGGTTGGTCCGTATTGTAATGAGCTGAAATGGCAGAGGCATGGATCTTAATTGATGAGAAGGATAGGCCTTTGTCCAGCATCTCAGTTAGGTATTGCAGAATCTGAGGAATATTTGGTATGAGCGTGTCAATTCTCTGCGCTTGGTTCCAAGCACAGAATCTCTTCCATTTTTCTGCATAAGATTTTCTGGTGCTGGGCCTCCTGGCCTCCAAAATAACATCCATAACTGCTTTAGAGAGAGGTGTGTTCTAAATGATTACATTATCCGCCATGCAGCCAGATTTAGGGTTCTGAGTTGGCTGTGTAGGATCGGATTGTTTTGTTGGGTCAGCAAATGAGGTATTTGAGGCAATGTCCAGGCTGGGCCTCGAGACGAGCTCTTTAGGATTGGGTACCAGTGCTGCCGTGGCCAGTCTGGGGCAATCAGTATCATTTTTGGCTTCTCTTGTCTGAACTTTAGGAGTACCCTGGAGAGGAGAGGCAGAGGAGGGAAGGTATATACTGTAAGGGCTTTCCAGCTGAATGAAAGGGCGTCCACATTCCATGCTTGCTTGTGATAAGACCGAGTGCAGAATCTCTGTAGCTGGCAGTTGTGAGGGGAGGCAAACAGATCTATGTCTGGGCATCCCCATTTCCTTGTTATGTTGAAGATTTATGGATCTAGTTTCCACTAGTGAGGATCCATGAGGTTTCTGCTTAGTTCGTCTGCCAAAGTATGTCTTTCCTCGCAGGAATTATGCTTGCAGATGTACCTGATAAGTCAGTGCTGTGTTCCACAAAGTCATGGCCTGACTGCAGAGGTGGTAGGAATGTGTGCACCCTTGCTCATGTACCACATGACTGTAGTATTGTCAGTCTTGTTCAGTAGTTGTCCTGGATGAAGTAGGTCCTTGAAGGCTGTCAGGGCATTTTGTACAGCTAGCATCTCTTTTTGATTGATATGAACATGCATTTGGTTTGTGGGCCATGTGTCCTGAATACATTTTCTTGCCATGTGCGCCCCCCCCCCCCCGGCATAATCTGATGCATCTGTTAGTGTCTGCCTGGCAGTGGGTAAGGTGAATGGCTGTCTCTTGTTGTGGTGACATGCCTGTGCCCACCATTGAAATTTCTGCTGCAGGCAGGGAATGAGAGTAATTTCTGTTTCCAGGCTTTGGCGATGTTGAGTCCAAACACTTTTTAGATACCATTGTAGTTTCCTCATATGCAGTCTTGCATGTGGAATTAGTAGAATGCAGGATGCCATGTAGCCCAGAGTCTGCAGAATTTTTCTTGCAGATAACTGAGTCTTTGTTGCCATGTTTTTGAAGTAAGAAGTCAGTTGCCTTTGTTTGTCTGGCATGAGATAAGCCATCTGGGCAGTTGTATTTAAGCTTGCACCCAGGAATATCATCTCTTGAGAGGGTACTAGTTTTGATTTCTTTTCATTTACTGTGTACCCTAGGCAAATTAGTAATCTTTTTTACAAACGCCAGATGCTGTAGTAGAATATCTTTGGTCTTTTCTTGAATAAGGCAGTCATCCAAGTAGGGATATAATTGAATTCCTCTTTGTCTGCAAAATGCAATTACTGGTGCCAGGCATTTTGTGAAGACCCTGGGCGCAGCAGATCAGCCAAAGGGCAGTGCAGAGAATTGGCAGTGCATTGAGTCAACTATGAATCTGAGGTATCTTCTGCAAGACTGTCTGACTGGGACATGCAGGTATGCCTCTTTGAGGTCCAAAGTTACAAGCCAAGCCTTCTTGTCCAGCATGGGCAGAAGCTGCTGTAGAGTTACCATTTTGAATTTTGGGACATCCAGAAAAGTATTTAGAATGGACAGGTCCAGAATTGGTCTCCAGGCTTTGTCCTTTCTTGGTACTAAGAAAAGTCTTGAGTAAAATCCTTGTCCCTGCTCTTGTTGTGGCACTGGCTGAATAGCCCCCATGTCCATGAGGGATGAAACTTGTTTTTGTGCCTCTGCCCATTGATTGTGTTGCAGGTCTGGCATACCTTTTGCCTTTGGAAGGGTGTGAAAGTGGAACCTGTAGACCTGAGAGACTATATTTAAGACCCCATTTGTCCTGGGTGATCTTGTGCCAGTTTTGTTTAAAAAGTGCTAGCTTTCCCCCTAAGGGTGCTGCCAAAAAATTAGTGCTTGGCAATGGCAGAGGGAAGTCATTGGGACTGTTTTCTATAAGGCTGTGATTTGTCTTCTCCGCTTTTGGAGGTAGAAGCACCCCATTGTTTGGGCCTATATGAGCCCTGGGGCTGTTGTCTGCCTCTAGGGCATCTGAATCTGCCTCTTTGTGGTTTGTCTGACACTGGAAAGGACCAATTCTTAGAGGGCTAGTTCCTGCTAAATCTGGGTGGCTGTACCTGTAAGAAATCCTTTACTGTCTGCATAGATTTAGCCTTATCCTCCATTTTCTTCAACACCTTTTCTGCCTTAACACCAAACAAAGTATCATGCTGTAATGGAGCATCCAATAATTTTGCTTTAACATGATCAGGCAGATTCTGTTCCTTTAACCAAGCATGCCTTCTAATAACAGAACCTGTAACAGTGGCTCTGCACGAGGCCTCCAGTGAATCATAGCCACATTGCAAAGTATGTTTTCCCACTTGTTCAGCTGCATGCAATAAAGCCTGTAAATCTTTGTTCTCAGAACATTCAGAATTTGTCAACATTTTTTGTTTCAACAAAGACATCAAGTATTGCTGATATTTGAGCATATGAAATTGACAATTTAAAGCCCTTACAGCCAAGGTAGCAGAAGTGTAAACTTTTTCCCCCCATCTGTCCAAATCCCTAGAATTTCTATCTGAGGGGACAGGGTTTTTAGCAGAAGCAGCCCTGACCCCTTCAGGACCCTGTGAGATAGTTTCTGGGTCAGCAGCAGGGTTTCTGTAAAGAAATTTATGGGAGTCTGGAACCCTGTAGTATCTGTCCGGCTTAACAGGAACAGGAGGTAGAGAGTCTGGAAACAGGCCAGACTCTGAAAATACATCATCTACTATGTCTAGAACAGGGTGAATTGCAAGAGGTCTGTGCTGAGGAAGTAAAAGAAAGTCTCTAAGTCTTTTCTTAGAATCGGAACAATCTTGGCTCTCCCAGTGAAAATGCTCCCTCATGGAATGTAGGGTTTCCCCAAAAGAATAGTCCTCAGGAGAAGCTGAAGGAATAGAATCTTCAGCATCAGAATCCTCATAGGGAGGAATAGAATATCCCTGTTCAGAAGAGGAATCAGTTGAAATGGAAACCTGATCAAAGGAATCATATTCAGTGTCTTGCCTAGGCCTCTTATCAGGAGGGGGATGGGAACCCCTGATCAAAGTCATTAGGTCTTCGGCCATTTTGAGCATCTGTTTCTTAGGCATAGAAGCCTGTTCTGGAGAATGCTGTACTGGTTTTCTTGTCTTTAAACTGTTTTAGACTTTGTCTTGGATGCTGAAGTAGGCTTTATATAAAGTTGTGTAGGTCTGAAGACACCCTCAGAAGCAGATGCCTGCTCAGCGGCTCCGGACCCATCTGAGGGATTAATTTCCGAGAGGCCAATACCTTGAGTATCCAGAGGCCTAGCTGTCTCCACTTGGGAGTCGGAGGCGGCCTGTGGCTCTGAGGTAGCGGGAGTCAGGGGCTGCGAAAGCGCCTCACTAAGCACCAGCGACTGGCCTAGAAGAGGCTTTGTCGTCTGTTTTGGACCTCGGATGCTTGTCCTTGTCTTTATCCTTGCATTTTTTATGAATTGCTGTAGTCGGTTGTTCCGACGGCATTATATAGTTAAATCTTCTGTCAAAATAATGAAAAGCAAAATCGTACAGACGCTTAATAGTGCGTTGGTTAAATCTAGCACAAAACAGACAACTAGCAACGCCGTGGTCAAGGCCCTAGGCAAGGAATACAGTAAGAATGAAAATCCTTATGAGGTATTTGCTTCCCACAAGAAATACAATTGTTAACTTTTTCTGACATCGGTCTGGAGCAAGAAAAAAAGACAGTTTCCCCAACTGGTTACTTAGCTTTATTGAAGACTTCGGATCTGACATCGGTCTGGAGCAAGAAAAAAAAGTTTCCCCAATGGGGTACTTAGCTTTATTAAAGACTTTGGATCTGAAATTCGATTTTGAAAATCTCAGGAGTCGGCCGACTGGCACTTGCGAACTGCTTTTGCTTCGGTCACCACGCGGCAAGAAAGACTAAAGAAAATGGCGTTGGCTGCATCATTTATACCCCTGGCGCACTGACGTCAGGGAAGAGGCGACAGCAACCGATGCCGGACCAGGACTTTGGAATTCAGGCAGACTGCGGGTAGCCTGCCAGCAGGATAACCCAAGTGTAATGACTGCAACAGTGAAACACGATGAACATCAGGAAGAGGGTTTTCTCCACTGTTTCTGTTGCCGAAGGTAATCCAAAGACATACAGAGTCTGATTACCACCTTGCAGTAAATGTAAAAGTTTTGGGCAGTACTACACATTTACGAAGAAAGTCTCAATTGTTTCATGCACTCCTATCTGTGCTGGTATGCGCATTTCGCAACCAAGAAAATCTGGTTGTGATAATACGCAAGTACCAAAAATTGATCCAGGCTCCTTTTGAGCATGCTTCTTCATCTTCTGTGCAAAACTGTACTAGAAAGTTTGTTCTTTTGGCTCTTACTTTAGCCAATAGAGTATCTGAACTTCAGCCGCTCATGGCTATTCCTCCCTTTTTAGTATTTCATAAGGATAGGGTGTCTTAGTACTAATCCCTCTTTTATGCCCAATATGGTCAATGAATTGTCTTTTATGCCCAATATGGTCAATGAATTGTCAGTCAGTCAGTCAGTCTAATCATCTTCCACCTTTTTTCCTTCTCTGCAGTCTGCCATTGAGAAGGTTCTTCACACCCTTGATTTGCACAGACAGTTCAGATATTACTTAGATAAAACTAAAAGTTATTCACAAATATGAACAGCTTTTGCTTCTCTTTGTCCTACGAGTTTGGGTTTAGCTGTTTCTAAGCAAACCATCTCCTGTTGGATTTCTAATGTAATTTCCTTCTATTACATTCATGGTAAATGTCTCTCTCTCTCTCTGTAAAGGCACATTCTACTAGGGCAGTTGCCTCCTCTGGTGGCTTTTTCAAGGGACTGGATACAAATTCTACACTTGAGGTTGCTACTTGGTTCTCAGGTTGGGCTTCACCCTCGTGACCAAACCACACCCACAGTGGCTAAATCCACCATTACCAACACCCAGCCATGGGTTATTGCTATATTATACAATGTTACGAATTTATTTATGAAACAAAGCAATCACACTTTTCCTTCACTTTGGGGACTTCCCAGTAACTTCTAATCTAAGCATGTTCATAGGTAGGTACTAGGCTATTGGCCCTAGGGCCTATATAAGCCCAGCCAAAAAGGTACCCTGGCTTTCACCACCCAAGAAAATTATTTTCCTGTGCCCCTGTCGAGCAGAACCACAGAGGTGATCCCTGGGGTGAATTTCCTATTTCCCATCCAATCATCAAGATTTTTTTTTGAAGCGTGCTAATGAGGAGCTTTGTTTGATACAGATAGGTAGTTTGTTCCAGAGTATGGGAAGTCTCTGGGACAGGAATCTATCCTTCCAGCATGTTCTGTTTATTGTGGTGACAAGGTTTAGGTCCCTAGAGCTTGTAGCTCAGAGGGATTGGGATTGCTTAAAGTGGTGCATGTCCAACAGCTCTGGGTTTGACATAGCTTTATCTGTTAGGCAGAAATCACCTCCGAGTAGGCGATATGCGATGGAGTAAAGCTGGAGTTTTTTGAGATGGTCTGCGTAGGGCATCTGTTTGAGGTCAGCAATCCACTTTGTGAGGTACTTCTGTGGCCTTTCCAGTTGCAGAGGTCTTGTGAGGTACGTACCAAAAGGGGCGTTTTACTCTATAATGGGTCTAATGAGTGACGAGTAGAGGGAAACAATGACCTCTTTTTTCCTGCATGAGAAACCTTTTGTGATGAGGTGTGCCATGTAAAAGGATTTCCTGACTACTGTGGCGATGTCATTATCAAAGGAGAGGCTACTCTCCACCTGTGTCTCAAGGTCTCTCATCACACTTTCAGTGTTAAGTAGACTCCCACCTATGTGGTAGCTCATGGGTACAGAGTTTTTACCAAAGGGGATGACAATGCACTTTTTGGCATTGAGCTTGAGGCCATGGCTTTGACACCAAGCATCTATCTCAGTGAGGCCCTTTTGTAGGATTGTCCACATCGTTAGGAGGTTCGATTATGGCTCCTAGTTTGCAGTCATCTGTGAACTTCGTTAGCCTGTACTTTGTTAAAGTAGATACAAAACAGGAGAGGACCCAGGGCTGAACCCTGTGGTACTCCACTTGTCACTGGTCTGAAATTGGATTTGGAGTCTGCTACTTTCACAGTGTAGGTTCTGTCAGAGTTCCAGTTGGCAACCCATCTTGTGACATAGGGATTTATACCTAGTTTAGTGAGTTTATCTATAATTCCAGAGTGGGGGATGGTGTCAAAAGCCTTGGTGAGGTCTAGATAGACTGTGTGAACCACCTTACCCTCATCTACGGCTTTGGGGACTGCTTCAAAATAGTCCATCGGCTTTAGGAGACATGATCTGCCTTTGACAAACCCGAAGTGGGTGGGGTCCAGAGTTTGGAGATAAACATCTTTGTTTAGAAGTTCCATGAGGATACGTTCCATGGCCTTGCAGACCAGGCTTGTTAAGCTAATGGAGCAGTAGCTCCCGGGGTCTGTGGTGGCTCCCCCTTTGTGGAGTCTATAACTGTCGCTGTGCGCCATTCAGTGGGCACAAAGCCGGAGGCGAGGCTATGACTGAACGTGGTGCTTAGGTGGGGTGCCAGTTCATTCTGTAGTTCATGTAAAACGCAGCCTGGGATGTTGTCATGTCCCATGGATGCTGTATTCTTGGCTTTGGAGAGTGTGGCTTTTACCTGTGCAGCCATGATTACAGGAACTTTGCATTCATCCGGTACAGAGATGGGCCCTTTACAGGGTGAGAGAGGGGTAAAGTTAGCACTGAACCTATCTGCCAGGATGTTGGCAATACCAGTTGGTTCTGCATATTTAGTACCATTGTGCAGATCTGAGTGTTGCCATACAGATTCTTGACATAGCTATAGAATGCTTTGTGGTTGTCTTTAGTATCAGTGGAGATTTTGTTTTCATAACTAGCTTTGAAGGATTTTATGCGGGATCTCAGCTTCTTACTGAGACTGACCAGTGAGTTCCTCCAATCATGGGATTTTACTCTTTTTTGCAACAGTTTTGTTCTTCTGTTGTAGAGTTTATGGCATGGGACCACCAGACTTGGCTTCCTTTTTTTGGAATATAGCATCTTGGTTCTGTTACGGATAGCACGATCCATGTACTCATGTAAGTGCTTATAAATTGCATTTGTGTAGGATTCAGCAGTCGTACCTCTACTGTCCTTTGGCATGGGTATCAGGCAGGCAGATACTGGATCCCCTTAGAATGACACCAGAAGCTTAGCCGATTACAATCATTTTGTCCTTGTACTGTGGTATCATTCTGGGTGATGGCAGGATGCTACTGGGGGCTAGGGTCATACCTGCCTGGGCTACAAGATCAGAGAGTTCCTCCATGTCTCTTTTAATGTAAGCCAGGGAGGTACGACTCGGGTCATTTATACCAACATGGACAATGACAGTCATATTTGTACTTGTTGTGGAGTGACCAGAGTGCGTGCGTTTATGTGCCAGACCCTGGTACCCGACAGGCAGCTGACAATAACTTTCTCCTTGTTTAGCCTGGTGAGTGGAACATCAGTGCGTCTAACTAGGAGGATTAAAGATGGGTAATCGACTACATGCCTCACAATTAGCCAATAAATACAACAGTATATACACAAACATTTAAACAGTGAGGTTTTCTGGATTCACTTTTTCTTGATTCCAGGAAAGAATGCTTCAGCCCTAAGAAAATCGGAGAGAAATTGTCTTACAATAAAGCAACTTCCGCACCAGAAGCATTATAACTTGGAAGCACATAGTGTACGTATACAAAACCATCACGGAAATGTGCAAGACATAAAATTAAGCTACAGACCATATTTTACCAAGTTGTTTTTCTTTCGGCTTTTCCCAGTTTTGGGTCGCCACAGCGGAACTCCGGTCCGCTAATGATTGGCAGTCGATTTTTATGGTGCCGAGATGCCAGCCCGAAGCCCAACCTTCAACGAAGGCATGCCCATTCACGCATGTCTTTCGAACGGGGAGGACATACAGAGTCCACACAGAAGGCGCTCCAGCAAAGAGATGAACGGGATAACCTCTTGCTATGACGCGCTACCGCTGCACCACCGCGGCTTCTCCCTATTACCAAGCAAGATAGACAATACCAAACTTAAATTATATGATAAATTTCTCCAGCCTGACATGTGGTGCCAATGGTGATGAAACAGTTCTTGTATGCCAATACCAAGCAACTAATTAGTAAAACCGTGCAGTACAGCGCTGAATGGGTATACAATGTATAACGTTTCTCTTCAAATCTATAACCTGCCTAAACGCATTTTACTACTCAGAAGTGCAAGTGACGGATTCATTGCCTAAACTCATGCTCTTAACTTAGTAGGATCTAAATACGATGACTGTTTTAAAGATATATATATATATATATATATATATATATATATATATATATATATATATATATATATACACATATACATATATATACACACACACACGTACGTGTACTGGGGAGAGGACAGTCTGTCGGTGTAACTGTCAATGTAGCAACCAACGCTTTCCATATTGGTTCCACAACAAACAATAGGAATGCAGAATTCAGTTTAAAAGTCTCTAGATCTTTGCATAATAAATCCGAACACCGTAAAATCAAATCAATTAAAGCTCACGTGGCACTCACTGCACAACAATCAATAAGATGTACACAGAAATTCGTAGTCTATCATTTTATTTTATTATTAATCTTTTTAAATATAGTTCCTGCATTTCCAAGAAGCAACAAATATTTTGAAAAAGATTTAATCAAAGTTATTCTCTGTGTGCAAAGAAATGTTTTGTTTCATAACTAGTCAAAATATCTGGAGATTTAATGGCAAGTTGTGATTCAACTTGTTTCTCTTTCTGAAAAGAAGAAATAAGGTCAGTAATTTGATACATTTTTTTTTCTTTTTTTTTCTTATTTTCTTTGTTTAAACAATGACATTCTATTTAGATTATGTAGTGGGTAAAGGGTGGGGGAGGGCAGGGAGAGAAGAGTAATGAAAATATGATTAATAGAATAATAACATATTTATTCCTTGTAAAAAGTTTATATGTTCTTCAAATGCTATTCCTAATTATACTTTCTTGATTACACTGCTTATGCTTGTTTGTAAATAATCTGTCATGCTTTAACTAATAATAATTAGAATTAAATAATAGTAAATAATATGTTTTATTTTTAACTCTATTAATATAAACAGTAAGTAATATTCTATTGTATATACTTCCTATAGCTTTCTCTTACATTTTTATTTCTGCCTTACACCCTTTTACTTTCTACTCTCTTTTCTTTTCTTTATTAATATATAGAAATGCTTTTGATCATATAGACACAGTAAATAATAAGATTTGCATAGGAGTTGAGTTGGGACAAAAATGTTGAGTTTTGTTACTTATTAATAATTTTGGGCTTGATTTCACTTACATAGAGTCTGTAATAACCTGTAGAATGCATTGTGAAGGTTTTGTCATGTTTAGATGCATTTACACTGCTAAATGAATGTTTGTCACTAGTTTTTAATGTTTCCCGCCAAAATGTTAAGAGAGACAATCTGGGATGTGGGCTGTCTCATGCACAGTGTCCATGAGCTACTTCAAAAGCTTCAACTCTCAGAATTCTCAGAGAAGCTGAAAGCAGCTAGTCTCACCTTTGACCTAGATATCACAATGACACATCACAGATACAGGAATGACACTACCAGGAAATAGGAATAATACAAATGTGACTATGTGAAGGAAAATGAAGTTTTCACATCTAAATGTGAGTTATTTTATATAATTACTTAAATATCTATGTTATAATTCATAAAATATGTCAGTTATAATGAGTTTAAATGATACAGTTTCTTGTAGTAAGTAAATGTTTTATTTTAGAAGGCATAGAAAATGAAACATTTATTCAAGTGTTTTTGAAAATCTACTTAACAGCAGATTAATAATATGTGTTAAAAACCTATGTCCCAAACATATACATTACTATAACTCATTTAATTCATCTGATTGACAAGCATAAATAATTTTATAACTCTATACTGGAAGAAATTGTCATGTGATATATTTTAAAGCAGTAGTATAGCATGTTTGTAAAATCTGGTTACTAAAATGTGTTTGCTGTGCATTATTTTGTATAAAGCAGACAGATTTATTGAAGGGACAGAAAGTAAGATGGTGCTCAGTAAAGATACAACTCAGTGAGATCATATATATATATATATATATATATATATATATGTGTGTGTGTGTGTGTGTGTTTGTGTGTGTGTCTGTGTGAGTGTATGTGTGCATGTATGTATGTGTGTATGCATGTGTGTGTGTGTATGCATGTGTATGTGTATATATACACATATATATATATATATATATATATATATATATATATGTATATATGTATATATGTGTGTATGTGTATATATATATATATATATATATATATATATATATATATATATGTGTGTGTGTGTGTGTATGTGTATATATATATATATATATATATATATATATATATATATATATATATATATGTGTGTGTGTGTGTGTGTGTGTATGTATATATATATATATATATATATATATATATATATGTGTGTGTGTGTGTGTGTGTATGTATATAAGTGTTTCTGAGAATCTGCTTAACTATGAAGTATGATTTATAACAATTTCTATGAATACAATATTTTATTCTATTGGCAATAATGAGTTTGAGTAAATGCTCGTATACAAGCAATTCAAGGTTTTTTTTGGAAGCTGTTAACTGCATTTACAGGACAGAAAATAGATGCATCCTAATATATGTAATGTCTGAATCATATTAGCCAAAGTTTTTGATTTAAATGAATGTTAGAACTTATTTTTCTCTCCTCTTGATTTCTGACATCAAGATTATTTGAATGCTATTTGAATACAAGTGTTTTATATTACATGGATATATATAGTAGTATGAATAGTTTTTTTTTAAAAAAAAAGGTTTATTTTAGTTTATATGATGCTGTTTTACCAAATGTGTAGTATTGTCTTGCTAGATAATTGAATTGAAAACTGTTAACTTCAGTTAAATATAACTAGTATTAAATTGATAAGGTGGTAGCTGAGGTACTGCTGCTTAGGGTAGGGAGTTAACTTGAGTGGTAAATACTACTCAAAGTTGGAGTTTATAACTCCAGGCTGGATGCAAGGTTTAATCCTTACATTATTTTCACTTGTTCATTGTTATTTGTATATAGTTTTGACATCCACAATATATTTTGTACATCCATTGTCACTACAAACAAAATTGAATCCTATACAAAATCCCATAAGAGATTCAATAAATACAGCTATATTTAAAGGTACACCTAAAGGAGGAGATGTAACATTACTTATCTTGTTATTTTGATCATAAGATTCTTAAGTTTTAAAAATGCCAAATGACATCTTTAAAAGGAATTTCTTTAAACATTAATGGATTGAATAATCCATGTAAAAGGGCAAGCCTAATAAGATACATTAATTTACATAAGGCCAACTTAGTCTTCCTTCAAGAAACCCATCTCTTGAAAAAAGATATTGATAAACTAGCCACAAACAAATATACAGTATTGGTTAGTTCAGAGCACACTCAGAAAAAAAGAGGAGTGGCTATTTTATGGAATAAAAGTATGCCCATTCCTAAAACCATCAAGTCTTATCAGGATGACAAAGGAATGTTTTGTATGGTTACAATACAAATTAATGGGAAGACTTACACTTTAATTAATGTATATTGGATACCTGGAATTGGTATTAATACAGTGAAACATCATCTTGATAAGATCATATCATTCTCTATAGGAGATATTATTTTAGCTGGTGATTTTAATTGTATACTACATGAAAGTGATACTACCACTATAGGGAAAAGAAGAATTACATCTAATGCAAAACATTTAAATGATTTTGCTAATTCTTATCATTTGAATGATATTAATAATCAGATAGATTCAAAATCATTACCATACACCTTTTTTTCTAACAGATACAAAACTTATTCAAAAATAGATAGGGTCTTTATTTCTAACCAGATGGTAACAGATTTAATTAATTCCAAAATCATTTCATGTCCTATATCTGATCATAATTCAATTGTTTTTGAATTCATGATAAAAAATACTCACAATGTTCGGATCAAAAGGATACCAGCATACTTAACTCAACTAAAAGACTATAAAGAATATATACTTTCAGAAGTAAAACATTTTTAGACATAAATAATACTCCTGAAGTCTCCATTGTTTATGTTTGGGATGCCTTAAAATCATATCTATATGGACAAAGTATCAGATGGTATAATAATAAAAGGAAATCTTGGGATAAGGAATTGTTAGATATTCAAAGTAAATTAGACTCTTATAAACATATTAATAAAGAAAATATTATGGACAAGAAAGTTATTGAAGAAATAAACAAACTAAATGAGAAATACAAAGAAATTTTAACTCATAAAGTTAAAATAACTTTAGAGAAATACAAGTTTTTGTCTTATTCAATAAGCCCCAAATACTTACATAGACTTAAAAATAAAACAAAAGGTTGAATAAACAAAACCATATCAAAGAAATCTTTTCTCTAAGGAAAAGAAGAATGTTTCTAGTATACCAGAAATACTAGATGAATTTAGAAATCACTTTCACAAAATTAACCATAATAATATTAACATGGAACCTAAAGATAAAATAAAGGAGTTTATAACCACAAATATGAATAAAAGCTTAATAAACAACAGATTAAACTATTGGACAAGAGTATTTCATATACAGAAGTTATTACACAAATAAATAAGCTTAAATCAAACAAAGCACCGGTAATGATGGTATTATACCAGAGATATATAAAATCCTTTCTAAAAATACATATTCATTAATACATAAGGTTTTTATTTTGGCCCAAACTGAGTTAATAACCCCCATCTTGGCAATATACATTTATTTCGCCAATTTTAAAACCTAATAAAGATCCAACTAGATGTTCTTCATATCGGCCCATCTCATTACTTAATGTTGATTATAAAATGTTTATGAGTATCTTTGCTGATAGATTGAAGACAATCATTCCCGCATTATAGATATAGATCAGACAGGCTTCATTGTAAATAGAAATACTTTTGATAATATAAGAAGAACTTTAACATTAATAGATTTTGCAAATAGGAAAAAGAAAGATTTAACACTTATTAGTCTTGATATAAGTTCAGCATTTGATTCAGTAAGTTGGGACTATCTGTTTACCTTAATGAAGTGCACAAACTTCTCAGATACATTTGTAAATCTAATTGAACATTTATACAAAGGAAGTTGGCTTATATTAAGGTAGGAACATATGTTTCACAAAAAATACCCATTCTTAAAGGTACAAAACAAGGATGTCCACTTTCTCCACTATTATTCACTTTAGTAATGGAGCCTTGGGCTAATTTGATCAGAAACAGTACTGACATAGAGGGTTTTGAAATAGATGAAAATACAACATCCAAAATTCAACTTTTTGCAGATGATGTTCTAATTACATCAGCAGGATCTAATTCTTCTATACAGTCTCTATTTGATAACATGATGAATTTTAAAAGTATTTCTGGTCTAATATTCAATGAAGAAAAACTAAAATACTACCTATATATACACGAAAAAATATTCTCATTAGTGATTTTACTAAATATGTACCCAATTCAGGTCAGATAACTTATTTAGGTATAATACTATCTAAAGATATTAAATCTATTATATATAATAATTATAATACCTGTTTTCTTAATATACAAAATATTTTTAATACCTGGAATAATATGTTTTTACTATGGAGGAGAGACTTACAATTATTAAAATGATAATATTCCCCAAGATTTTATACTTAATACAATCAATAATACTTCCACCTACAAAAATAATTATCAAGAAACTGAACACACTAATGTTAAATTTCTTATGGGCACCTAATAGACCTAGGATTGCATTAAAGAAACATACTAATAGCTGGTCTCAAGGGGTATTTCTTTTCCAGACTTTAATTTATATACTATCTCTTCTATTGTAAAAGTTATTACTTTATTAATAGATCAGTCATATGTCACAAAATGGAAAGATTATTGGGAGCTAATTAGTATACACTTCATGAAAATCTCCTTAACACATAAAAATATGATCGTAAATAACTCCATGTTATGGTTACTAAAGGAATTTTGTACTTCACCTATTACACCTAAACATATGGTTTGTTACCCATTAAATATTATTATTAGTTATCGTAACTTTATATTCATGCACCCTAAGTATAGGGAATGGAATTTTATTGTATTTCCTATAATGTATACTCAGGGTATGCTTTTGTCATCTACTTCTGAAGGAACTCATTTAGCTATAGATAATGATCTAAAGTACTGGTATCAGTTGATATCCGATAATAAAGTTAAAAATCTAGATTTCTTAAAACAAGAATTTGATCTAAGAGAAACTTGCTGGTTAGAGGTTCAGACCTTTAGACAACATCTCATTAATAAAATAGATTTAATGTCTATAACTGTTAAAGAATCTATTCCAACACTGATTGATTACGTGATATTAAATTTACAACATAAAGTTTCTGATAAAGGTAAACTTTCATACATACATAAAGTTATCAGACAAGAAACTTTTTACAGTGTAGATTCATACTGGAATTATTTCACTTCTATTAATGGGGACCCACCAAATCAACAAGATAAACAATATATATTGGAATCTGCTTATAGAACTACGTCTTCCATTGTCTGGAGACTTTATACATGGAAATTTTTACACACCTTTGATGATGAATAAAATAAATAATAAAGATAATCTATGTAAGAGATGTAATGCAGAAATTAATGCTGACTGGGCTCATGTTTTATGACTGTATAAAATTGAAAGAATACTGGAAGTCAATTAATGAATTTTTGCAGGCTCTTTTTACAGATAATTTCATTATTTCTAAATCTCTTATATTATTCAACACACCTGTACCTCAAAGTGTTAAAAAGGTTAAGCTTCCCTTGTTATGGTCTATTCTAGCAGTGGCTAGGAAAATAATAACTAGAAATTGGATTTCAGATACACCTCCTTCGTTCAATGAATTTAAAAATGCTATGAATATAGTGTGCCATATGGAAATAAACACAATTAGGACTAGAACAAATGGAAAAACATCTTATTTTATTGTATGGGATAATTTACAAAATTTGTTAAAAAAATTTTAATTTCAATAGCATGGTATTTTAGTTTAATTAATTGATCTGATTGTAGTGGATGTCTTTGTAAATACTTTAGTTGTTTTGTTGAATATTATAATAATACCTATTTTTAATTACTTGCATAAAATTGTTATGATATTTCTCTTATATGTTAAAACAATAAACCTGTTTTGAAAAAAAAAAAAAAGAAATTCGTAGTCTATGAAAAACTAAGATTCGAAAAATATCTACCATGGTACGCATACACCACTATCATTTACTAGGAAGCCGTTTGTGTCGGTCTTGGCTTATAAAACATAATCCCACATCAGGGAAAACAATTTCTACTCATATAATTTAAAAGGAAACAAATATAGATGTTGACACTACCACCACCAGCACTGTCAGTAACAACGTCCTAACAAAAACACCACAATAAACGCTTAATAATAAACACAAATTGCGTTCTGAAGCTTGCTCAACAACGGTATCACTTTTCTTTTATTTCACGTATGCTGTCACTGAACATAAGAATGGAATTTCAATGATCTAGACAGTCAAGTAGAAAACTTCTGACAGTACTTTACAAGAATGACAAAGCGGCTTCATGTAAACTCGCTCATCTCTCTCCTTTCACTCACGTTTTTCACGAATATTTATTTACTGTATTACTTTACAAAGTACATGAGATCATAACTCTCTTACGTTCTTTGAGTCGGCCATCGATTT
This sequence comes from Protopterus annectens, assembly GCF_019279795.1. Classification (NCBI taxonomy): domain Eukaryota; kingdom Metazoa; phylum Chordata; order Ceratodontiformes; family Protopteridae; genus Protopterus; species Protopterus annectens. Next base: position 718,365,039 of record NC_056737.1, read on the forward strand.
CTTTATGCTCAAGAAGTTTTTTTCGGTAATCTTGCAACACTTTGTCTCTAGTATCGGCCATGATGAAGGGGATGTTTCTCACCTCATTTACTGCTTTTCTTTGGGCTCTATTATTCTGATATGGTTTTGTCTTTACCTTCACCCTGGCACACTATGTTAAAATTATATCTACCCTACCAGGCAACAGCAACAACAAATTTCTTGGTAAAAAAAAAAAAAATACTTCACTGCTAGTCTCTAGGCCTAGCTCAAAGTCTTATCAACCTGAGCAGTATGGACAGTGCTCTCTGGTACCATACTACTTGCACCTTTCTCATCTCACACTACAGAAGCTTCAGTTTCCATCAATGGTTTTAGCACATTTATGTAATATACTAGGTCTGATCTTCACTTTCCAGCCTGTTTTATTTTACTGTTTACTTTGTTATTTTCAACATCATCTCTAAGGGTCCTGGTCATCTTGCTGGGAATAAAGGGACTAGCATCATGTCCACTAAAACCCCTGAGAATGGCATTCTTTTACACTATTAACTGCATTTCTTCTGCCCTCTGCACACGGTCCTTCACTACTGGCATACACATTTTCTACTGATCTTGCAAGTCTGTGAAGCATGTTACTACTTGTGCTCCCCCGTCTCCTTAGCTAGCTCAAGTAGGCCACAAAGGAGTTCTCCCATACAGCAATTAAAATGACGTAAAACCTGTTGCTCCATGGGGTAACTCTTTACAATGAAAGTGAAGCAATTAATTACACTTCATACCATCTTATTTTTATGGTCTTCCTTAGCACAAACTGCAAAACTTAATTAAAAGTGCCCCACTAACCTATCAGTTTGAGGATGGTACACTAAAGTTCATAACTGTTTTACTTTAAAACTGGTGCATTATCTTGAGCAAAAATAGGGCTCCCTATGTTGACTTAACATTGACTTTTCATGGTGGGACTGCTTCAGGGACCTTTGTAGCATGGTCACTAACCACCTTAACATACAGGTAGCTATACCAGACTTTACTAAGACTGTCAAGATCCATAGCTATCCCCCCAACTAAGACTGTCAAGATCCATAGCTATCCCCCCAAATAAGACCTCAATAACAGACCTAGGCATCAGCTGACATCTAGGCCCACTATTCAGTGCCATTGTTTGACATTCTGGACATACTGTACTATACCAGGCCAATAAAACATTGTTAAAGTTCTAGCTTCAGTTATATCCTTTCTTAAGTGTCCCCCAAAATATCACGATGCCACTTTCATCACAAGTTTTCAGAGCTAACAGTGTACCATTTCTTCTTGGATTTAAACACAAAGTCATTCATTCGTTAACTAAAAATATAAGAATTATATGTGGTCACTGTTCATCTGGCTCTCCTTTTACTCTAGCTATGTTTTCTCTGGTCTTACATAATGCATTGTCCTACCATTTTGATTTATGTTTTCATTATTCATCTATAAATATGCAAAGTCAGGAACATTTGTGAGAACACATTTCACCTAAAAATATAGGTCTTTTTTCTCTTCTTATTTTGTCTGGCAAATGGCACAGATGATTAAGGCTATCAGCCGTTAACAAGGCTGCTGTGTTCTAGAGTTTAATTTTACCAGCCTCCACCGACCTGTGTGACTATGAGCAAGTCACTTAAACAGAATCTCAAAAAGGTCCTTGGAGATCAGTGCTCTCTCCCATTAATAAGTATAAATAAAATAAAATTGACAAAAGGCAATTCATGCCAATATTTTTTTCCTGCTTTTGGCACCTCCTTGACTTTTATCTCTGTTTTATGTCTCTCTACGTATCTGCTCCTGACAGTCCTGTTTCTAACTATCACTACTTTAATCTTACAGTCGAAAACCGGGGCTCTGTGTGGGTTCTCTCTTCTCTTAGGTAGTACTTCCTTATGTCTTCATACATGCATCCTTCATTGTTTTAATGACAGGAATCTTCTGACAAGCTTCCACACCATGCATTAAGGATTCTTCCCTCTTTATCCCTGTAGAGGACCTCTTTCACAAACCCAACAAATGGGTTTTACTGGCAATACATAGATTCTTCTGTATCAGTTTATGTAGTGCCCTCTTTCACTAATTTAACAATTGCTTGTTTCTGGTAACACGTATGTTCTTTTCCATCTTCTAACCAATGACAGCCTTTAAATGGGACTGTATATGTACAGACAACTTAAAAGGAACTAAAGGAAAAAGGGTACTTTTAACCACTTAGGCTGCTGTAGCCCCTCCTTACTATTACTAAGAGGATATTCAGGAATGGGTGCTCCTAATAATATGCCAGACTACTGCTATTACCCGCCCACACACAAACATTTTTACTGAAGGCATAATAAGGACACAGAGTAACTGCTTCCTCCTCCCACAACTTCCAAAAAACTTTGAACTGGGAGGACTCGTGATGCGATAACATCATGTGTTAAATTAGAAACTAGGGCTATAGGATACAATACTTCACCAAACAGTGTTTGCATTTCATAAAATGTTACAGGGCAATCCATGCACACACATTACTAGCATTTTTTGCATGTCACAAGTTTTATTAACTGCGATCATTCTCCTAGAATCTAGTAATCCTCTCAATTCTTACTCAAACACCAGTACTATACATTTAGCTAACTCAGTTATGACATGGAAGCAATGAGCTGACTACTGGTCTAGCTAGCAATTATTCCATCACACACACACTCCTTTTGTTACTTAAAGATCACATTTTTGAAAGGCACAGTATTCACAATTTCACTGCAAGAAGCTACAGCATTCTTAGTCAAACAATGCCTTGTAATGTGCCCCTTTTCTTTCACATTTAAAACGGATAATTTCACTTGCTGACATCTCCTAAGTGTTTACAGGTAACCACACATTTCTAGTTATAGATTAGTGTGCTCAGTTCTAAACTATTCATTAACCATCAATCATTCAATTAACACAATCAACGTGTCAGTACTCATAGGATCATAGTTATCATTCTTTATGCAGAAAGTCCATTTGAACAAAATTACTTGGGAGCGTCCTAAAATTTGTCAGACAACATATCAGTTTTATTTTTACTTACTTCACCATTCTAGCCATAAGTTTTAAACGTATTTTAGAACACAAATTCCAAAAGGGCTGAACACTGATCAGGAGCTTAACTTCAGCTCTCCCAGTTGTAAAAACTGAAAATGAAAAAAAAGAATGTCAATGAAACTTTTTTTGGGGGGGGGGTCAGTCAAGCGCTAGCAAGTACACTGCCTGGATGCTAGGTAAGTAGTTTGGAAAACCTGAAAGAAAATCAATGAGAAAAGTTGGAGAAAACATTGTGTGGGAAGGATTCTGCAGCCTTTCACCAAAAAAAAGAGCTTTAGCTCTGGTTTAAGACATGACTTCCAGTAATTCAGAGGAAATATAAATCAAAGGTACATGGAGATGATTAAATTCAACGAAACAATGAAGGAATACAGCAACTCAAGAAAAGGCTGGATAAAACAGAAGGAGCTTTAACTAGCTGTTCAGATGAACTGATAACTGCAAAAATCAGAGGCTGAACTGAAGAAAACTGGCCCGAGTACAAGGCTTGTGAAGAACAGCTGTTTCAAAAAACAGTAGAGAGTTAGAAGATAGAACATGCACAGAAAACCAAAGATCTTCTGCTGTACCAGACAAACTGGAAGGAAGAGACTGTATTCATTTTATGAAAGCACAAATAAGCAACTAGACTGGTGTTCCACAGCAGGACTCGATAATTGAAAGGCAAATAGAGTGTAGGTTTCAAACCTGGCCATGAGAAAGCGGCCAAGACCAATATCAGAAAGAGCTGATCCTGATAAAAGTGTGGCAGAAGGGCAAACTATTAAAAACTGAAGACAATGGAGTGTTTGTAGAAAATAATTACTCACTGTACACCAGGCAGAAGAGAAGCACATTTATCCCAGCAATCAGGGAATATCAAGAGGCAGGTGTAAAATTCAAGATGCTGTTCTCAGCTCTCCTCAAAGTATTTTTTCCTGTAGGATCAAATACTTTTTTTATGCAGAACAGGCTAAGGAGAAAATAAAAATATCCAACAAAAAGTGAGCTAGCAAGCAGAAGGGGACTCCGCTTCTCATTCTTCTAACAGTAAAAAGTTTCACTGCAAAGGAAAATGCTCGAGACAGAGAAGAAAAGCACAGGAGTTGACTAGAAGAATCAGGAGTACCTTGGACTTGAACCAGGCTCTGGTGTTGGGAAGGTGGAGATGAACAGGAAGAAGACAACCAAGAACACTGAAATAAGTGAATAATTGGGAGACTATCACATTTGTGAAATATGGCTTTGCAAGAAAAAGTGGCTGAAAGAGTGGACATTCTGTCAACTTTATTAAACTTCTGGGTGCACTGCAAAGCACTCATCCCACTTTACATCATTAATGTTTAAAAAAATATTAAAAGGGGGAAAGTAACATACAGCTGCTTAAGTTGAGCTTACCATAGCAGTAGATGTTCGAATGATCACTGGTGCAGTAGCCTTAGCTATACGGGTTATATCCTGACAAGGATATAACAGCCAGCCAGCTTCCAAAGCTTCAGGGCACCTTCCGTGCACCCAAACTGGTCAAAAAGCTCGAGCTGAGCTGACTAAAATACAAGACAAGATTGGGGAAAATCCCTTCAGAGCTTTCTTGCTATCAAACAGAGGGAGGCGGAGTTCCAAAGGACAAGCCTAGGAACAACAAAAATAAATGCCCACACCCTTGCATAAAAAAAACAAGAGGAATGTAAGGAGAGAGTGGCTACTACTGCAGTTATCATTCAAACATATGCCATTATAGTTAAGTTCAACTTGCATAACTATACTATGTTCTTCATATTGATCACTACTGCAGTAGCCTTAGCTATATTGGTAGATTACCATAGCTAGCTACATATAGAAGGTGGAAGGAGAAGAATCCAGGAGCCCCTAGAGAATGGTCCTATCAATGATCTCAACCTAGAGAAGAATTTTACAAAGCAGTACAAGCTTAACTTATGTACAGAAGACCGCGTAGCAGCATCTAGAATACTTTCAGAATGCAACCCTTTCCAAAAAGGCACAGAAGTCAAGGTCCTTGTAGACCAGGCTTGGACTCTGCCTGGAATACACTTGTCATAGCAAGTATAACAAAAGGTAATGGCCTCAGACAACTATTTGGAAATAGTCTGTTGTGACACACATTGCCCCTTCTTACTTTCACAACAAATGGACAACTGATCCAAAGAACTGAAAGATTTAGTTCTGTTGAGACAGTATCAGAGTTGTCTGTGGACATCCACGTCATGCAGTATCCTCTCTCCCTCATTTTTACGTTCAAGAAAGAAAACAGGGAGACAGACAGTTTGGCATAAAGTAAACTCATATACCACTTTAAGCATAAAAGAAGGATTAGTTCTCAAAGAAACACTGTATTTGTGCTTATCAGTGCTTGCCACTCAGATAACATTCTTGCAGAGGTCAGAGCAATCAGAAAAACTGCTTTCCACGTCAAGAATCTTAAGTCATCTAGATTAGCTGGGTCAAACAGAGCAAGTTGAAACAAAATTAAGATCAAAAAGAGGAGCCACTTGTTTACGTGGAGGTGTCTTACCCCAAAACCCTTTCAAGAATATTTTGACATGCAACTGCCTTGAAAGAGGGGGATCCATGAGCAAACATGCTGAAATGGTCCATAAATGAACTTTAACAGAGAAATAAGAAATGCCACAGGATAGTACTTTACAAAAGTATTATAAAACCAGAGAACAACTAGCCCTGAAGGGTGCTGGTTATGTTTCTGGCACCAACTAGAAAACCTTTTCCATTTGCTAACATACGATTTTCAAGTAGCAGGCTTTCTTGCCTTCATTAGTAACTTTTGCACATCCTCAGAAAACAGGAGCCGAAAAGGAATTAAGACTCAATCACCCAGTCAGTTTAAGAAGATTGATGTTTGGGTGCAAATAGCTCCATTCTCTGAGGAAGCTTGTGGCAATTTCCCCTGGCCATTTTCAAAAAAGGGGGAGCCACAGCTGCCTAGGCCAGAAGGGAGTCACCACAATGATCTTGTGGGAATTCCTTCTGAATCTTCTGAAGTACCCTGGATATTACTGGAAAGGCATACAGAAACATTCCTGCCCAAAGAAAAGAGAAGGTATCCGTCTTCCAGGCCTTCTTGCATGGAGTCGTGGAACAGAATTTTGCCAGATGATTGTTCAAAGTGGAAACAAAAAGGTCTACATGAGAAACTCCCCATCAATGGGTCAATTCTTGGAAGACCTCCTGATCTAATTTCCATTCATGCCACACCATTTTGCTCTCACGGAATGTAGGATGCCTGCAGAATAAGGTAAGCTGTGAAGCTAGATCCCAAGCTAGCATGGCTAGTCAGCAAAGGGGGTACCGATCTTGTTCCCCCTTGCTTGCTGATGTTCCACATCACTGTGATAGTCTGTTACAACTTGTAGAGGTCCTGGAAATAAAAATGGTTCAGAGAAGAGAGTGCTTTGATCAGGGCAAGCATCTCTTCAATAGTTACATGCTTGTGTCTGCTCTCAGTGTCCCAACCCCCCATACCTTTTTCTCTCCTGAAAATGTTCCCCAAGCAAAGTCTGACGCATTGGTGGTGACTGGCTACTTTGGAGCAGGGAAGGAAAAGGGGAGACCTTGACTTAAGGGTATCTGTTGTCTCCAAGTGATTTTTCAGGCAAACACTAGTACACGGATCTGAAAAGATAAAGGGTGGTGGTTAGACAAATACACTGATTTTAAAATATGTTTAATGCTATGAAGTTATTCTTGTGACTCTGCTTCTGCTCCTTGACCTTTCCAACATGCTTGTTTTTGTGTTACATAGTATTAAAAGATGAAAAGTACTGATGTTGGGACGAAACAGAATTTCAGATTGTACTTTCTCAAGTTAAGTCTTGCCAGCGGTATCACGAAAATCACTGATGCCACGAAAAGTACAGTTTTGTACCTACCATAAATGTAGATGTCCGAGAGGTATGCATCTGCAGTCCTAACATATGGGTTGTCCTGCCTCAGGCAGCCCTTCGGTCGGCCGGATTCCAAAGTCTGGGTCTGGCCTCGGCTGATGTCGCACTTCACCCGACGTCATAGCTGCTGTGAATTGGGTATAAAGGCATCAGCCGACGCCATTTTCCTCAGTGTTTCTTGCCCCAGATGCCAGGTGCCCTCTAGGAAGGCTAAATTTGGATAAATGCAAATGATTCCAAACAGTAGAGAGCAAACAAAAATAACATGTATATACATATATACAACAAATACACCATAATAGATTCCCCCAGCTAGCTACAAGATGGGCAAATACCCTAGGAGTACCACAGAGGGGAAGGAGGGTGGGTAATCCTGACTGCAGATGCATACCTCTCGGACATCTACATTTATGGTAGGTACAAAACTGTACACTATGTCCTTCAAGGATGCATCTGCAGTCCTACCATATGGGTAGAATACCATAGCCAAACTGGGGGAGGAGGCACTAAAATGATTATGGTGTAGTTAAGATCCCTTGCAAAACAGCAGTTGCAAAACCTGCTCGGGATCTGGAGTATAAAGGTAGATTATAATGCTTGGCAAATGTATGCACGGAGCTCCAAGTAGCAGCCTCTAGAATGTCTTTGGTAGCCACTCCTCGTAAGAAAGCTGTAGTAGTGGCTGTAGCTCTTGTGGAGTGAGGCCTAATGTTTTCTGGAGTTGTCTTTCCATGAAAAGAGTAACAAAATCTAATGCAATTTCCTATCCATTTTGAGATTGTCTGTTTTGAAATTGCTTTTCCTTCCATTCCTGTTGCATATGCTACCAGAAGCTGGTCAGTTTTTCTATTGTTCTTGGTTCTGTCCAGATAGTAGCGCAATTATCTGTGCACATCCAAGGTATGTAGTAGTCTTTCCCCTCTGTTCTGTGGGTTGGGGAAGAATGTTAGTAGATGTATTGCTTGGTTCAATGATACCCTGGAGACCACCTTCGGCATAAAAGTAGGGTTGGTTCTCAAGGATACTCTATCCTGGTGGAAGATAAGGAAGGGCTGTACTGCCATTAATGCCTGTAATTCAGAAACCCTTCTTGCTGAAGTGATTGCAAGCAGGAAAGCAGTTTTCCAAGATAAGAACTGTAACTCTGCTGTTGCTGCTGGCTCGAAAGGGGGAAGTGTTAACTTTTCCAGGACAAAGTTGAGGTCCCATGTAGGCAAAGGTGGCTTCCTTGGAGGCTTTACATTTTTAATTCCTCTCAGAAACTGCCTGAGTAGAGGATGAGAGAAGACTGGAGGATCCATGTTGTATTTTTCTGAAATTGCTGATGCAAGAATCTTAATGGAGGAGTGAGACAGGCCATTGTGGAAAAGGTCTGCTAAGTATTCCAGGATGTTAGCTATATTTGGTAATGATACACTTTCTCCTTTTGTTGTACTCCAAATGAGGTATCTTTTCCATTTGGCTGAGTAAGTCTTCCTTGTGGAGGGTCTGCGAGCCTCCAGTATAATGTCTTTAACCCTCTGGGATAAATCTGGGTTATTTTGTTTTATATAATATTCCAGGCAGCCAGCTGTAGTGTTTTCAAGTTTGGATGTAGGATCTTGAAGTTGTTCTGTGTTAGCAGTAAAGGAACTAGAGGAAGAGGCCATGCGTGTGACCGAGCCATACTCCTCAGTAGCGGGTACCAATGCTGCCTCGGCCAGTCTGGAGCTATCAGGATGATCCTTGGTCGATCTTCTTTGATCTTCAGTAGCACTTTGTGCATCAAAGGAAGAGGTGGGAATGCATATGCTGTCAGGTTTTCCCAACTAAAGGAGAGGGAGTCCACCTTCCAAGCTAGTGGGTGGGATGACCTTGTGCAGAATTTCCTCAATTGGTGGTTGTGTGGGGATGCGAACAGGTCTATTTCTGGTAGTCCCCATTTCTTTGTAATGGATTTTAAGATGTCTGGATGCAGCATCCATTCGTGGGCATCCGTGGTAGTTCTGCTTAAGGTGTCTGCTAGTATATTTTCTTTTCCTGGCACAAATATGGCCTGGAGCTGAATGTTGAGGTTCAGGGCTACATTCCACAGGTCCATTGCCATCCGGCATAGAGGATATGAATGTGTGCCTCCTTGTTTGTTGATATACCACATTACTGTGGTGTTGTCCGTCCTTATCAGCAAATGGCCCTGTTGAAGAAACGGTCTGAATGTCTGGATTGCCTGTTTGACTGCCAGCATCTCTTTTTGATTTATGTGCGGGTTCAGCTGGTCTTGTGTCCACAGGCCTTGTATACACTTGTCCACCATGTGTGCCCCCCAGCCTAGGTCCGAGGCGTCCGTGGTGATAGTCTGGCTTGGGTGAGGGCTGTGGAAAGGCAGTCCTTTGTTCAACTGACAGGCCTGAGCCCACCACAGGAATTCTTGCTTCAGGCATGGAATTATTGGAATCTGAACTTCTAGGCTGTGCTTGTGTTGAGACCATATATTCCTTAGGTACCATTGCAACTTCCTCATATGCAGCCTGGCATGTGGAACCAATATTATGCAGGATGCCATGTAACCCAGGGCTTGCAGGACTTTCCTTGCTGTAAGCTGGTCCTGTGTTGTCAATGCCCTGAAATAGAGTGGTAATTGCTTTTGTTTTTCTGCTGTGAGAAAAGCCATCTAATTTGAAGTGTCCAATTCTGCACCCAAGAATGTTATCCTCTGGGACGGTAACAGTCTTGACTTTTTCATGTTGACTGTGTATCCCAGGGCTTGTAGTAGTTGTATAACTTTTTCCAAATCTTGTGTTAGTTTGGTCTTGTTGTCCGCTTGTATCAGGCAGTCGTCCAGGTATGGATAAATCTGAATTCCCTGAAGCCTGCAATGAGCAATTACTGATGCCAGGCATTTCGTGAATACTCTGGGCGCAGTAGATAAGCCAAAGGGCAATGCTGAGAATTGATAATGCTCTGATCCTGCAAGAAATCTGAGGTATCTTCTGCAATCTGGTCGTATAGGGACGTGCAGGTATGCCTCCTTGAGATCTAGAGTCACCAGCCAAGACTCCTTGCCCAGCATGGGAAGAAGTTGCTGTAGGGTCAGCATTTTGAATTTTGGAACAATGAGATATGTGTTCAGAGCGGACAGGTCGAGAATAGGCCTCCATTGGTTTTCTTTTCCTGGGACCAGGAAAAGTCTGGAGTAAAATCCTTGCCCTTGTTCCATAGGTGGTACCTTTTCTATAGCTCTCATTCTTAGTAAGTGGTTGATTTGTCCTAGAGCGTCTGTTTTTTGGTTTGGTGGAAGGTTTGGCATTGCTCTCTTTTTTGGTAGAGTGTGGAAGTGAAACCTGTAGCCTTTGTCTATTGTCTGTAAAATCCATTTGTCTCCTGTAATGTAATGCCAGTTTACGGAAAATAAGGCTAGCTTTCCGCCTAAGGGTGCTTCCAATTGTTCCCTGGTAGGCGGTATCAGAGCCAAGTCATTGTGTCTGTCCTGTTGAAGTGGTAGTAGCTGGATCTGTGGCAGTACTTCTCTGGTTGTTAGGCTGCCACTGACGTCCCCTGTAGGCCCCTCTGAATTGACCTCTGCCTTTTGGGCGCCTATTGCGGCCTCTCTGTGCTTTGGAGGTGTCTGGAAAGGACCAAGTCTTCGTAGGCCAATTTCTACTAAACCTCGGAGGTTGGACCTGTAAGAAATCCTTGACTGTTTGAACAGATTTTGCTTTTTCTTCCACCTTCTTTAGCACTTGCTGTGCAGGGGAGCCAAACAAACTTTGTTTCTCCATGGGAGCATCTAGGAGCCTTGACTTGACATGGTCTGGTAAGGTTTGCTCTTTTAACCATGCATGCCTTCTGATCACGGTTCCAGTCATGGCTGACCTAAAAGGAGGCCTCCAGTGCATCATAGCCGCATTTTAAAGAATGATTACTGACCTGCTGAGTGTTATGTACCAAATCCTGAAGGGACTTACGGTCTATTGGTTCAGGAGAGGACAGTTTTTTATTTAGCTGGTCTAACAAAAATTCCTGATACTGGATCATGTGGAATTGGCAGTTTAAGGCCTTAGCCGAAAGAGTAGCAGAAGTATAAACTTTTTTACCCCATCTCTCTAATGCTCTAGATTCTCTTTCAGAGGGGAGGGGGTTTTTGGCAGAGGCAGCTGCTACAGCTTTGGGGCCCTGAGAAATGGTTTCAGGATCTGCAATAGGAGCCTTATACAAGTGAAAGTGTGTGTCCGGGACCCTGTAATATCTGTCGGGTTTGGCAGGGGCCGGGGGAAGAGAGTCAGGAGCAGTACAGGCATCATTAAATGCATCATCCACAACTGTTAATACTGGAGGAATGGCTAAAGGGCTATGCTGTGGTAAATGTAAAAAGGTCCTAAGCCTTTTCCTTGAATCTGAGAAATCCTGGCCCTGCCATTGAAAATGCTCTCTCATAGCATGTAAGGTTTCCCCAAAAGAAAATTCCTCAGGAGGACAGGCAGAAGGAATGGAGTCTTCTGCATCAGAATCCTCATATGGAGAATAAGGGCTTTCTGGAGGATTTGAATTTTCTGACTCATCCGAGGAGTAGTCAGTCGAAACTGGTTCGGGGGGCTCTGCTCTAGGCCTTTTCTCTGGAGGGGGTTGAGAGGCCCTGCCTGGGTGAGGTTGGGATCCCCTGATCAAGGAAATGAGATCTTCAGCCAGGCTAAGCATTTGGGAACTAGAAGTAGGCCTGTGTGGGGTTTTAGCAGGCAAGGCCTTCGAAGATTTAGCTGCTTTAGCCCTAGAAAAAGCCTTGATGGACATAGAGGCAGGGGGCCTAGCAGCTCCACGTGCAGGAGTAGATATGTTTAAAGGGATAGTATCTGATAAATCCTGGGTGCCTGCTACAGCAGGAGAAATTTCGGTAGCAGATTCAGCTATGCTGTGTGAGGCCTCGGCTGTCAGAGGTATGCTTTTGGCCGAAGGAATAACAGAGGACTCTGTTTCAGCTGAAACAGAGACACTCGCGGTAGGCTTAACCGTGGTTTCGGCCGAAACCGCGGACCGCGAGTGTCGGTCCTTTTCCTTACGCTTTTTAGCTAATTGCGAAGTCGGAGTCTCCGATGGCATTTTGTAAGCAAAAGCGGGACCAAAAAACTCCTCCGCAAACTCCGACCGACGTCTAAGTGTCCGTCGGTTGAAGGAAGCACAGGCTAGACAAGCTGATACGTCGTGGTCTGGGCCTAAGCAAGGAAGGCAGTAAGAGTGGAAATCCTTATGAGGTATTTGTTTCCCACAAGTTAAACAATTATTTACTTTTTCTGACATCGGCTGAGGCAAGAAAGAGTCCCCAACGGGGTACTTAGCTTTTTAGAAGTCTTCGGTAGTAGAAATCTCTGGATATGACCAACCGGCACTTGCGAACAGCTTCTGCTTCGGGCACCGCGCGGCAAGAAAGACTGAGGAAAATGGCGTCGGCTGATGCCTTTATACCCAATTCACAGCAGCTATGACGTCGGGTGAAGTGCGACATCAGCCGAGGCCAGACCCAGACTTTGGAATCCAGCCGACCGAAGGGCTGCCTGAGGCAGGACAACCCATATGTTAGGACTGCAGATGCATCCTTGAAGGACATCCCCAGATCCTGAGGTATTCTACCGCAATGACCAAAGTTTGGAGTGGAAAACCTTAGAAACAGAGCTAAATAAAAAATCACTTTTTTTCATGTGGGACAAAAAATCTCTGAACTGAGGTATACATGTGACATCACAGGAACACAATCCTGCGTGAGGGAGTCAAGAAAGACTTTTGAATGTTCTCTTGAAATCCTAGCTTGTGCAACAGATTTCTCACCCATGACCGATTAATAACATTCTAAAAGACTCTGCAAAGATAAGCAAGTTGTCTAAATACAGAAAAAAAAATGTGGATACCATGTAGCCTGCAATGAGGCAGAACTGAAGCTTAGCACTTTGTGAACACTCTTGATGCAGTGGATAGTTCAAAGGGTAAGGTAGAAAACTGATTACATGAGCCAGACACAAAACTTTAAGAAACGCCTGATGTCTACTCAAACAGGACTGTGATAAGCATCTTTTAAGTTTAATGCGATCAGGAAACCTGACAGAACAACAAGAGGCAACAGGTTGTGAAGTGACATTCTGAATTTGATCACAATTACAAACAGGTTTAAGAAAAATCAATACACAACTGTCTCCAAGCACTTTCTTTATTCAAGGATGTTCCTAGTCCCAAAGAAATAAAACCCTTCCCCAAATGGGAAAGGGGAAAGTACAGTTGTGTACACTTACCATAAAATGTAGATGTTAGAGTGTATTCACTGTTGCAGTCCTAACTAATGGGTTATCCGGTTCTCAGTAGCCCTCGATCGGCCAGAATACCAAAGGTTAGTAAAACTGACATCGGCTGCTGTTGATTGTAAAGGACGTCAGGATGTCTGATACAAAAAGGAGGCAGCCGATGTCACTTCCTCAGTCTTTCTTGCCACAACAGTCAGAAGCCCCCAGAAAACAAGGCTTAAACCAAAAGCAATTTTGGCAAATACCAAATTTAGCTTGCACCTCAGGAAAAGAGAATAGTAGGGGACAAAGAAAAGGGGGAAGAAGGGAGGCAAACCAGGACTGCAACAGCGAATACACTCTAACATCTACATTTATTGTAAGTGTACACAACTGTACTATGTTCATAGTGTTTCACTGCTGCAGTCCTAACTAATGGGTTGATTACCAAAGCCCAGAGAAAAGGGAGGAGGAACCAACAGAATCAAGGGTTGGAGATAATGCCCTGCAGCACAGCAGTGGAAAACCCTGTCCTGGCTCTGGAAAACCAAAGCAAATTGTAATGCTTCGTGGAAGTGTGAACAGAAGACCATGTGGCAGCCTCCAAAATGTCTTTAAGAGGGACACTCCTTAAAAAGGCTGCAGAAGTGGAAGCTGCTCTAGTTGAGTGGGTACTAACCCCTTGAGGAGGAACCTTGACATGAAAGGAATAACAAAAAGCAATCCAATGTACAATCCATTTAGAAATAGCCTTGCCCTGGGCTCCACAAGCAAAACTGACCAACAACTGAGCTGATTTCCGAAGGTCTTTAGGTCCTGTCCAGGTAAAACCTAAGCTGTCTGTGCACGTCAAGAGAATGCAAGATCCTTTCACCCCTATTTCGAGGATTAGGAAAGAAGGTAGGAAGGTGTATGGACCGATTAAGAGTCAGGCGAGAAACCACCTTAGGCATAAAGGAGGGGTTGGTTTTCAGAGAGACCCTATCTGCATGGAAAATAAGAAAAGGCTCCACAGCCATCAAAGCTTGCAGCTCCGAAACCGTCCTAGCTGAAGTTACAGCCAAGAGGAAGGCAGTCTTCAAAGAGAGAAACTTTAAATCTGCAGTGGCAGCTGGCTCAAAAGGAGGAAGAGTGAGTTTCTCCAGAACAAAATTAAGATCCCAGGCTGGAGTAGGTGCCCTTCTGGGAGGTTTTAAGTTGCAAGCACCTCTAAGAAACATTTTCATCAAGGGATGAGAGAAAATGGGTTGCTCAAAAGAACAATGAGCAGAAATGGCTGAAGCATGGATATTGATAGAGGAAAAAGAAAGACCAACCTGAAGCAAATCAGCCAGACATTTCAGGATCAAAGGAAGGGTAGGCTGAGAAGAAGATTCCCCTCTAGCATGCATCCAATGAGAGAATCTTTCCCATTTGCCAGCGTAGGACTTCCTAGTGCTAGGCCTCCTGGCCTCCCTCAGCATGTCAACCACCTGCTGGGAAAAGGAAGAAGAAAAGGATGGAGTCATACAATGAGCCATGCAGCCAAATGAAGAGACTGAAGAGGAGGATGTAGAATGTTTCCCCCCTTCCTGAACCAAAAGATCTGGTTTAAGAGGAAGATGCCAATGAGGAAATTGGGAGAGACTGCAAAGCAGTGGATACCAATGCTGTCTGTGCCTGTCTGGAGCTATGAGAATAGTCCTTGGTCATTCGTCCCTGATCTTCAATAATACTCTGGGAAGAAGAGGAAAGAAGGCATAAACTGACAGCAGCGTCCAAGGGAAGGACAGAGCGTCCACTTTCCAGGCTCTGCTGTGATGCTGTCTGGTGAAAAAAAGAGGTAGAAGACTGTTGTCTTGGGAGGAGATCCACCTGAGATGTGCCCCAACGTTGAATGATGCTGTAAAATAAAGACTGCTCTGTTCCAGCTGCCACTCGTGAGGATCCAGGGTTTGTTTGCTCAACTGGTCTGCCAAACCACTGAGCCTTCCTGAAAGAAACTGAGCTAGGAGATGCAGGCCCAGGGATGCTGCTATGGACCAGAGATTCACGCTCTGCCTACACAGGGGATAGGAATGCGTCCCTCCCTGCTTGCTGATATACCACATGACTGTGGTGCTATCTGCTCTGACAAGCAGGGTCCCTGGAGAAAGATGATGTTTGAAAGCTAGTAAGGCCTGCTGAACTGCTATTAACTCCTTTAGATTTATGTGCAGGTGCATTTGCTGGGTATTCCAATGTCCCTGTATGTATCTGCCATTGAGGCGAGCTCCCCAGGCGTAGTCCGAAGCGCCTGTGGTAAAAACTTGAGAGGCAGGAGGTGGGTGAAAAGGCATTTTGTAGACAGGCTGTTGCCCACCACAGAAACTCTGTCTGCAGAGCTGGAAGCAAAGGAATCATCATATCCAGGTCGTGTGTGTGTTGACGCCAAATGTTCTCGAGGTACCTTTGCAATTTCCTCATATGCAGTCTTGCATATGGAATCATGAGAATGCAAGAGGCCATGTATCCCAGAGCTTGCAGGCATTTCCTTGCAGGGAGATGGGACAGGGTTGCCAAGTCCTTGAAGTAAACTGAAAGAGTCTGCTTCTCCTGGGTTAGATATATCATCTGGGCGGCTGTGTTCAGACTCGCTCCCAGGAATGTTATCTCCTTGGATGTGCCATTTTTGATTTTTCCTCATTGAGAGTGTAACCCGGGGAAGAGAGAAGAGTCTTTACATATTCTAGATCCTTTAACAGCTGTCCCAGAGAATTTGCTTGAATGAGACCGTCGTCCAAGTATGGATAAATCTGAATATTCTTCTGCCTGCAAAAAGCAATGACTGGAGCCAGGCACTTTGTGAAAACTCTGGGAGCAGTAGATAAGCCAAACGGAAGCGCAGAGAAATGATCATGTTGCTTGCCCACCCTGAAACAAAGGTATTGCCTGCAACTTTCCCTGATAGAGATGTACAGACAAGCCTCTGAGATCCAAGGTTACCAGCCAGGAATCCTTTTCTAACATTGGTAGCAGCTGATGCAGAGTAAGCATTCTGAACTTTGGAATTACCAAGAAAGAGTTCAGAATGGATAGATGTAGGATAGGACGCCAGGTGCCTTCTTTTTTTGGAACTAGGAAAAGTCTGGAATAAAAACCCTGGCCTACCTGCTGAGCAGGAACTGATTTCTATTGCTCCCAGATGAAATGGAGACATCTGTTTTTCTACTTCTGCCCTTTGGTTTGGAGGAGCTTTTGGGAATCCTTTGGGAACTGGAAAGGTGTGGAAAGAAAACTTGTGCCCTAGGGATACAGTTCTGAGCACCCACTTGTCTGTGATAGTGGCCCAGACATCTGCAAAAAGGGCCAACCTTCCCCCTAAAGGACTCTCCAGGCAGGCAAGAACAGGCAGAAGTTGGATAAAGTCAATGAGAGTGTTTTGACAGAGATACAGGCTTGGAACTTCCCACCTTGGAAGTGGAAGCCTGCCAACGCTTAGACCTTTGAGGGGTAGCCACCTGCCCCCTAGAAGATTTGTAACCTCTAGTCCTAGAACGGTTCTGTCTGCTGGTATCAGGAAACATCCAGCTCTTAGGGTAAGTCCTGCTAAAGCGAGGAGGTTGAACTTGCAGAAAATCCTTAACAGTTTGCATGGACTTGGCCTTATCCTCCATCTTCTTGAGCACTTCCTCTTCTTTTCTGCCAAAAAGACTGTCCTTATGCAAAGGTACATCCAAAAGCTTAGCTTTGACAGGCTCTGGAAGGGGCTGTTCCCCGAGCCAAGCATGCCTTCTAATAACAGATCCAGTAGCTGTATCCTGCAGGAGGCTTCAAAAATGTCAAAACCACAATGTAAAGAATGCTTATTGACAAGACTGGCAGAATTCAGCAAATCCAGCATGTCCTTACTCTCTGCCAAAAGAGGCACACTTGCTACCCTAGACTTAATAGCCTCCAAGGTGTGCTGCTGGTACTTCAGCATATGAAAAAGACAATTAGTAGACCTAATAGCAAGAGTAAAAGTAAATGAAGCATAGCAACCCAACAACCAAAACCGGCTGCTGACAAGGAGCCTGGCCTGGTCAGGAAACGTTGGAGAATTTCCTAGAATAGTTTTATTGGAATCTACTACAGTTATAACATCCCAATATCTATCAATAATTTCCTTAATTCTGTTACTATATGGAGTGTAGGTGATAACACATACTCTACCCATATAACCCGGGTGGGTGAGGCAAATCTCTTTAGCACACTTGGTGCTACGTTTACAAAACGGGTCCTAATATTAAAAGACTGTTGGAAAGAGTAAATTATAAGAAGATTGGTAATCAACAAGAGAAAAATTTCACCAGGAAATCTGGAAGATGCAATCAATGTAGGTATATCAACATGAATACAGAGGTTCAATTGGATGATGTTAATAACACAGTGATTAGAAGTAGAGGTGGAAATTGTAGCACCAAACATATAGTATATTTAGCCCTATGCAAGATATGTTCAGCCTATTATATAGGCAAAACAGAAAGGCAGTTGAAAAAAACGCATTTATGAACATTATTATAGAATACAGAATAAAGATTGTAAAAATGCATTATATCGACATATTAAGGAACATGGGGAAAACCATATCTTCTTGTTTTTTATCATAGATCAGGAGCAGGACATTTTATATGGTGGTGATTGGAAAACAAGTTTAGCCTGCAAGGAAAGTAAATGGCAGATGCTCACTGATTCTACCAGGAGTCCAGGTATCAATGAATACATTAGTATTAAACCCTTTTTGGTTATGGACTCTTAATTCAATATCCATCCCTTATTATATTATGGTTTTAGCAATATTTATTGTTTTAAAAAAAAAAAAAAAAATTTTGTATATAAATATTAAATATCTTATTTATATTAATATTTATTCATATGTTTTTAAATAAGTAAGGCATATAGGTTTATGTGGTAATTAATGTCATATAATCATGTTTAGTTTGGTGCACACAGTTATAAACAGTCATAAACAATGATTCTATATTTATTTATTTGTTACTCGTAATGTGTTGTTATGAGTATGTTACTTTAAGTAAGACAATCACAGTTTTGGCGTCAAAAAAGTTTTTAAAAGCCAGTAATGGTTGCAAACACTAGTTCTGATGAAGTCTGCGCTCGGCAGATGAAAGCGCTAAACTAGTGTTGGATGTATTTTTATCGTGGTTTTTGTGCAATAAAGAAGAGTTTTTTATTTGTTGGCGTATTTTGTGGATACTGTGGTGCACGACGGATTGATATTAGGTTTTGCTGTTCCAGTTTTTAGTTTCAGCTGTTCCAGCTATGTTTCCTGACCAGGCTCCTTGTCAGCAGCTGGTTTTGGTTGTCTAATAGCAAGAGTGGCAGAGGTATAAACTTTTTTACCCCATCTATCTAGGTTCCTAGATTCCCTGTCAGAGGGAACAGGATTTTTGGTAACAGTGGCTTTAACTCTTTTAGAGCCTTGAGAAATAACCTCTAGATCCACCAACGGATTCCTGAAAAGAAACAGATGCGAATCAGGGACACTATAGTACCTGTCAGGTTTCCTGGAAGCAGGAGGAACCGAATGTGGAGTCGAGGAATTTTCCAGAAAAGCATCAACCACTTCCAACACTGGGGGAATAGCCAGAGGCTTATGCGGAGGTAAATCCAGAAACTCCCTAATCCTCCTCTTAGACTGGGGATAATCCTGACTTTCCCATTTAAAATGTTTCCTGAGGGTATTTAAAGCATCACCAAAAGAGAAATCCTCTGGGGGAGAAGCAGAAGGGATGGACTCCTCTGCATCTGAATCCTCAAAAGGAGAAAAAACCCGAGAAACTTCCTCTTCATCAGCAGAAATGCTAGAAGAATCAGAACCAGAAAAAGACAGCCACAGGAGAAACATCCCTACTCCTTTTAGAGGGAGGCGGCTGTGAACCCCTAATAAGAGTCAAAAGGTCATTAGCCATTTTAACCAGTTGGGATTGAGGGGAACGAGAAGAAACTGGAGCCTGCTTTTTCGCAGGCTTACGAATGGAAGATTTACCTGCAAGCCTGAAGGACACGGGAGGCCTGGCAACCGCCAACGTTGCAGAAGAGGTCATAGGTACGAGCTTGCTGTCTGAATGAAGAATGGAGGCCTCGGACACCAGAGTCAGCTTAGCGGAAAAGGCGACAGGCAAAAGGTCAGAAGGCAAAATGGAGGCCACAGGCCTAGGTGACTCAAATGGTCTCAACAGAGGCCTGCGGTTGAAAATTCGCGGACTGCAAGGGCTGCAAAGGTGCCTCACTGGCTCCCGCATGACTGATGACCATCTTATCATCATCCGAGGACTTAACTTTCTGAAGCCTGTCGCAGTCCTTATCCTTATGTTTCTTGCGGATATCCGAAGTCTAAAGACCGGCAGACGCCATTCCGACAAACTTAGGCCAAACTCCAAAATGTTTAGCTAAAAGCTTAGCCCGACGACGAATAGTACGGGGATTAAAGAAGGCAGAGAGATTACAATTAGGAACGTCGTGGTCAAGGCCTAAACAAATAATGCAATAGGAATGAAAATCTCTATGGGGAATCTGCTTTCCACAGGTAAGACAATTATTAACTTTTTCTAACATTCTTTAAGGCAAGAAAAGAGGATCCTCAACAGGGTACTTCGCTGTAGTTGACTTCAACTTTGTAATCGGAAACTAAAAAAAAAGGTAAAACTGCCGACCAGCACTCATGCATGAAATGCTTCTGCTTTGGGCTCCGCGGCAAGGAAGACTGAGGAAGTGACGTCGGCTGCCCTCCTTTTGTAATCGGACGTCCTGACGTCCTTTACGACCAACGGCAGCCGATGTCATTTTTACTTACCTTTGGTATTCTGGTCGATCGAGGGCTACTGGGAGCCGGATAACCCATTAGTTAGGACTGCAACAGTGAAACACGATGAACAACTGGTTCCATCACTCTTTGGGACAGCACATAATGAAAAACAGGTGGAAACAAGAGAGTCTGAACTGCAAGATGAAGAATGAACCCCGGAAAGAAGAAATGCCCAGCTACTGCCATCGGTAACCTTGATGAATGATTTTTAGAACCTATATGTCCGAAACAATCTGTTGCCAGAGAGACAAATGGAGGCTCAGACTTTCTGGAAGAGAAAAAAGGGCTTGGGTGGGAGGGGGACACAACGTCTATTGAACAGTCATTCAGACTTGGAGTGCGCTTAGATTTAGGAGGTTTGAGACCTTTTTTGGAACCTCCTTGCAACTTCTTAAAGGTCTGATACCTGAATTCTGTTGTCTCTGTTTTTTGCCAAAAATGGGTAAGGAGAAAGAAAATTCCTTGCACAATTTGGAAAACGGCTGCAAAATCTTAGAAATTCCCCAAGATTATCTTGCCTCTTTCATCACACTTTTTGATCATCTCTGCAGCACAGGGGCTTAACATTAAATCTCTATCAAAGGGAGAATTTCAGATCTCATTTTTTACATCATTTGGGAGGTTCTGAGAATGCAGCCAAGCAGAGCTGCTTAAGTACCAGTGGCCATATCCCTGGAAAAAGTATCAACAAAGTCATATACACACTGCAAACAATGAGTAATTACTTGTGCAATGGAAGAAACCCAAGTTATTTAAAGCAGCTTTTTCTTCACAAGATGAAGCTGTAGAGAAAACATTCATCATATTTTCACAATATGACAAAATAAAGTAATATATGAGCCTAACAATTTACGATTCTGAATTTCAAAGTTACAGAAGTATCCACTCTCCCCAATACCTATCAATTTCCCTATCCTTAGTTAATTCCAATCTTACTCTTTCTAATAAGTGCTTAGCAGCAACGGAATCAATTAAGGCTTCAGCTGCTGGGTCAAGTTTGGGAACAGTGTATAAAAATCTAAAAAACTGAATCACTTTATACATCCTACCTGCTTTTTTTTAGGGAGAGCTGCCTATGAGGGGAAAACTGCAGGCAGTAACACACATCCTCTAAGGCAGGCAGAAGATGAATGGATGTAGGTTCTGGAAAATCTTTCTTTAACAAAACTTTACTGCTCTACTGAAAACTCTGGGGCATTCTAGCAGCACTCTCCGAGAAAGAGGAACCCCCCCCCCATAGGAGAGCTCACTTTCTGATTCTCCCAGAGTCTGAATCAGAAATTTGAGAACAAAACCCTAAGCCCGTCCCTGCATCTTCCTGGTCAGATTCAAAATTTTGAATCTCCTCAGGAAAGGAGGCATCCTTCTTTCTTTTACTGGAAACTACTACCTTGAGCCAATCCCAGTAAACTATTATTATCCAAAGAAATTTGAAGAGGTGTAGTAGATGCATAATTGGCCGTTTCTTTTTGACAGGAAAATGGGGCTAACCCATGTTACTAATAACAGCCACTGGTTCCTCAGGGATGGCCATAGCATTTTGACAACAGGGAAACAATTTTCTATTCACTCTTCCAAGACCAATAACAGTGTCTCTACCTTGCCCACTGAGGGGACCCTGACAGCTGCAGAGGATGTGGCTAAACCCTGGTCCACAGTGGCTGAAAGTGCTACACCAAAGGGCTCCAGGGCAAAAGATTTGTGGTCTGAGGTATGACAAATGGCCACAGCAGACGTGCCAACCTGTAGCTGAGATAATCTACTAGCCTGCTGTGGTAGCAAAGGCAGTTTAACTTTGTCTGGAAGAAGGACTGACCACGGGACTGAATTTTGGTCAAGCCAAAAATGGTGCCTCTATCCTAGGGAAACCAGCAAACATCAGTGAAACTACCAGTCCACAAAATTTTGGTTTTTTTTCTGTCAAAAATTCAGTAAAAACCACTTTCAAAACACTACGCTTCCCCATAACAGAAAAATAATTTCTCCACAGAAAGTAGTTTGTTAGGTAACACTACTTTTACTGACAGAAAAAAAAAGACGAGTGCTCTGTTAACTATGCAACAGTCTCATGACAATCCATTAAAACAGAACACTCCTTTAAAATTGAAGGGTATTTCAAATGTGTGTGGGGTTGTTTTAAGAGATGGTTGTATTTGTTAAAGATATTAATGACAAAAAATATTTTATTAATCATAAGTAACATGAGTTTTACATTGTAAAAAAGAGAAGAAAAGCTGAACAAAAGCAAGTTTAATTTTAATATGCCGTGATCTTAGGCTGT
Source organism: Protopterus annectens (assembly GCF_019279795.1). NCBI lineage: Eukaryota > Metazoa > Chordata > Ceratodontiformes > Protopteridae > Protopterus > Protopterus annectens. The sequence continues at coordinate 718,387,362 of NC_056737.1, forward strand.
TGAAGTGGGGTGGATTGCACGGACTATATTACATGTAGAATTAAGTCATTAAGGGTGATTGTCTAAATTAATACCCCTGGCTTAAACTATAAAAACGTTTTCATAAGCAAGTTGACTTTAAAAATAAGACAATGACAAACTTGGCATTTTTTAATGGCTTTTATTATATCTGCAATGGCATTAGCTAATGGTCAGTAGGAGTCAAAATCTGCAGCTAAAGGAAGCTCTACAGTATTTTCTGAATGAAATTCACAAAGATTTATTGCTTATAGGTTCATAGGTAGGTACTAAGCTATCGGCCCAAGGACCTACGTAAGCCTAGCCAGCAAGGTTCCATAGCTTACGCCACCCAAGAAAGTTATTTTCCTGTGCCACTATCCAGCAGAGACAGAGAAGTGATCCCCGGGATGTATTTTTCCTATTTCCCATCCACTCATCAAGATTTTTCTTGAAGACTGCTAATGAAGAACTTCGCTCTACATAGATGGGTAGCTTGTTCGAGTATAGTAAGTCTCTGGGACAGAATCTATCCCTCCAGAGTGTCCTGTTTATTGTGGTGACAAGGTTTAGGTCCCTAGAGCTTGTAGCTTGGAGGGATTGTGATTTCTTTAGGTGTAGCATGTCAAACAGCTCTGGGTTTGACATAGCTTTATATGTTAGGCAGAGATCACCTTGGAGTAGGCGACATGCTATGGAGTAAAGCTGGAGTTTTTTGAGGCAGTCAGTGTAGGGCATTTGTTTGAGGCCAGTAATCCTCTTTGTGAGGTACTTCTGTGGCCTTTCCAGCTGCTGCAGATGTCTTGTGAAGTACATTCCAAAAGGGGCGTTGTACTCTATAATGGGTACAATGAGTGACGAGTAGAGAGGAACAATGACCTCTTTTTTCCTGAATGAGAACCCTTTTTGGATGAGGTGTGCCACGTAGAAGGACTTCCTGACTACTTTGGCAATGTGACTATCAAAGGAGAGACTACTGTCCACCTGGGTCCCAAGGTCTCTTATCACGCATTCGGTGTTAAGTAGATTGCTGCCAATGTGGTAGTTCATGGGTCCAGAGTTTTAACCAAAGGGGATGACACTGCACTTTTTGGCATTGAGCTTGAGGACATGGCTCTGACACCAGGCATCTGTCTCAGTGAGGCCCTTTTGTAGGATGTCCACATCATTTGGGGACTTGACTATGGCTCCTAGTTTACAGTCATCTGCGAACTTCATTAGCCAGAGGCCTTCTGTGTTTGGTATCTACTTCTCTGAAGTACAGGCTAACAGGAGAAGTCCCAGGATAGAACCCTGTGGTACTCCACTTATCACTGCTTTGAGGTCAGATTTGGAGTCTGCAACTTTTACAGTGTGGGTTCGGTCAGTGAGCCAATTGGCAACCCATCTTGTGACGTAGGGATTTATACCTAGTTTAGCTATAATTCCAGAATGGGGGATGGTGTCGAAAGCCTTGGCGAGGTCAAGATAGGCTGTGTGAACCACCTTACCCTCATCCACGGCTTTGGTGACTGCCTCAAAGAAATCCATCAGGTTCAGGAGGCATGATCTGCCTTTCACAAACCCGAACTGGGTGAGATCCAGAGTTTGGAGGTTACCAATGTCTTTGTTTATGAGTTCCATGATGATATATTCCATGGCCTTGCAGACCAGGCTCGTCAGGCTAATAGGTTGATAGTTTCCGGGATCAGTGATGGCTCCTCCTTTGTGGAGTGGGATAACTTGATGTGTGCCATTCAGTGGGCACAAAGCCTGATGCGAGGCTATTACTGAACATGGTGCTTAAGTGGGGAGTCAGTTCGTGTAATGGGATGTTGTCCGGTCCCATGGATGCTGTGTTTTTGGCTTTAGAGAGTGCAGCTTTTACCTCCGTAGTGATTACAGGGACTCTGCATTCTTCCTGTATAGATATTGTCCCTTTAGGGGGTGAGGAGGGGGGGGGTAAAGTTAGCACTGAACCTATCTGCCAGGATGTTGGCAATATCAAGATGGTTCTGTAATTTTCATGCCTTTGTGCTGTAACTCAGAGCATATCTAGGTGTTGCCATCTAGATTCTTGGCATAGCTATAGAATGCTTTGTGGTTGTCCTTGGATTTAGTGGCAATTTTGTTTTTGTAGCTAGCTTTGGAGGATCTTATAAGGGATCTCAGCTTCTTACTGAGGCTGACCAGGGAGCTCCTCCACTCATGGGATTTAACTCTCTTTTGCAAGTTTCTTCCTTCTGTTGTACAGTTTGTTTATGGCAGGGGAGCACCAGATTGGCTTCCTTATTTTGGAGGATAGCGTCTTGGTTCTGTTTGGGATAGCACGATCCATGCACTCGTGTACGTGCTTAGTATTTTTCCATGGTGACAAGCTGTTTGGAAGTGCAAACAATTAATTTTAAGAGTACTGAGCCCTTCTTTGCTGAGGGAAATGCAAAATTTAAAGGTACAATGGCAAGTGGTTCAGTGAAAAAAGTTTGAAATTACGGAAGATGAATAAGAGATAGCCTCCCAAGCAGCCTTAATATTTTAAAGCATTTAACAGAACAGTGTGCAAAGGGCTTGGGGGTGTTTTGAAAATGTATTTAGTTTGAGGATTTTCCTAAAAAAAAAAGTCTTGAAAATGTGGCATAGATTCAAATGGAGATTAGAAGAAACAACTGAACTGGTGGTCAAGGACACCACATACATAAACACCGGAGATATAGCCAATCTGCTGGCAGACAGGTTCAGCGAAAATTTCATCCATCTGTAAATCTGGACATCCCCAGCACCTGCCCCCCCCCCTTATCTCTAGGGACAAGTCATCACTGCCTTCAAAAAGGCAAACAATACACCCTCCATGAGACCCATAACATCCAGGCTGCATCCTACATGAACTTAGGCAGGAACTTACAGCACTATTAGGCACCCTATTCAACTAAAGCCTGAGTACCGGCTTCATCCCAGCCCAGTGGAGGACAGCCACTGTCATCCCTTTTCACAAAGGTGGAGCGTCCACCGATCCAAGAAATTATAGACCCATCAGCCTAACTAGCCTGATCTGCAAGGCCATGAAGCAGATTATCATGGACCTCATTAACAAGGAAATTGGCAATCTCCAAACACTCGATCCCACACAGTTTGGCTTCATCAAGGGAAGGTCAGGCCTGTTAAAATTTGGATGACTACTTTGAGACAGTCACCAAAGCCATGGACGAGGGGAAGACTGTACATATCACCTACCTTGACCTGGACAAAGCCTTCAATACTGTTCACCACTCTGGTATAATAGATGAACTCTCTTAACTAGGTATCAATCTGTATGTTACCACATGGGTAGCAAACTGGCTCACTGATGGAACCCACCTAGTCAAAATAGGGGAAGCCACCTCAAGCAGTCGACCCATAATGAGTGGTGTACTCCATAGATCGGTCTTGGTGCCTTCATTGTTTGGGTTATACTTTTCGGAGGTAAAGGCCAAAACCAGTGGGCTATGACTGACCAGGTTTGCAGATGACTGCAAGCTGGGCGGCATCATCAATTCCCCTAGTGGTGCAGACATCCTCCAAGACGGTCTCACCCAAACAAATGACTGGTGCCAGAAACATGGCCTCAAACTGAATGCCAAAAATGCATCATCATCCCCTTTGGGGAGAGTGACGTCCCTACAAATGATCACATTAATAACAAGGCCATAAGCACGCAATCAGTCGTGAGGGACTTGGGCACCCAGGTTGATAGCAAACCAACTTTTGACCACCATACTGCCTCCACTGTACAGAAAAGCTTTCTATATGGTCCACCTCATTAGTAAGGGTATCTCATCCAGGGACAAGGTGGTCATAACATCCCTGCATTCCTCCCTTATAACACCCATTGAGTACAATGCCCCTTTCAGCATGTACCTCACAAAGCACATGCAGCAGCTGGACAGAGTACAGCGGTTCCTCACCAGGAGAATCCAGGGCCCTCAAACATTTACCCTATACAGATAGGCTAAAGCCCTTGTCCCTCTACTCAGTCTCCTACAGACTACTCAGAGGTGACCTCTGTCTGGCATACAAAGCAATCTCAGACCCCGCTTTGATGGGACTGCTGCATGTCCACAAGTCAAGCTCCACTCGAGTAACCCGCATGTGCGACCTCAACAGGACTTGGTGGTGGAATAAATTTGTGTCCCAGACACTCCCTCTTCTGTGGAGCAGACTACTGCTCCACATCAGAGTATCTCATTAACCCTTTTTAAAGTGCAACCTGGATAACTGGATGGGGAAAAGAAAATACACCCCTGGGATTCCACTTATGATCCTGCTGGACAGGGGCATCAGGTGCTGACTTATCAGACGATGGGCTAAATTCTTGGCTAGGCTTGTACGGGCCTCAGGGCCAATAGCCTAGTAACTTCCTATAATCCTATGAACTGTATAAAAGATCAACCTGCCAAAGTGTGCGCATGTAATACAAAACAATTGTCATATATAATAAATGGGAATAATAGCTTTTTTATCATAATGGCTACACTATATCCATATTATCTTGGAACATAAATTACCCCACATGTACTGACAAAAAGGAAGGAGTACTGAATTATAATACAAAATGCAGAGTGCCATAGCAATGCTGCAAGGGACACTTAGGATTTCAGGATGGACACTCGGCAGAATATCAAAGACAAAGGTCAAGGGGACTAATTACATCAATTACACTAATTTAGAATTTATTAAGGAAGACAGGAACATCTTCAGAAGTTACATCTACAGTGGAATAAAATGAAAATGGAGTAAAAAATAGTAAAAATAAAAAAAAAAACATATGGTTACATAAATGGAATTATTTAAGAGAAGCTGAAAAAGTTAAGTATTACAGAATAAAGGGGAATCTCACAGAACACAAATGCACTAAACAGAAAATAAAGGAGTAATAAGATAATATGCATGAGTTTAGAAAGATTGCTATTAAGCAAGAAGGGGCTGTTAGGGAACCTTTAACAGATCCTGTAGAGGCTTGAGAGACATTTTTGAAATTTTATGAAAATTTGTATAAACACAGAAAGTATAAAAACAGTACAACTAGAAATATGACTTAATTATGCCAAGGTTAGAGGTATATGAGGTTCAGCAATTAACATTTAAGACAAGAGGAGATGAGATAAAAATTGTTATATACAAATCAGTCTTCAAGAAAGTGTCCAGGAACAGATGGTATTTCTCTGGAAGTTGAGGGAATAAAGGGATAAAGACTTGGAAGACTTTGGTTTTAAAGGAGGAGAAGCACCAACACCCTGGAAGAAAGCTGTGGTGGTTGCATTACCCAAGGATGGTTAAAACCCATGAGACCAAACTTCATAGAGACCACTTAAATTTTAAACCACGATAACAAAGAACGCAAGTGACTCAGAAATTCAATGATATAACTGCTATGGTGATCAAGAAAAGTTGAATTTGCACAATATAAATTTTGTACTTGATAAATCCAGAAGAGGTCATTCTAGTGTTGTGGAACATTTTGACACGGTTTCAAGACTTTTCGGAATAGAGAGAATAATGATAGTCGACCTATCATAACCTGCTTATTATGTCTTCTCAACATGGATGCCATTATTTTGCTCTCAATGTGAATTTCTTACAATCCACGTTTTGAAAACAAAGGGCTATGACCAGAGACCCGATCATAATTCTTTGCAGTACATGGAACTTTGATCTGCTTCATGTACTACTTGTTACAGAAAAAACAGCACCAGGTGTTTTGCCAGCTTTCAAAGCCAAAAAGCACTTGGCAAACACGGTCAGAAAGTGTTAAAAAAATGTTTACACTCCCCTTTGTCATGCATCTCAAATGTCCAGATTTTGCAAAACTCCACATTTTTATCCATTCTATCTGTTCCTCATAAAATATGTGCCTTTCTGACAAATCACTGAGGACAGTAGTCACTAAAAATGGCATACATTTGAGTTTTATACTTCAGGTTCTTCAGAAAATCCAGGCACTAACAAATCCTGTTATTCTATCAACTTTCCAAATTTATAAGTCAGTGACGCATTACCTGCACAAACAGCAGAAATATAAACAAATTTGTTTTTATTCTGCTGCTGTCAACTGCTGGTCTGTACTGGGCAATTTGACTGCCTAGTGAGAGATCTGATCTTATCAAGTTAAGCTGAAGGTGCACAACATCTGTTAAGATCATGTCTCGCTCTACAGTGCTACTTAACGGATTTGTTTTTTTCCGGACATCACACTGTAGTCACTGCGCCCCATGCACAACATTAATTAAAGATAAAACAAAGGCTATACACACACAAATTGCTACAGCACTACCCAATATTTATGGGTGGGGGGTGGGGGACACATTTAGATGAAGTACCTAAGAGTATGGATTAAAAAGGCTTCTGTTACAGCAGCTAAAGAAACGTGAAAGAGACAAAACAAACAATACAAAAACTAAAACTGGAAGCTCTTGCTTATTAATGCAGACAGTAAGATTCCAACATTGAAAATGTTTTTTGTCACTTTAGTTTTATATAAAGGTCAGGCATATTTTTATCAATCAGAGGAGGAGGAGTTGTAGACAACAAGAGTTGAAGGAATTTAACTGGGAGGGGAACAGGCAACAGTTAAGTTGGAATAAACTGATCCTCCCAATAGAACAAGGTAGTTTAGGATGATCTAATTTGAAAAAGAAGTTATGTACTCACCATAACGTTCCACCTGAGTAGGTAAACTTCATTTGTCAGCAACCTGTGGGTTACGGATCCGAGCCGGCAGCATACCAAGCAAAAAGATCCAAGCTCCAAGCTCCTCCACCTTACCCATACTACATTGCAACCTCCTTCCAATCCTCAGATCGCATTTGCCATCTGCACATATAACAAAACAACTAACAACCGGAGACACCTGACTCAAGGACAAAGTAAAGTTAGTCCAAACCTCGAGCTCAGCTAAATAACCATGAAGGTCAGGGGGAAGGAGGGAGGGGCGGTTGCTGACAAATGAAGTTTACCTACTCAGATGGAACGTTATGGTGAGTACATAACTTCTTTATCTGAAGTAGTTAACTTCATTTGAACAGCAACCTGTGGGACAGAGTCCCCAGCTACCCGAATCTTGGGAGGCCCTTAAGGAAGGATATTCCGGAGCACTGCAGAGCCAAAGGCAGCCCTTCCCCTAGACACCAAATCCAGTTTATAATGAGAGATAAAGGTGTGAGAGGACGCCCAGGTAGCCGCCGAACAAATGTCATCCAGGGAAACTCTCGACCAGAATGCAGCAGACATTGCCACAGAACACTGAAGACCACAGATGAAGAATCCACTTAAAACACCAGTTTATTGCACCTCTAGCGCTTCGGCAACCGCCTTCAGGGAGTATCATAGAACACGTAGAATGAGCATGAACTCCCACCGGTTCTGGTAAGCCAGATTCTCTGTATGCTTGTAAGATATAACTCGAAATCCACCTGGCGAGAGTCACCTTTGAAACTGGTTTCCCTAGAAAAGACTTCGCAAAGGAGACAAAAAGCTGATCAGATTTACAAAAGACAGTCGTCCTGTGCATATAAAAATGTAACTGTCTGGAACATCCAACAAATGAAGTTTATATTCTCCTTTATTCTGGTAATTAGGGAAAAAGACAGGCAAATTAATGGACTGATTAATGTTAGTCTCGGAAGCAACTTTTGGGAGAAAGGAGGGATTAGTCCCGAGAGATACCCTATCCTTATGAAACACAAGGTATGGAGGTTTAATAGACAGCCTGAAGCTCCGACACTCCCCTGGCTGAAGTAATTGCTACCACAAAAGCCGTCTTCCAGGACAAGAACTTCAGATCAACAGAAGCTGCAGGTTCAAATGGAGGCGCAACTAATGCCTGAAGAACTAAGGTCAGATCCCATGGCGGAGATGAATTTCTAACAGGGGGTCTCAAAAGAAAAGTGCCTTTTAGAAAGGTCTTACAAACTCTGGCAGCAGCGAGGGAACCTAAGTCCCCAATATGAAAATGGGAAATGGCAGCCAGCTGAACCTTCACAGTAGATGAGCTGGCCCCTTGCTGAAAAATATGTGACAAGAATTCCAGTACCGCTGAAACAGGAGCGGTGAAAGGATCCAAGTTCTTTTGTAAAGCCCAAATTGAAAAATGTTTCCATTTGCTACTGTAAATCTTCCTGGTAGAGGGTTTATGTGCCACCACCAGGATAGACGTGACTCGGGAAGAGATACTGGGAGTCCTGACAACTAGGGGAACTGGATCATTCAAGCTGAGAGCTTGAGAATGTCCAGGTTCGGAGGAGCCATTCCCAACGGATGAGAACTCGGATCTGGAATGGGATCAAAGATCCAGAGTGGAGCTATGAGATGAGACCGCAGGCAGGGGAACCAGACTTGAGGCCAGAATGGGGCTATGAGGATAATCTTGCTCCCCAACCGGCGAGCTTTCTGCAGAAATTTTGTCATAAGCGGAAGTGGAGGATATGCATAAAGAAGACCGGGCGGCCAAGCATGGACTAGAGCATCTCTGGAAACTCCTCCCAAAGGAGGAATTAGAGCAAAAAGCTCGATGCACTTTGCATTGGAAGGCGATGCAAAGAGATCGCAGCAAGGCTGATCCCACTTGAGGATTCACAGACCACTCGTAAGGAGAGAGGATAGTTCTGCTCAAATTGTCCACCAGTATGTTGGACCGACCCGGAAAGTGCGTTGCTAATAGGAAGCGGTTGGTGGAGATCGCCCATTCCCAAACTCTCATGGCTTCTCTGCAAAGGGGGGTAAGACCTGGTTCCCCCCTGTTTATTGATAAACCAGTCCACTGACATATTGTCCGACTGGATCGCAATAGTCCGCGGAGGAAGAAAGGCATGGAGGGCCTGCAACGCCAAGAGGACCACCCTCAACTCCAGGACATTTACATGCAGTACAGTCTCGGTCTGAGTCCACGTGCCTTGGACCGTCCTGCCCTCACAATGCCCCCACCCCACCCTAGGTGGGAGGGGTCCGTGGTCACTGTGGCCTAGGGTGGTGACACAACAAAAGGTATTCCTTCTCGAAGGGCTCGGGATTGAAGCCACCACATGAGGGAGTTCCTGCAAACCCTGCTAAGGGGAATTGGGAAGTCTAGAGGGTGGCGTAGAATAGACCACTGGACCTGCAACGTCCACTGTAGAACCCTCATGTGCAGACAAGCGTAAGGAATCTGATTGATCGATGCCGCCATGGACCCCAAAGCTCTCAGGACTAATTCTGCTGGGGGAGCAGGGGATTGAAAGAGGGCTAGCACATGCAGAGTCATGCTGTGAAGTCTGTCTGACGTTAGGAAGGCCCTGGCCTGGAGGATATCTATCCTGGCCCCTATGAAGTCTAACACTTGGACAGGCTGGAGGAAGGACTTCTTGACATTTATGGTTATCCCCAACTGGGGTGATATCAGGAGGAAGAAATCCCTGGCTAGAAAAAGTAGATGCCTGGTAGGGGGTGTGAGGAGCCAGTCGTCCGGGTATGGGAAGACTTGTATGCCCTGGAGCCTCAGGTCAGCCACTACAACTGCCATGACCTTGGTGAACACCCTGGGGGCTGTGGTGAGCCCGAAGGGTAGGACCCTGAACTGGTAATGACCAGCTCCCAGACAAAAGCGGAGAAACCTCCTGGACCGTCTTTCCAGGAGAATATGGTAGTACGCATCCTTGAGGTCTATGGAGCACATCCAGTCCTCCTCCTGCAAGAGGGGCAGGATGGATTGAATAGTGACCATCCGGAATTTCTCTTTGGCAACGAAAAGGTTCATTGTTGACAGGTCTAGAATCGGCCTCAAGTCCCCAGTCTTTTGTGGCACCAGAAAGAACCTGGAGTAGATGCCTGATCCGGACTGGTCTGGGGGCACATGCTGGATGTCTCGTTTTTCTAACAGCTTTTTTATTTCCAAAGCTGCGGCCTCCCTTTGAGTGGGTGGGACATCTGGGAGGCGTCTTGAGTAAGGGGGCTTGTTGAAGGGGATTGAATAGCCTCTGGATATTATCTGAAGCATCCAGCGATCTGTTGTGATGGACTCCCATTGAGCCAGGTGCCTCTAAAAATGACCCCCCCCCGACTGCCTCCAGAGAGAAGCAGTTGGGCAACCCCTCAGGGCTGTTGCATGGGTCAGTCGGAAAAGGGTTCCCGTGACCAGAAGTTCTTCAGTCTCCCTCTGCCTCTGGGCCGGCATCCACCTTGTCCCCCTCTGCCTCTGGGGGAGGAGTCCTGAGCGTTCCGGGCCTGCTGAGATTTCCAGAACGACATCATCTTCTGCCCTCACTGGTTTCTAGAAAAGGACCTTTGAGGGGTAGAGAAACATATTCCGGACAGCTGACAGCGTTTTCCCATCTTTCTCGCTCTGGACCAGTGTCTCACGCATGGTCTTCCCGAAAAGGGACGATCCGTCACAGGGTGCATTTCACGAAGGATGCTTTGAAGGGTTCCGAGAAATCACAAAGGCGAAGCCAGGCATGATGCCTTAAGGCGATACCGGACCCACTAGCTCTAGCGGCTCCTTCCATGGCATGGGAAAGTAGCCACTTAGAAGTATTGGACACAGACTTAAGAGTGGCCATATGAGCCGAGAAAGTCCGTTTATCCTCGGCCGACATGGACTCTGGGGGAGACTCAGCATATTCCTCGACCAGGTCCCGCAGCAGTCTGATTACATGGGCCAAATAATTCAGCGCCCTTATAGAAAAGGTAGCTGAAGCAAAAGTCCACTTTCCAATATGGTCCATTGTCCGAGACTCCTTGTCAGGGGGATGGAACTAAGAGCTTTCCTGGGATAGTTCCTTTTTGGTGGCCGCTGCCACCACCATGGCATCAACCGGGGAACCCTTGCTCCATGAAGCTCTGTCTGTAGGGGGACTGAGAACCTTATCGGGCCTTCTAGGTATCGGCTCTACAGTGTCCAGCTCCTTCCACTCCCTGGTGGTAATCAGGTCGACCAGGGGGTAGGCCGGAGGACACACCCAAGAGGTAGATGGGCCTGTGTCGAGCACCTCCAGGAATACAGACTCGTCCGAGGAGGGTTTTTGGGCGGACCCCCCCCCCTTTGACAGAGTATTTAATATCTCCAAAACATAGTCGGGGGGTGATTTGGGGGAAACCTCCCCTTCCTCCAAATTGGTATCCTCGGTGAGGGATTCCGGGGAGTCCAAGTGCCTCCTTTTGCACAGGAGTTTGTGAGGGACCTCCTCGGGGGGACTGTCCGAGGGGGGCAAACCCACGGATTCATGTTCCTCCAAGGGAACTGGTTGGGGCATCAACAACACAGGCTGTCCCCTAGGGGGACTGGATGATGGAGGACAAACTGAGCTGCGAGGGCGGACCTTGAGGAAAGAGTGAGGGGTCTCTATCCTCCAGAGAGAACCCTCTCCACCACGAACGCCAAAGGTAAACCAGCCTAAGACAGGTGGCCAGGGCCCTCGGATCCGACGAGGGGATCGGCGCCGAAGCAATTGGACCCGAGAGGACTGTGTGCTCCGACCTCAAAGGAGCCGAAGACACACACACCCCCTCGGATCCAACGCCCAGCTCTCGGCTCCGAGAGCTCGGATCCAAAAGCGGATCAGATGAGCTCGAGGGCATGGCCGGTATCGAGGTAGCAATCACCATCGGCGCAGACCCCCTGGCTCCGGGGCTCCTCGGATCCAAAGACTCCGAAATCCGGTGGTGGATCAGAGAAGGAGCTACCGGGGCGAACAGTGGAGTTGAACCCCCCCCCAGGCAGCAGCACTCCCATACGCAGCTGAGTTTGCAAAAATCAACGCTTCATCCAGTCCATATCTGCCTCCGAAATGCTTCGAGTAGACCTGGAAGAAGCCACTGACGCCAGCCAGGAGGGCCAATGTGACGACGTCCCAAAGACTGGTCGGGTCTCCTCCTCCAGGGAGAAACGTGGAAAATGGAGCCATGGGGGGAGGAAGGCTTGGACACTCAGAGGACAAGAGACCACCTTAGCGGGAGGGGCAGAGGGGTCCAGATCGGCCTGCATCTTGTGGCTTCTTACTCCCTCTCTCTCTTTCTTGGCTTCTCGTTCTCCCTGAGACAAGGTGGGAGGGTGAGTCCCAGACAGGGGAAGAGGGCCAGTCGGCTGGGCAGCCGCTGCTGTCGCTACAGAGAGGGAAGGAGAAGAAGCTGATTCCGCGGGTAGAAGACCCGCCAGAATCAGCTTCTTCTTCCCATCCCTTAAGGCTCGAGGGTTAAAGGCAGCACAAATCTGGCAGCCCGAGGAAAGGTGCATACCCCCAAGCAAATCACATACTGAGTGTGACCATCTGCTCGCGACAGCTTATGGCCACACTCAGAGCATTTAGAAAAGGTCACTTTGTAACTTTCAGCCATACCAAAAGCAGACACACAGCCACACACGCGCACATGAAAGAGGGAAAAATAGGGGCCTAACAAGGGATGAGAAACTACCAAAGTTAAAGAGGGATATAAAGGCTAGATAGAAGGAAAACCCGTAGAAAGGTATCTCACACACCAAGTAAAGAAGACCAAAAGAGAAGTTTGAAGAAAAAGATTGCTAAACTTGCCTGGAGCTCTAAGAATCCCGTGCTTGGCAAAGCCGCAGCAAACGAGATCTGAGGATTGGAGGGAGATTGCAGTGTAGTATGGGTAAGGGGGAGGAGCTTGGAGCTTGGAGCTTGGAGCTTGGATCTTTTTGCTTGGTATGCTGCCGGTTTGGATCAGTGTCGGATCCGTAACCCACAGGTGGATCAAATGAAGTTAACTACTTCAGATAGAATATTTTACAGATACACAGTTAAGGTTCATATACATACCACAAACAGAAGATTACAAATTAAAGTGGAAAGGGATGATGAAGAAGTGGGGTGGTGCAGAGGGGAGTTCAAGAAAAAAGGAGAGAGTGGGATTTTAGATGCAGATCCTTGAGGAGAACAACCATGCAGATTATAATATTCATAGTTGCAGACAGTACTACAAGAACTAAGACAGCACAGGAATAATTTTGCCAGTAGGGGTACAGAAAATAGGCAAAAGGGGGTGGAATCTGTTGTTTAGACTACACGTTAGAGACTGTCCTCCCTTCCAAGGACTGATATCAACAGTATATGCAAACAGGAAGGGATATGGGAGTCCTAAGGGAAAAACCTGTCCTGGTAGAGTTCATTTTCCCCCCCAAACACTTTTGAATTAACACTTGTGACATAGGCAAGTTTACAGTCATATAAAAGTAAATCAAACTACATTAATATAACAAAAACTATACTTCGCATACAATGCTATACATCATATAACCTATGCAATATTACATAAATTATTCAATTCCTGCCTTTTTTTTTTAAACAAGAAACATCTTTATTAAACCATCACTTACTATACAGGTGTGATACAAATGTGATACAAAAGGGTTTTACATTGAGTGAGACTGACTTCTGCCTCAGTATAGAGAGTTGAGTGAAAGGGTTAACTTAGTACCCCACCCTCCATGAAACAGAACCATTTCAGAACTTATCATCCAGCCTAGGTGACTAAAATACACTTAGTTTTACATTTCTAGAAGTTTGATAAGACACCTGTTTGTTAGTCTATGTGATCAAAAAGTACTTCTCATTCTTTTACATTTCTAGCAGTTTGAGAGACTAAGAGACACCTGCTTATTATATTTTACATTTCTAGAAGCCTGATGAGGTACTTGTTTGTTACATTCTTTTATACTTTTTTTCTCAAATGAAATTGCAGAGTCATAGGGGCTGGCAGGCTTGACTGAACATTCCAGGATGGGTGCCCAACATCTCTGGTCTGTTCTGGAGAATCATTGCTGATCCCTAAAGGTCAAGTTCCTATGTAAACTGGTAAACAGCTAGGGTATAAAAACCGGGACCTGTTGGTTGGTAGAAGCCTCACCTGTGGAGTGAACGCACTGCCCAGGATTTTCCCGACAGCCTCCTATCTGACCACAACAGGGCTTCCTGCTCGAAGTGTGGGCTAGGATGAAATCCTTTGCTTTATCAGTTTTGTATTAACTTTTTCTTTCCCTTTTGTTTGATATTAATATTAATGCTTGCCTGACACAGAAGTATAACTGGTTTGATATTACTATTAATGCTTGCTTGATATAGAAGTGTAATTGTGCACCATCTAATAAAGTTTTGTTTATTATAGTTAAAATTCTTTGTCTTAATCATTTCTGTCCTGCTTAAAAAAAATTGTGGTTAGGCAACATAATAGGCAATCATACATATCCCACACAGACACATTCCTAGGTTGCAAGCATTTTACATCACAAACCATACTGACACGCTCCCAGTTGCAAACATTATACATTAAAATCTACCCAATCTCTGTCACTCAAACATTACATAGCTCATTTAAGACCTGCCACCTTTTAAACCTCATTCCTCCCCTTGTCTATATTATTCCCACAATTCCCATAGTTTCCTATATAGTTTTCTCCTACCCTTTTCAAAAGATCTCAATTCCAGTTGTTTTATCTCTGCTATTATAGTATAGCTGTCCTGGCAGAGTATCTCGTTGAATCTAGAACAGAAGCTGCTGTTAAAAAATAATTAGTAGTAGGTTGTTTAAAATACTGCATGATAACTGTAAGAATCAAATCAGAGGAGATTAGAAATAATTGGAAAGCGAATGAAAAAGCAATTTACAAGGGAACAATGGAAGGACTTGTGTATGGCTCAAGTATACAACAAAGTCCAGAAGGTTTAGGATTTTTGCTTGGAAGTGTTTGCATAGGTATATTTATACCTCAGACTGAAAATATTTTTCCTCCAGTAAATAGCAAATGTTGGAGGTGTGATATGGAAGAAAGATCCAACTGAAAACATGTTTTGGGACTGCAATAAGATGACAGATTTTAAAAAGTCCCTACAAAATACTCTGTCAGAAATATTGGGACAGTAAATGGATGTAATTAAGAAAACTGAGCTGGGGCACATGATCTGAACTGGCCAGACATACTACGGATTTAAGTTGAATTCTGTTGGCTGACAAACAAGCAATTACTAGAACATGAAAAACAAAATTTAAACCAACTGTATTTCAAGTAATGAATATTGCAAAAACAGATATAAACTGGAAGTGGGATTATTAGAAAAAGGAAGGATCAAATTACATAGAAACAAATGGCATGTTTGAGAACAGTACATGCAAAATAATGTTCAGGAGGAGTGAGGTTTAACAGAAGGCAGAAATTGAGCAATTTACGTCATGTTGGACTACGTAAAAGTTATTATAAAGAAAAAAAAAAGAAAACATATAATATACATAAATGAAAGCAAATGTTAATATGGTTTGCTTTTTTCTATTAATGTGTGCCTATATCTTAATTGATGGAATAATAGGATGCATGTTACCTTAATTAAATTATCCAATTTCAAAGTATCATCCCTTATTTTCTTCAAATATCAGGCCCCTAACAATGCATCATTTAATTACTGCTACAAATTGTTTAAGTCCTATAAACATGTCCCACTTTTCCCACAACCATTACAATGAATAAACTTTTTGTTGGCACATTTACCTGATTTTAGATAAACTGCAACAAAACTTTTTTGCTTATACATACTATGGAGTCTCTCATTATGCACTGAACTTGCATCTAGACGCAAAAAAGCTGTATGCATGATTTTTTTTTTATTCAAAAGCAACATTTTTGATGGTCATTTTCTATACGTTTTTGCTTTATTTAAACCAAGATCATTTTCTTTTTTTCTGTTACTTTATCTTAACTTAAGAGAGGTTCGCCCTGATCATCACTACAAATAAACTATGCTCAGCTGGATAGATAGTCAAAGTAAATAAAAGTCAAGCAATTCTTATTGTACTATCCATGAAAAAAAGGAAAAAGAATTTCTCTCAAAATGGACTTTGCATTATACTTTTATTATTAATAGGCGAGTTAATCTGACACAGTTTAAAAATAAGTAATAAGACATAACTAATCTGACCATAAACCTTTAGATTCTGGAAAAAAAATTGGTACTTGCGTATTATCGCAACCAGATTTTCTCGGTTGCCAATTTCACATACTTCCATGCAAAGCAGACCCTGATACACCAACGCTTTTTTCAGAGTGTTTACTACTGGAGAATAACTTAGGATTAGTTTCTGTAACAGCAACTTTTCAGAAAACGCTCTTCCGTTTTATGTATGCATTACACATGCACGCTTGATTTGTCAGGACTGGAGTTGTTATGACCAACGGATTTCTTTCAATGTGTGGAAGGAATCCTTTACAGAAGGCAAAGCCGCACACAATAACGACGGTTTAGATTTACTTAATTTTTTTTCACAAGTTGTACAAGTAGGCTAATGTAAAAATTAACACACTCCTACGCGTCAGAAAATGCAGGTCTGTGTTGTCATATTACTTGGTGTCATGTTACAGAATGTGTACTTAAAGTCAGTGTGGGGCTTGAATATGCACAAAATGTTGTTAGCTCTACTCGGGTTTCATTCACAAACAAGATATTTGGTTGTAAAGGGGGAGGGGGCAGAACCCACAGACAAAACACATGTATGAACAGCAATGTTAAGGATTTTGAAAGTGTTTCCGACTGAATCACTGCCAGAGTTAGCATACAAAATCATACGAGCTGAGAGTGCGGGATCCTGGGAGATTGCGTCTCTTGCAGAACTGAGGAAATACCACAAAGGCAACATTGCAGGTCCAAATTAACCCGGTTGTGACTTACAAGTAAAAGCACACACTTCTGTGACATGCACACACATCACTACACAATCTGACCACATTTCCTGGACTGAGAAACGAGCAGAAAGCGTCCGCTCTTGAATTAAACAATCTGGTTGCGATAATACGCAAGTACCAAAAAATCTTGTTTTTTTTTTTCGAATTGAATTTGTAGCTTGAGGTGACCAGTACTAATACTTTATCACTCCAGCATTAAGACACAGCCTCAAATCATTCTCACATTCTTTGCTAAGTTTAAAAAGCATGAATAGTTTTTCTTACAATGTAATCTACGTTTGCAATGAACAATCACTTAGATGTTCACGATTACCCTGATTCTTGGTTCTTTCAACACATTCTCTTCTTACTATGCATATATCCAATACAGTGTAATCAGTCTCAGAAATGTGAAAGAAAATTGTTGGCAAGAAATGGCAATCAATTGAGACTCTATATGTAAGGTGATTGGGAATCCAGATTAAAAAGGTCATTTTCTGTCACTTAAAACAGACTTCTTCGTACAATACCATCTGACTCAGAATAGTAACAATCCTTAAATTTTGTAAAGAACAGCCCCCCCCCCCATTTAAAAGGTGCAGAAATTCTCTTAATATGCTAGTGTAAAGGAGATAGAGTATTAAATACTGAAGTAATATGACAGATCAGTACTTTCCCTTGTAGAAAGACAGTATTTCATCAGGTGGTTAATTTGCATGAAAAGTGTTAGATGCATGCCTAACCAAAGATTTACGAAACATATACACATATTACTTATGTACAGTGAGATGTACATCATCATCATTCCTCCCCACATTTTCTACATGGGGTTGGGATATCATGTCATTTGTCACCATCTTTCCCTATTCAATGACTCTCCTAATCACACACAATCCATCCACAACTTTTCTGGATGCACTTGTTTCCTCTTACCTTCTTCCTGTCTGTCCCAAATGTACTTCACCAGATTGTCTTCTGCTTTCTTGCACATGTGCCCAAACCACCATAATCTGTTCTCTCTGCAACTGGAGCTACTTTAGCTTCTGCTCTAGGGTTCTTATTTCCTCGTCTGTCCCACAGTGTGCATCCTACCACCCATCTCAGACAATTCATCCCAATCACCTCTTGCTCTACTGCTCTTCCTTTACTACTCAGTTTCTCTCAGTCTCTAGCCTGGTCTAACCTTTCTACCTTCCATTTTTTCCTGCACTCTTTTCTTCTGAGGACTTCTGCATTCTACCACCAACTTTCGTAATGTACCTTATTTCCATAACTGGCCCAATCATACATCTGTTCTGTAGCCCTTACACATGCTACTTTGAGGCACTGGCAGTCTTCAACTCACCTATTTCCTGTTCTTCTGGAGGTGCTAGAGCCCAGAGTAATTCCTTGAGGAGTTGTGCTTTTTCTCCAGTCAATTTCTAGGTCCTCAGCCTGATTTCTGCGGAACCTAGACCTTCTCTGACCACTGCCTGCAGCTGACTATGGCAACCAGTGGTTTAGACTGCAGGCTGACTGCTTCACTGAGTAAAGACTTCGCAATTGCTGGTTCTACCCAAGTACCCTTTTCTTACTAAGAGGAAGTCTACAGAGTTGCATGCTGACCACTCCTGTATGCGATATTGAGACTGTTTTTCTGAACCACGTGTTTGTTACCATCAAGCCATCTGTCAGACAGAAGTCTAGAATGGCCACTCCTTTAGTCCTCCTTCCCCACCCATGTGGACCAGGCAGTCCTAATATCTTGTTCTGTCTATCCCGATTTGTGCATTCAGGTCACCCATCATCATCAATTCCTGTTGCCCTGCTTTATGTAGTAGGTCCTGCAACTGCTGTCTGAAAGTACTTTTTCCTCACTATCACAATACTGCTGTGGGGCACAAAGCAGTACTCATAATCTCAGCCTATCATTACACTGGAGTCTGACTGCCATGATGTTACCAATTCTGATATCCCTCACTGTCTTCTGAAGCCTCTCCCTTACCATAATTCTCATACCATTTCTAGCCTGTCCTTGTCCTGAGTAGTAGACTCTAGATCCCAAACAAAGTGGTTTTGCTGCACTGCCCCTCCACCTTGTCTCCTACATATACAGGTTGTTCAGCTTCCTTTATAACATCATGTCATCCACTTCCAAGCCTCATCCTGTCAGTGAACCTACACTGAGTGTGGCAATTATTAGTTCATGTTTGGCAGGTTGACTGTTGAGTGTAAGCTGGACGTAAAACCAGAACTATCCCAGGTAACTCAAGCTAGGCAGCAGCTGGATGCCAGCCCGCAGCTTACTGACCCAGGACTGCAGGGCTTTATGGCAGGTACACACGGGCCAATAGTAGTATATACACCCCTCTCACTGTTAGCATGAGTCCCTGGTATAGATTTGAGAAGGCCAGGTCTTCAAACAACTTCTCACTGACGAATACCCATGTTCACTTTGGCAACATTAGTCAACACAATCAGATCACCGAGAGTCATATTTTTCTCCAAGTGGCTAGCCCTGCCACAGCACTTAGTCTGGGACCCATGTTCTCCTATCTTCAGGATACTGCGCACCACAGTAGATACCCAAAGTGGTTGGTCTACAGAACACTTCCCCTGTAGGGCACCAACTAGAGACTGTGCAGCTGCCCACATCTCAAATCTTATCAGAAGTTTGAAACAAAGACACTTGGGCATGTTTTTCAGAGATTGAAGAACCCCACAGAGACACAAGAACATGCAAACTTCAAGCAGGCATTGGTCAGAGGACTGGATCGAACCTTGTTCCTTATGCATGGGAGGTGAAGACCTTAACCATTACGCCAATTGCTTACGATCCATCATAAAATGGTATACAAGACAAAATGAATGACAAAGAAGGGATATTTGAACATCTGAGGGATGTTAGGAGAAAGAACCCTAGCAATATGGCTGGTCTGCATAGCAGTCAGTCATTTGTTTTTTCTTACTACACCGAAGAGTTTTTGTTGATAACGGAGAACACTATTTTGTGCTTAATTTGCAGTCAAGGATACAGATAGGTGCGCAACTCTTTCCCCCCTCCTCCTTAGCTCTGAGCAAGTCTACAGAAGAGGCAGCATTTTGACCAACTCAAAAGACACTTAGCATCCAATATTCAAACACATTAACTACATTAAAAGAACTGGAGAGACACAAGTCAGCACTGATGTGTTACACTATTAGATTTCCAATTAAAAGATGTGACTAAGTCACAGGATGAAATGGACAATGGTACACACTACTTAGCAAATGTTGTTTCAGTCTAATAGACTGAAAACAGAAATTGTCACAGTCACATTAAAATGCAAGCAATCAAGAATGTGGAAATTTTAAAATGACAGATTTGCTTTTCATACCTCATCCACAGAATAAAGTGTGCACCACTTACCCATTCGTCCTTCAGCACCTCCCCATATCCTTGGCCCTGCAATTTTGCTATAGAAATCAAATCCTAAAGATACTACTGTCAGAAGTAAGGGTGAAAAGGGCTTTCATATGACTGTTGAAATCAGAGACTAATTTCATAGGGTCTAAGTCGCAATGTAAGAACAGATAACAAAACCTTCCCACTCAACACTACCATGCCAGAGAATTATTTTTCTGTCCTTTCTGAAATTGCAACTTTATGGAGACCATACCATTACCAGCACACCTATAACAGTTTGGCTGCTAACCTGTGCTCAGTTTTAAAGCAACCACCCTTCTTAACGCTGTCCTCAACAAATTAACCATTGTCAAGTAACTGTGCTGTTTCACTTGCATACAACACCAGGACAAAACCACCCACTTAGAAATGAGTACCCCAGGTAGTGCCTATCTGAAATCCTTACAAAAAGTAGGCTGAACATTCATAAAGGGCAATGGAATGTGAATGAACACAGACACCTCTGTAGTTACTTTAATACTTACAGTCCATCAAAAGCCAAACAGCAACACATGTCAATAACTTCATTTTATACACTGTAATTCTTGAAATCAGCTCGAAAATGTGCAATACAAAGTTTTGGAATATCCGTTTACAGTCTTTGTGAACTGCTGATAAAATATAAGAATCAGGGACCGAGAATGACACTATCAAACAACAACAGCACAACAATGAAATAGTGAAATAATGCATAGCACTGTCAGCAGAAACAATGCGTACTCACATGAACCATCAAATACACATCATTTTGTGCGTTTCCCTTAACCCAATGGAAGAAAAAACTTGTTCTGAATTTAATGCACTTTACCCTCAGTTATCACATTAACAATGTTCAGAATGTTATATTGGTAGTGCACAGCTGTCAACTATGCTACTCTGGTAACACTTGAGCAATACACAAAAATAATTTACCATGAATCTATTATCTCTGAAATGATCTTTAGGGTGCAAGTGCTCCAATTTTAACTGAGAAAGAGGAAGAGATGAGTAGACTGGTTTGTTAGTTCTGAGAAACGAAAATTATTTTATAGCACGTTATATAATCTTAGTATAAATGCACTTAAATGGTCATTGTTGTTCTGATATGTGTGTCTTATAAGCTGTTATCGATTTACGTGTATATAGTTATGTCTGCAAAGATACAACAGAAGTTTCAAAATTTAGTCTTTTAGCATTCAAGTCTAAATATACAATTTAAAATTTGTTGAACCTGTAACTATTCTGGTACTTAACACTTCACAAACATTTAAACTACTCTGTGTGTGTGTTAAGAGATGTTAACTTGGAGAAAAAGTGAGGCACCAAGAGTTTTGAGGCATAAAGTGAAACAATAGGGATAGTGTCAGTGTAGTCTTTATTTATTACGACTACTTTGGATGTTTTACACTGTACAAAATTTTTTTTTTGCAGCTTTTAGAAAGCAGTCTTATACAAAAGGAGTTTGCCCTGCCCCACCCTCAACACCACTATTTTTCCATGTTATAACAGTTTTTAGTGTTGGCTGAACCAGGGAGAAGCTCAACAGGAATGTTACTTATTTTTTCCTGCTACAAGGTTTAATGCTCCATTAGGCTAAAGTGGTACTGGACTTTAACAGGCTTGCAAGTAAGAGTGATAAAGGATAATGTGGGAAACGTACTCACAAACGAGGAGTGTGTTGAGCAGTGGTATTGGTCATGGTATTGATCATGGGACTTGAATAACCCATCCACATTTTGTGGCTGTTGCCAGGCTTACGTCTAATCATGAAAGGAAAGGGTTCTAGTGACAAAGTCCACCTGAACAGTTTTTTTTTCATCCTGTTTACATAAATCACTACAAAGGTGCATAGTTAGTTACCAAAATGAAACTCCATTCCAATAGATAACACTGTAAAGAATTTAAAGCCTATTTAATATCGATGCATTCTAATTAAAATTACAGTATGTACAGTCTCAGCCTTACTTTAGATATCAAACTGTGTGCTGTTCACCATGTACTTCCTGAGACAACATGGCTACTACCATACTTTGAATGCCAGAGATAACTGGAACTTGTTCTGAACATAAAGGTTACAGCTGATTAAAAAACTTCATTTGCTGCCACAGTTCACGTTACCTGGATGTGCACCTTACCTTTTATAAGGTATGTCAAGGGACAGGGCGATGATGGCAAAGCTGGGTATGAAATTTCTGCAGTAGCCTGCTAGTCCTGCGAATGCTTTCACTTGCCATACAGTAAAAAGTATAAGCCACTGGGTGTCTTTAAAGAATTCAGCATAACATGTACTTTTGGATAAATACAACTCTGAATCTTCTGAATGGATATCATCACGGTACATAGTTTGGTATCTAGCAAGAGGTTTCCAACAATCTCAGTCTCTGAAAAGTGGAAGAGCTCTGTAAAACTTAAAGGGTAAGACAGTACAATAAAGACCTTCAGGGGTGGAAAATGTCTTTTTTTTTTTTTAGCTTCAGAGGTGAGGAGAAACTGCCAGTTCACACTGGTTAAAATCCAGACTAATCAAAAACTTTGCTTTATCTAGCTACTCTATGAGCTCATCCACTCCAAACACTAGACGGGTCAAATCTGGATGTCTAGCTCAGTTTTCAGAAGTCACTACAAAATCTTAGAGCCATCTAGATTAAGAATAAGCACATCTTAACTGCTTTGCTCACTTTGGGTCTCCTGAATAACTCTAAGCTTAAGCATTTGTTTTCATTTCTTCATTTACTGCTTTTCTTTGGAACTCCAGCATCCTAGACTGTTTTCAGATTTAACATTCTCACTAGCATAATTTCAATAGGATTACACATGGAATCTGTTCTACCAGGTAGCTCAGAAAAAAAAAAATCAAGAACTATTTTGCTTTTTGTTTTTGAGCCTCAGACAATGTTATGCCTTATTAGTATGCATATAAGTCAGCTCCCAGTCTGATTAAAGGAGCTTAGTTTTCTCTCCATTGTTCAACACATTTATGTGATACATTTGCTTTATTTCCTTCTTTCTAGTTTGCCTTAATTTTGTAGTTCACTTTTTTTTTATTTTGTCTACTACACAGAGTGTCTTTGCCATCTTATCAAGACCTTACTTTCAGCTAAGGAAACCACTAATAATAATAATGTCTCTCTTTTAACCCCAAGCCTCTGTCATTTTTGTCTGTCACATACCTTGTGCTCTTTCCATACGTTCCTTAACCGATGGCATAACAAACTTAATTTGCAAATTTGCTGTGTGTACTATCACACTTGAATGATTTTTTTTCTCCTCCCAAATCTCCACTGCTGTGTCTAGCAAATTTTGAGAAAGGATTCTTCTTTTCCTATTCCTTCTTCTACAAAAGGCAAATCATGCCAGTGACTTTGTTCCCTTTTTGGTTTTGGCAATTCCTTTACTTTACTCCATTAACTTTTGTCTCCAAGAACATGTTTCAAAAAAATCATGTTTCATACTAGCTGTCTGTCTTTACTCTGTTCAGGTTCCCCTTCTCCCTCTGTCTACATGAACACATCCACCATTAATTTAACTGTTGTAATCTTCTGTCAAGGTTCCATATCATGCCATATTGTTTCCTCCCTTTCTGTGTCTGCACTGACTTTTAACTAACTTAACAGCTAAAGTTTTCTGTTAAGACTTAGTAACAAGTTTCTGATAATACACAGGTTAGTCTATTCCTTATGGTCCATGACGTACTCCAGCTTCTTTTTGAAGTTTTTGTACTTGTCCCTTTTTTTATCAGGTTTCTGTGTCAGTATGCTACTGTCCCCCAGAGATTATCTAATTGTATTTCTTCCCCATAGTTTGCACAGTACCTTGAACTGACAGAAGTATTGGCCTCGTGTTAAATTCGGTACCAAAGCTACAAAATGAAGTGCTTTACCCAACAGTCTGGATTCTACATGTGTTATACAATACTCCTTCCAGTCTTCACAAGTACATATTACTTCCACCTTCCTGTTTTTCATTCTGAAGGATTAAGGACATGTGGCTCTTTAATAAAGTGACCACCCACTCCCCCAGAATCTACTAGCTCCTTCAATCCATCCATCAATGCTATGCATTTGGCTAATCTGATTGTATGAATGGAATGTGGTAAAAAAATAACCTCTAGCATAGTAGAATCAATGTTCAGTATGCCGACTAGAAATCACATTTTTGCTAGACACAGTATTTGTTTTAATATTTAAAAATGTTTAGCAACGTGCCCTTTCTTCACACATGTAAAACATACTATTTCAGTGGTTGGCAGCTTTGGTGTATTCACAAATATATGTACATTATTGGTTACAAGCTCGGGTTAAAAACAGTTTCCTTCAGTAAAACTGTTAACTATTAACCTTTCAACTACTGCAAACAATTTATCAGTGCTCTTTTGAATTTATATAAATCATTAGGGAGAGCTCTTAAAATTTATCAACTATTACATATATCAATCATTTTAAATTCTGTTGCATTCTTCTAACCACAAGCTTAAAACACAGGTTCATAGGTGTATTCTAAGCCATAAGACTACTAGGGTCCATATAAGCCTAGCCATGCAGCCCAAATGTGACCCGCATACAGACAGACACATATGTTAAAACTTACTGACTGCCTCTGTCCATCAGAGATAGGATCCAGATCAGGGGTGAATTTCAAATTACCCACCCACTGGTCCAAGTTGTACATAAACAGGGTTAGGAATACGAAGGAACTCTGTTTCAAATGGATGGGGAGCAGTTTCAAGAGAATAGGAATTTCCTGAGAAAAGTTTGTTTCACCAACATATACTATTTATGTTGCAAGCAAAATTTAGGTCTTTTAACTTAGTAGTTTTGATGGGGTTTGTTTTGTGTATGTGCAAAGGCTCATCAAAACAGGGTTTGGGTATGCCTTGCATGCTAAGCAAAGATCACCACTCAGAAGTCTGTACGATACCAAGTAACGAGGCAGAGATTTGACGCAATCAACGTAGGACATTGTGTTTACTCCCTGTACGCTTGGAACAATTACCAATAAATTAAAATTTCTTTGGCAGACAATAATAAAAACAATCATCACCCAGAGACACTTTTTTGCACCCTTTTGTGGGGGGAAGACCTAACTCACCCTGATACATAAACAATCTCCACTGTAACACAACAATAGGTGAAACTGCTAAGTAAATCATTACTGAATGCGACTGTGATATTACTTCACAGTACTGTCTATTAAACAAATTACTGCTCAACACTCAGATTTCCTTATGCTCCTAACTATTTTACTTGAATTAACATATCTATTTATTAAATTTCACAGCTTGTACTTCAGAAAACTAAACCTACTCAAGTTTTTTAAAAAGTTTTGATTGCCAATACAGTAGGCACCTTCCACACCTGTATACACATTTTCCCTGTAAAATACGAAGACATTTTTGCACAAACACACTGAACCAGTTCTCCTGGGTAGCATCTTTCAAAAGCAATGAGGTGGACTTGGACATCATCTTTACACTGCGTCTTTAGACGCTGGGCTGACTAGCCCACTACTATCATATTAACTTTCTCATGAAGAGACACTATATGCTGACCCATATTATGTTAACCTGCACCAACATCTCCATACAACTACCTCTGTTTTTGGTAAATATACCCACCAAAACTACACTGCAAAAACGGTAATAAACTGAAGATGCTTCTTTTAGTTTAAGAAAAATTTAGTAGTTCTGAAAAATCAATTTAATGGTTTATCTTCAAACTTAAAATAATAACAAGCACATTTTTGCTCAACATAATAACCCTAGCCACTTACAGTTAAGTTTTAGTCTACTTCTAAAACTTCTCAATGGAACACAATATTCTCGGCAGTTTAGACTTGGTGATTCAGTGCAGGCAAGCTGCCTTGCAACCATAAGGTACACCAGTATGGCCCCGATACTACTCAGTAAATCCACAGACTTTTGGACTACTACTCTGACAATTTAAGAGTCTCCACTCATCCTTAAATCCCACTTCTTTTAAGGTAAATAAGTTGTCAACAAATTTTACTCTAGGATTTCTTTTTGTTGCATCTTTCGGCTTATCCCGGTTAGGGGTCGCCACAGCGGAACTCTGGTCCGCTAACATTTGGTAGTAGATTTTTACGTGCCGAGTTACCAGCCCTGATGCACAACCTTCAACGAAGGCACGCCCATTCACGCATGCCTCCACACAGAAGACGCTCTAGCTGAGAATCGAACGCGACAACGTTTTGCTGTGAGGCGACAACGCTACCACAGCCCCACTACTGCGGGTTACTCTGATTTCTAATTCATTTAAAGATGCAATTGTGTGCACAAGTACACAGACACGCACACAGACAAAAAACACATGCACTGCTTATTTCATCAAGCTGCATGTTACTGGTTTATAGCAGGATAAAAAAAATACAAATATCTTGCATCACAACCCTTAACAGTGTACACAGAACATAGCCTACTCACACCCCCAAGGGCCCATGGTAACATGGAATAGGAGTTTCGTGGGAGTCTGCTTTACAGATATTTTTTTCACTGAACACTGACAATACAGATGTACTTCCCTGGACTACATGAAGAGAGACATCGAGGAGCTCTCTGATCATGTAGCCCAAGCTGGTATAACCCTGACCTTGAGTAGCATAATACCTTCACCCAGAATGACACCACAATACAAACACAAAATGATCAATTTCAACAACTGGCTATGCTTCTGGTGTCATTCTAAGGGGATCCAATGTCTGCCTGCCTGAGATGACATGATAAACAAGCCTCGCTGTTTCGCCAGAGATGGTTTGCACCTGTCACCCCTAGGCTTTCGAATACTGGCTAAGGCTCTTGCCGTCCCCATAGTGCTTTTTTAAGGCAAGGCTCAAAGGACAAACCAACCACCGTAACCAGCACAGGTAACCAAAAACTAAGGGTAATGCTACTCAACGCCAGAAGTCTCAATCTCAAAATGCACGCACTTGAGGCACTCCTCAGTATGGAGAAAATCGATGTTTGTGCAGTGACAGAAACCTGGTTCAAGGCTCCAGAGAGCACCCCAGCACTACTAGGTTACAATTCATATCATACCTTCCGGCCTCAGTTACCAGATTGCAGTACAAAGGGCGGAGGTGTATCCATATTTATCAAGGATACCCACATCTCCAGGTTAGTGGCGCAGCATGATGCCCCAGAGATCATCCATGCGCAACTATCAGCAGGCAAAACTTTTAGTTATGTACTCACCATAACTTCAGATGTTTGGGATCCATCTCGCCTACACTCTGACTGATGGGTTCGGAGCCGATCCCTCGGCTCCGACTCAGCACGCTTATGCCAAAGAGCAAAGTCTCTTATTGGCTGAGCTTACTATATCCCAGGATGCACCACTACCAGTCCCCCAGATCTAGTTTGTCCGCATACATGCACACATGCACGCCCTGCTTATATAACATCGTCAGATGAAACAAGATAAAACAGTAGAACTCAAAACCGTTCAATCTCTTCTGATCTCCAAGGCAGGGGGAAGGAGGGTGGGTATTAGGAATGTGAGATGGATCCCAAACATCTGAAGTTATGGTGAGTACATAACTAAAAGATGTTATGTGATCCTATCTCGCCTACATTCTGACTGATGGGACAGCGTCCTAGCACCTGAATCCTGGGTGGCTCACTGGAAAACACTCCTGAGTACCGTGGAACCAAATGATGCTCGCCCTTTAGATGCCACATCCAATTTATAGTGGGAAATGAAAGTGTGCGGATTGGACCAAGTAGCCGCAGCACAAATCTCCGATATAGCGAGCTTGGAATGAAAAGCTATAGAAGTCGCCATAGCCCTGGTAGAGTGAGCTTTGATAGATGTTGTAAGCTGCTTATTCGAAGAAGAATAAGCCTGAGTTATACAATCTCTAATCCATTTGGAGATAGTAGCTTTTGTTATGGTTTCACCCAATTTATTGTCTGAGAAGGACACAAACAACTGGTCTGACTTACGAAATTGCTGAGTCCTGTCTAAATAGAAACGCAATTGCCTGTGAACATCCAATTTATGGAGAGTATATTCTGCTTCATTGGAGAATTTTGGGAAGAAAACTGGTAGCTCTAGAGATTGTTGGAGACAGAGATTAGAACAGACCTTTGGGACAAAGGATGGATTAGGCCTAAGTGATACTCTATCCTTGTGGAAAATCAAGTACGGTGGTTTAATAGACAGAGCTTGAAGCTCTGAAACTCTTCTTGCAGAAGTAATTGCAACTAAGAAGGCAGTTTTCCAAGACAGATATTTTAGTTCACATGTAGCAGCCGGTTCGAAAGGGGAAGATGTTAATGCACGAAGCACCAAATCAAGATCCCACGGAGGCGCAGGATGAAAAACTGGGGTTCTTAATAGGCCCGCACCTTTAATGAAAGTTTTGCATAGTCTGCTGCTCATCAATGGAGGATCCATGGATTCGTGGAATTTAGAGATAGCCAGTTGGACTTTAATAGTAGAGACAGAAGATCCTTGATTAAACAGAGATGTTAAGAATTTCAAAACTTCGGGATTGGAGCAGTGATAGGGTCTAAGCCCTGAGTTGAGCCCAGATAGCAAACCTCTTCCACTTACTGAGGTACAATTTCTTAGTGGTGGGTTTGTGGGCTGAAGATAAAATGTGAATAACTTCCGGGTCTAATGTGTGACTTCTGACTAAAGTCGGAAGTGGAGGAGCCAAGCTGTCAACTTCAAGAGTGTAGGGACTGATGCTGTCGCCCGACTGATGAATTAGCAGATCCGGAGTTAGATCTAAAGTCCAAGGATCGTCCATCGCATGTTTTTTCAGGTAGGGAAACCAAACCTGACGAGGCCAGTATGGAGCAATCAGTATCATTGTGGACCCCAATTGAGAAGCTTTTGAATGACTTTGGAGAAGTGGAATCGGAGGAAAGGCATAAAGTAGCCCTGTTGGCCAAGGTTGTGCTAGAGCATCCATAGCTACTTCCCTTGATGTGGAGTCAAGGAGAAGAACCTTTGCACTTGGTGTTTAGTGGTGTTGCAAATAGGTCGCAGCAGGCGTCCCCATCTCCTGAAAACCTGAGCTGCTACTGTTTCGTTTAGGGACCACTCGTGAGGAGAGAGAATTGTCCTGCTCAATCTGTCTGCCAATATATTTGATTTCCGGAATGTGGGTCGCTACCAAGAAACGGCTGGTAGCTACAGCCCATTCCCACACCCTCGTGGCCTCTCTGCAAAGAGGGTAAGATCTGGTCCCTCCTTGTTTGTTTAGATACCAGACCACCGACATGTTGTCTGTGTGGATGGCGATTATGCCCTGAGGGAGAACCTTGTGTAAGGCCTGTAGGGACAGAAGTACAGCCCTCATCTCCAATACATTGATGTGGAGAAGAGCTTCGTCTGGAAGCCAGGAGCCCTGAACTAACCTGCCCAGACAATGCCCCCCCACCCTGTCTGGGAGGCATCTGTCGTCAGGGTGACCACTGGAGAGGGAATAACAAAAGGACTTCCTTGATTTAGATTGGATGTCTGAAGCCACCAGCGAAGGTCCCGTTTGCATGTTTCTGTAATTATAATGGGATGATTGAGGGGAAGGTCCTGAAAGGACCATTGAGTTGACAATAGCCACTGAAGAATCCTCATGTGCAATCTTGCCAGAGGAACTAGAAGAACCGTGGCAGACATCGAACCTAAAACTTGTAGGACCATCCTGGCTGGGGCTTTGGATCTTGAAATCAGGGCTTGAACCTGGCCTTGTAAAGTTTGGATCCTTTTCGTCGGAAGAAAACGCATCAATCTTGAGTCTATCTCTGCTCCTATGAATCTTATGCGCTGAGAGGGCAGCAAGACAGACTTTGACCAATTGAATGTAATTCCCAGGGTAGCACCCAGGGAGATGGTGGCTTTGAGGTTGTCCATTAGTAGATGCCTGGTGGTGGCAGTCAGGAGCCAGTCGTCCAGATAGGGAAACACTTGGAATCCAAGACTCCTCAGGTGAGCAGTCACTACTGCCAAACACTTGGTGAACACCCTGGGGGCTGTGGTGAGACCAAAGGGCAGTGCACAAAATTGGAAATGACTGTCTCCCAGGCTGAAGTGCAGGTACCTCCTGGACGCCTGATGTATCGGTATGTGATAATAGGCGTCCTTGAGGTCTATGGAGCACATCCAAACATCCTTCTCCAACAATGGGAGAATGGATTGTAACGTGACCATTCGGAATTTGGATTTCGTGACGGATTGGTTTAGTCTGCTGAGATCCAAAATTGGTCTCAGGTCCCCTGTCTTTTTTGGCACTAAAAAGAACCTCAAGTAATTTCCGGATCCGATCTGGTCTGTGGGGACCGGTTGGATGACTCCTTTTTCTAGCAGCTTTAACGCTTCTGCGGCTGCAATTTCCCTTTGACTGGGTGGTGGGTCCGGGATTTTTTTGGACGGTGGGGGTGAGCATGTGAATGGGATGGTGTAACCTCCGGCAATGATCCGAAGCACCCATCTGTGCCGACAGCTTTTTATGATAGGAACAGCAAATTTCTGACAGAAAAAAGTAAGTAAAATACTACTCAGCTCAGCCAGCTCGAGACCACGTCTTCGCTAGTTAGCGTAATCCGAGATCTGGGGGACTGGTAGTGGTGCATCCTGGGATATAGTAAGCTCAGCCAATAAGAGACTTCGCTCTTTGGCATAAGCGTGCCGAGTCGGAGCCGAGGGATCGGCTCTGAACCCATCAGTCAGAATGTAGGCAAGATAGGATCACATAACATCCACATTTCAAGTTGTAGCCTGTTATAGATCGCCCCCCATGTCCCAAGATGCTCACTCAGCATTCCTTGAGGCATTGGAAAATATAAAGGTCTTACCAAACACCATCATTTTAGGTGATTTCAACTACCCTGGTATAGACTGGGCGACCTACCAAAGTTCTAACTCCTATGCCCAGCGGTACATAGAATTTATAAATTCAAATGCCCTTGAACAACTGGTATGTTCTCCCACTAGAGGGGACAACATATTGGATTTAGTCATCAGAAATATGGGCGCCCATTGTACCACACCTGTTATCACTCCCTCTCTGGTCAGATCAGACCACAAACTGATAACCCTACACATCCTCACCCCTCCACCACCCCCAGCCAAAGAAACCATCGTAAAAAACCTTTCCAAAGCAAACTTCAAACTACTTGCATCCGAACTGGAAAGCTTCACTATTCCCTTGCAGAAGGATAATGATATCCAGGATGCGGAATCCTACACAAAGGCACTTTATATACATCTTCAGGATTGCATGGACCGTGCTATCCCAAATAAAACCAAGACTCCTTCCTCAAGCAAGAAGAAACTAGTCTGGTGGACCCCGTCCATAAGCAAACTATACAATAAAAGGAGAAGACTTGTACAAAAAAATGCCAAATCTCAAGTAGAAAAATCTTCCATGATCAGCTTTAGTAAGAAAGTGGAGGGCCCTTATCAAGTCAACTAAAGCCAATTTCGAAAAGAAAGTTGCCAAGGATAACCATAAGGCCTTCTATGGTTACTTCAAAAAACTATATGGCAACGCTCAGGTCTGTTCTGAGCTAGTGCAAAATGGAACAAAATACAATGACCCCACTGACATTGCCAACATCTTGGCTGACGGGTTGAGAGCAAATTTCTCCCGCCCCCACCACCTACAGGGCCTATTACTATTCCAGGGGATTGTGTAACTCCTATCATTACTGATACGTTGGTTAATAAGGCTCTATCTAAAGCTAAAAGCACTGCCGCCATGGGACCAGATGGTGTCGCAGGCTGTGTCATATGCGAGCTCCAAAATGAATTAACCCTGCATCTGAATACCCTGTTCAGTCTCAGCCTCAAGACAGGACATGTGCCCATAGAATGGCGCACAGCAACGGTGGTTCCGCTGCACAAGGGTGGGCCCACAACCGACCATAGGAACTACCGACCAATAAGCATGACCAGTCTGATCTGTAAGGCAATGGAGCGAATCATTATGGAACTCATAAATAGAGAGATTGGGAACCTCCAAACACTTACCCACATAGTTCGGCTTCGTCAAGGGCAGATCATACCTCCTGAACCTGGTGGACTTCTTTGAGACAGTTACTCAGGCTATAGATAAGGGAAAGGAGGTACACACGGCTTACCTTGACCTTGCTAAAGCATTTGACACCACTCCCCATTCGGGTATTAACGATAAACTCACCCACCTGGGCATAAACCCTTCCGTCACAAGATGGTTCGCAAACTGGCTCTCAGACAGATCCCACAAAGTAAGAGTAGCGGGATCTATGTTTGAATCCAGACCAGTAACGAGCAGTGTGCCTCAGGGCTCTGTCCTGGGGCCCCTCCTGTTTGGCATATACTTCTCTGAAGTACAGGCA